>NC_058130.1:206227997-206255868 GCF_016433145.1 Gracilinanus agilis
CGCGGGGAAAGCGGCAGCCGCAGCGGCCGCGGCGCACAGCACCGGGCTGCAGGGCGCCGAGCGCAGTGCCAGCAGGGCCCGGGCGCCCGTGTCCTCCCCGACTTCAGCCATGTTCGGAGCTGCGCGGATCGGCCCCAGGCGGCGGCTTGGGCGGAGGGGGGGAGGGGTAGATGCTAGAGGGAGGGAGAGAAGGAGAGAGACACAGAGAGAGGAAAGGCCGGGCCGAGCCGGGTGGGGGAGGAGGCGAGCGCAGAAACCCGGAGCGGATCGAGGCGGCTTACGGAGCGGAGCTACACCGAGCCCAACGGAGCCGCCGCACAGCCTCGCTGACCTAAGCTCCGCCTCGCCTCTCCTCGCCCGCCTTCTTTACGGGCCAGGCGGGCGAGGTGGAAGAGCTGCCTGAGCAGGACCCCGGGAACCCAGCGGAGCTTGTGTTGGGGTGCGGGCATGCGGACCCTCGGCCGCAGGCATGTGATCACAACCACCCCACCCTGGGTTTCAGGAGCCCACTCAAGACAGGCTCACTTGGCTTGACTGCTGAGGCAGGAAGCCAGCCATGCCACGAGGCACCACGTTAGTGACACCCACAGCTAAGCAGGCAGTCTGGCTCCCTGGGGCCGAACCCAGCTCCCACGAGGGCCTAGGCTGCCGTCCCATGTGCTCTTGGGGAACCTGGCCCTCCTTTCTATCCTGGCTAGGATCTGTAAATCATATTAGCAGGAAGCAAAAGGAGCCTCTTAGCTAATTCAGCAGACTACACCCAGGAAGGGAATGAAATAGGGAATAGAAAAAGACAGTGCCCTCCAGGGCAGCCCAGCCTTCTATCAGCTGACCTAGGATCTGAGCCAAGCACAAAAATATAGAGGTTTGATAAGATTCCGGGGGTACTATTGATCATTGTGGGCCTTCACAGTCATCATCATCATCATCATTATTGTAATACTAATAGCTAACTTTTACATAGCATGATTAACCTCTTCACTAATATTATCTCATTTGATCCTCAGAACAACCCTGGAAGGCAGTGGCTATTCTTATCCTGTTTTTAGAGATGGGGAAACTGAGGCAAAAATAAAATTATTTGCCCCATTCACACAGGTAATAAGTGTCTGAACCTATTTCTTCCTGACTATGGATCCAGCCTTCTATCCTCCTGCCTCTAGGTAACAGAGCTGGAAGGACCATTTTTAGAAGCCATCTCATACAACCCTCTCACTTTACAAATGAGGAAAACAGGTGCAGAAACTTGTAAAAACTTGCCGGAATTCAAGTATTAAGTTGAGGAGAGAGCTCATGTTACCTTTTGAATATTTTATGACAAGTTCTGGATTTTCCAGGATAGTCCCAGTTTCAAAAATGAAATAATGCTTTAAAGGAATTTTTAATATCCTTGTCATCAGATAGTGTCTCTCATTTTTTGGTTGAATAAATGTGCTTACTTTATTTCTCTCCCTTCTTGAAACACCCTTAGAGAAATTTGGGTGAGATAGGATGAGAGTTTATGAATCATTAGTGAGATTGGGCCTACAGGGTTATTATCTGAGTTATTGATAAAAGAAAAAAAGTTAAACAGCAAAGGACTAAGCACAGATAGATCCCTGAGGAATTCCACTGATGACATTCTGCCATGTTGATAGTAGACCAAAATAAGTATGGTCTTCTGAATCTGTCCCACCAACAGGTTCTGAATCCATCTAATTGTTTTCCCATCTAATCCATATCAAAAAGTAATGAGATATTTTATCAAAAGATTGCAGGGGGGCAGCTGAGTGGCTCAGTGGATTGAGAGCCAGGCCTAGAGATGGGAGATCCCAGGTTCAAATCTAGCCTCAGACACTACCTAGCTGTGTGACCCTGGGCAAGTCACTTAATCCCCCATTGCCTAGTGGCTAGGCCCTAGCCCTTACCTTTCTTCTGCTTGGAACCAGTATACATAGTATTGATTCTAAGACAGAAGGTATGGGTTAAAAAAAAAAGATTGCAAAAAAAAAAAAAATTTCAAGTAACTTATATGTACAGTATAAGGGAAGTTACATGACTTGCACATTGGTCATACAAAGTAAGTAGAAGAGCATGGATTTGAACCTGGAGTCGGCTCTCTGACACCAGATCCAGCCTTCTTTCCACTGTACCACACTGACTGAACCAGATCCTGTCCTATTTATAAATCCCTGAAAAACATAGAAAAGCTATAGGTTAAATTTGCTTTAAAATTTTTGTGTACATGGAACTGAAGGCCTATTATTTAAACTAAATTCATGGAGACCCTGTTCATTTCACATGCATTTAATAAATATGGCATGTGACCCTTCTCAGAGTTTCTCTGGAAATGCCAAAAAATCTGTTACATGCCTAAGTATCCTCTTCCCTTCCTCCCCCCCATCCCCCACAAGTCAAAAGTGAAAGAATTCCCAACTCCCATGAAAGTGCTCAGGATAACAAAATATCAGAATATATTAAATTGACAGAAGCAGTAAGGGCTCGCTCTTGAGCCTTTCACAGTGGGCCTGCACCTCCAGGGTCCTATACAGTCCCTCAGACTTAAAAGCCCTTGTTCACTTTTCTTTCTTCTCTCATCTACCCCACCCTTCTACTTTGGGTTGATAGTCAAACAACTATTCATTCCCCCCAACCCCCCCCCCCCCAAGATCTGCCATTTCAGAGCAGCTCTACTCTTTTTAAGACACCTACAACTAAGATTCTTCTTGTTTTCTTAGTGACATCTGTTTTCTAACAAGAGGGATATGTGTACTTTCTCATATCCTATTCCTGGCTGAAAAACTGAAGTTTAAACATGCAAGATTATATACAACCTGACAGAAAGCTAGACAATAATTCTCCTCTCGGGGTGTAAGAAACTAGGTTTGGTAATGATACAGAGAACCCAAGGGCCAGAACCTTCATGACCTTATATTCATGGATACCCATTTAATTGCTTGCTGTTTTTTTTTTTTCTTTTTGAACAAGTAAGTCATAGCATATATTGACAGATTCAACAGAGAGGGCAAGGAGGAGGCGCATTAAGGAACCAAAATGTGGGAAACAGAAATCCCCTCCCACCCTTGCAGGTCTAGAGGGCATGTTAAAGCTGACTCACAAGACACAGTCACAGAAAGGAAAATGAAAATAAGCATCACTCAGGGGGAAAAGTGATGCAATGTGACCAATTGGAATATCACAATACCCAGGCTTTGAGTTTGATATGAGTCAGTGGAGCTGACTGCAGGGGTCAGGAGTAACAGAGCCTCAAGGCCCCCAGGAAGAGAAGCTGTTCTGTGTTTGAAAACTATTGTGTATAGCTATGTTAGGAACAGCTTTCTGTAGAATCACAGTAAGGTTCTGGAGGACCTAGCATGAGTCTGGCTCTTTGCCTCTGCCTTCCCCCATCAAACAAACAAAAATTAGAGAGTTTGTGCTAACTAGCAGGATGATAAGAACAGGTATAACAGATGGGTAGGTGGCTCAGTGGATAGACAACCAGGCCTGGAGTCAGGAGGACTTGGGTTCAAATATGGCCTGAGATACTTCCTAGCTGTGTAACCCTGGGCAAATCACTTAACCTTGAATGAATGTCTAGCCCTTACTACTCTTCTGCCTTGGAACCAATAATTAGTATCAATTTTAACATAGAGGGTAAGGGTTTTTGAAAAATATATTAATATAATGCCCATTCCTATTAAAAACAATAAACATTGGAATAAGTGGAATGTTTCTCAAAGTGATAAATAGCATCTATCCAAAATAATCAGCAAATATCTGAAATAGAAATAAGCTAGAGGCCTTCCCAATAAGATCAAGTGAAATGAGGATGCCCATTATCACTACCAGTATTCAATATTGTTCCAGAAATACTAGCTTTAACAACGAGAAGAAGGAATTGGAGTAGACAATGAGGAAATAAAGCTGTCACTCTTTGTAGATGATATGATGGTATACTTAGAGAATCAACCAAAAAAATTAACAAATTTAGCAACATTCCAGGATATAATATAAACCCACATAAATCATCAGCATTTCTTTATACTACCAATAAAGTCTAACAACAGGAGACAAAAAGAGAAATACCAATTAAATTAATTGTAGACAATGTAAAACAACCGGGAGTCTTGCCAAGACAACTACAAAACACTTAGATTAGATTCATAAATAAAGTTAGATTCAAACAATTAGAAAAACATTAATTGCTCATGGTTAGGCTGAGCCAACATAATAAAAATGACAACTTATCTAAATCAATTTACTTTTTCAGCACTATACCAATCGACCCCCAAATTATTTCATACTAGTAAGAAAGTTCATCTGGAAGAACAAAAAGCCTAGAATATCAAGGGAATTAATGGGGGAGGGGAGAATGAAGCAAGGTGGCTTAGCTGTACTGGATCTCAAACCATATTATAAAGCAGCAAACGGGGCAGCTGGGTAGCTCAGTGGATTGAGAGTCAGGCCTAGAGACGGGAAGTCCTAGGTTCAAATCTGGCCTCAGACACTTCCCAGCTGTGTGACCCTGGGCAAGTCACTTGACCCCCATTGCCCACCCTTACCACTCTTCCACCTAGGAGCCAATACACAGAAGTTAAGGGTTAAAACAAAAAATAAAGCAGCAAACATCAAAATAATCTGGTACTGGCTGAGAAATAGTGGTAGACCAATGTGATAGATTAAGCACTCAACATACAATGGTAAAAGACTATAATAACCTAATGTTTGAGAAATCAAAGATCCAAGCTTCTGGAAGAACTCATTATTTGATTTAAAAAAAAAAAACTGCTGGGCAAACTGACAAATAGCATGGCAGAAGTTAGACATAGACCAACACCTCAACATATACCAAGGTAAAGTCAAAGTGGTTACATGATTTAGAAATAAAGGGTGATATCGCAAACAAATTAGGGGAAGCATAAAATAGTTTAACTGTAAGATCTGTGGAAAAGGGAAGAATCTAGATCAAAAAAGGGCATAGAAAACATTATGAAATGTATGCATTAAATTTAAAAAGTTTTGCCCAAAGTCAATTCGACCAAGATTAAAAAGCAAATAAACTGGGAAAAAACCCTTTATACCAAGTGTTGCTGATAGAGGCTTCATGTCTCAAATATATAGAGAACTGAATCAAATTTTTAAGACTACAGAGGGAGGGGTACAGCTGGGTAGCTCAGTGAATTGAGAGTCAGACCTAGAGATGGGAGGTCCTAGGTTCAAATCTGGCCTCAGACACTTCCCAGCTGTGTGACCCTGGACAAGTCACTTGACCCCCATTGCCTACCCTTACCACTCTTCTGCCTAGGAGCCAATACAAAGAAGTTAAGGGTTTAAAAAAATGAATGAATGAATGAAAAGAATACAAAGGGAGCTCAGTGGATTGAGAGCCAATCCCAGAAATAGGAAGTCTTGGATTCAAATCTGACAGTAGATACCTCCTAGCTGTGTGACCTGGACAAGTCACTTAACCCCCATTTTTTAGCCCTTACTGCTCATCTGCCTTGGAAACAATACACAATATTGATTCTAAGGTGCAAGATATGGGCTTAAAAAAACAAAAAAGAATATAAGGCATTTCTCAATTGACAAATGGCCAAAGGATATGAACAGGTAATTCTTAGATAAAGAAATTAAAACTGTTTAGTCATATGAAAACATGCTCTAAAGCACTAGTAATTAAAGAGATGCAAATTAAAACAACTCTGAGATACCGCCTCATACTCACCAGACTAGCTAACCCACAAAAGGGAAAAATGATACATTTTGAAAAAGATGTGGAAAAATTGGGACACTAATACAATATTGATGGAGCTGTAAGCTAATATAACCATTCTGGAAAGCAATCTGTAACCACACCCAAAGGGCAATCAAACTGGGCATACCCTTTGATCCAGCAATACCACTACTAGGCCTATATCTCAAAGAGATTACCTGTACAAAAATATTTATGGCAACTTTTTCTGTGTTCACAAAGAACTGGAAATAAGAGATGTCCTTCAACTGGGGAATGGCTGAACAAGATATAGTATATGATTGTAATGAAATACTATGTAGTAGCAGAAATGACAAACAAGATGATCACAAAAAAAAAAAATAAATAAACAACACAAACAAATCCCAGCAACAACAACATGAAAAGACTTATTTGAAATGATGCAAAGTGAAGTGAGCAGAACCAGGAGAACTCAGTGAATAGAGAGCCAGGCCTAGAGTTGGAAGGACCTGAGTTCAAATTTGACCTTACATACTTCCCAACTGTGTGACTCTGGGTAAGTCACTAAACTCCCCTTTGCCTAGGCCTGCTCTTCTACCTATTGGTAGGTCTTCATGCCTCAGCCTCACTCTTCCAGTCCCATCCTTTATTCAGCCACCAAAGGGATTTGCCTTAAGTGCAGCTCTGACTAAAGGCTCTATTTGGCGTTTAAAAAATCCTTCCAACCTTTCCAGTCTTCTTATACCCTACTCTCTACCATGTACCCTTCAATCTAGTGACTGGTCTCCTTGTTATTCCACAAACACCCTCCATCTCTCAGCTCTGGGCATTTTATCTGTTGTCCCCTATGCCAGGAATGCTCTCCCTCCTCATTTCTGCCTGCTATGTCCTTTGGCTTCCTTTAAGTTCCAGGTAAAATCTCATCTTGTACATTTTGTACAAGAAAGCCTTTCCCAACTCCTTTTAATCCTAATCCCTTTGCTATTTCCTTTTTAACTTGTATAAAGCTTGTTTATACAGTTGTCTGCTTATTATCTCCCCCTTTAGATTGTGAGTTCCTGGAGGGCAGGGACTATTTTTTGCTTCTTTTTGTATCTACTGTACTTAGCAGGGTGCCTGGCATATAGTAATTACTTAATAAACATTTCTTAACTGAGTTGCTTTTCCAGTGCTCTAGTTTATAAGCCCCTAGTTTTCTTCCATAATTATCCATTGATATCAATTAGTCAAGAAGACATAATGGGTTTTTAGAAAAGGATATATGGTAGAATAGTTGATTCAAAACTCCTCCCCCAAGAATTTGAGTACAGGAGGAAATGAGCCCAAGCTTAAAGAGTACATACATCAAATGAATAGCATAGTTCTTGGAAGTCCTTTTTTGGAATCCTCAATGTGTTCCTCTTAGGTATAGTATCATTTCTTCTAGACTCTTTTTAGAGCCTTGAATCTGCTTTTCTCATCTCATCTAATGTGTCTTTGGCTCCTGATACAGACACTACCATCAGCTATTCGGAGGATGCTGATTAAAACACTAATGGGAAAATGAGAAGTCCAAAATCCTCTAGACCCTGTGAAGCTCTTAAGGTTCTCCTCCAAATCAAGGAGTAATGGGGAGAAGATAGAGGCTGAGGCCCCGGGCTATCCTTTTCCTCCCCCTGTCCTGAAAACCAATTTCTTCTCACGGGTTTAGTTAGAATCTTCTCTCCTCTCTGCTACCAGGCCCTTGGGACTGAACTAGCTCAGTTTAAAAATAGATTACCCATAGGGTGTAACCAAGTTTTCTCAGCTAATCTGAATACACCGCCTGTACTATATTACTTCAATTAATGAAGGACTTCTTCCTCACTTACTCTAAAGCTTATGATATGTTGATTCAATAGATAAGTGTCATTACATAATTTATAGTGTCAGGGTTTAGCGTCTTGATACTTATTTCAAATGGGATGGGCCAATTTAATTGATTTACAAAATTGTCCCTGCCTTTACACTTTAATAAGATCTAGCATTTACATAGCACTCTTTTTTTTCTTTTAAATCTCTACCTTTTTCTTAGAACCAATACTATGTATTGTTTGCCAGGCAGAAGCACAGTAAGGACTAGGCAATGGGGGTTAAGTGACTTGCCTAGTGTCACACAGCTAGGAAGTGTCAGATCAGATTTGAACTCAGGATCTCCCTTTCTAGGCCTCTCTCTCAAACCACTGAGCCACTTAGCTACCCCATACATAGCACTCCTAAGGTTTGCAAAGTGCTTTACAAATATTATCTCATTTGATTCTCAAAACCCTTCAAGGTAGGTGATATCATTCCCCGTTTTACAAATGAAGAAACTGAAACAGAGAAGTTAAGGGGTTTGCCCCATACAAGTGTAAGTTGGTATTATTAACTTTTACTAATTTTTCAAATTACTTTCCCAGGCAAGAACATTCTTTTCCTATTTCATCTCTGCCCGTGGAATCATACTTCTACTTCTAGGCCCAGATTAAATGCTACATTAAGTAAGAATTCTTCTCTCCTCACCCCAACTAAATGAGTTCTCTACTGTGAGAATCCATAATTGCTTATTCTTCTGACACGAACCTTGTCACATTTCATATTCTGTTTTCTATTTTAATTGTGTTGTTGTTCAGTTTTTTTTCAATCATGTCTGAATCTTTGTGACTTTGTGGGTTAATTTGGCAAAGATATTGGCGTGGTTTGCCATTTCTTTCACTAGCTCATCAAACAGATTTGGAAATTAAGACAAAGTTGTGGCTTGCCCAGAGTCACAAAGCTAGTAAGATTCTGAGGCCAGATTTGAATTCACGAAGATGAGGAAGTTAAGGGATTTGCCCAGTCACACAAGTTAGTACTGGAGGAGGGATTTGAGCTCTCGTCTTCCTGTCTCCAGGTCCAACCTATTTCTTGTATCATCTACCTGCCTCAAGAATATACTCAAATCTTCCTAGACTTTAATTTCCTATCTGTAAAAGGAGGTGGTTGAATTAGATGGCCTTTGAAGACACTGCAAGCTCTAAATCTGTTATCTTCTTCCTTTACTCTGAACCCCATTTCCTGCTACTCTCCAACTCCCTTACTATAAATCTTTATTTACTTCTATTACCTTTCTTTGCATTCTCTATAGTACCCTGAAGTTTTACATCTCTTCCAATGACCAGGGACTAGCTATACTAAAATTGGTCCTAGATGCTAAATTTCTATATGACTTCAATGGTCTAGATCAGTAATGGACAAACTACGGCTCACAGGCCAGATGTGGCCCCCTAAAATGTTCTATCCAGCTGTGTGACATTATTCCTAATCTGATAAATACAGTGAGTAGGATACAATACAATGAAACTTCGAAAGAGTTGCCTTAGAAACAGACTGACAGATGAGCATTTCCTTTTCTTTGGCCCCCTCTTTAAAAAGTTTACCCATCACTGGTCTAGATAGTAGAAAAAAGAGTTAAGAATTTTTAAAAGTAGGAATGAGGGGGCAGCTAGGTAGCTCAGTGGGTAGAGAACCAGGTTTGGGGACAGGGAGTCCTGGATTCAGGTAGCTCAGTGGGTAGAGAACCAGGTTTGGGGACAGGGAGTCCTGGATTCGAATCTGACCTCAGATACTTCCTAGCTGTGACCCTGGGCAAGTCATTTAACCCCCATTGTCTAGACCTTACTGCTCTTCTGCCTTGAAACCAATATACAGTATTGATTTGAAGACAGAAGATCAGGATTTTTTTTAAGTATGAATGAGGTCCTCAGAATAATATAATTATTATAATTATATAATAATAAATATATAATTATAGAAATAATAATTATAGAGGAATTTCAGGATTATATACATCTCATTCAGTCCTCATGACCACCCTTTGAAGAAAGTGGAGCTAGTTTTATTGCTACCTACATTTTACAGATGAGGAAACTTGGGCCCAAGGAATTTAAGTGATTCACCCAAGGTCACATAGCTACTTGAAGAAATAGACAGAGAATTAACCTGGAATTCTTGTGCCCAAGACAAATATAATTGGGGGTGGGGGTTGAGGGAGAGGTGGTGAAAAGATAGTCCAAACACAAATGCGATGATACTGGGAGAGATGGGAACCCATCCCTTCCATTTGAAAGTTTGGCCTCTGTCCCTACCATATAACTAAAACAGAAACCAAAAAACCTGGATTTTCTCTCTGAGGACCTGGGATTGAATCCTAGTTACTTACTACCTATGTGACTTTGGGGCATCTAGGTGGCACAGTAGATAAAGCACTGGTTCTAAAGTCAGGAAGACCTGACTTCAAATCTGCCCTGTCACTTACTAGCTGTGTGACCCTGGGCAAGTCACCGAACCCTGTTTGCCTCAGTTTCCTCATCTGTCAAATGAACTGGAAAAGGAATGGTGAACCACTCCAGCCTCTTTGCTAAGAAAACCCCAAAATGGGGTCAACAAAGAGTTGGATACAATTGAACAAGTGGCCTTGGCTAAATTATTTAATCTCTCTGAGCCTTAGTTTCTTTATTTATAAAATAAGAGTTTTACATTAGTTGACCTCTAAGACCTCTTCCACCTGTAGATCTATGATCCATAGTTTTCTATGAGTTCTTGGGTTGGGGGGAGGGGAGAAGGGAAGTGGAGAAGAAAGGAACCCAAAGGGGACAGAACCTAAAGCCAGGCAAAGGAATGGAACTTCTCATACCATGCCCCACAGGCTGGTGGAAGACAATGCAAGAGGAAATACAATCACATACGTGTCAAAACCCTGGTTGTCCAGAGGTGGAGTAGATAAGTGCCTCAACGGATAGAGAGTCAGGCCCAGAGATGAGAGGTTCTGGGTTTAGATCTGGCCTCAGACACTTCCTAGCTGTGTGACCCTGGGCAAGTCACTTCACCCCCATTGTTTAGCCCTTACCACTCTTCTGCATTGGAACCAATACATGGTATTGATTCTCAGACAGAAGGTAAGTGTTAAAAAACATCTTTTTTTAAGTTAATCCTGATTTGAATTCAGCTCTTTTGGATCAAGTCTGGTCCTCTTTCAGAGGAACTCTAATGTATCTATATATCATCTGTGACTGTACCATGAAGCACTGAGAAAAATTTGCACCATTCACTCAAACTGCCTGAAATAGGATAAATTAGTATTTCTTCTATAGCTTATTCCCAGGTACAATGTCATATAGCAGTTATATATATATTTCTTAATCCATAATTCAGGGAAAAGAACGTGTAGCTCTTAGATCACAGGAAATCTGTGGAAGCCAAAATACAGTTGATACATAGCTTTGGCAGAATGCTCTTGGGTTTAGACGTTAGAGAAAGCTATAAATACTGCATGCTGGGTGTTGATACTTGACATACTTATCCAGGAGCCAAACAAGAAACTAATGGTAACAATGGGAAAATTCTTAATAAGCTCAGCACTGACCTAGAGGAAAAGGAGAAGATGGATGAATAATAGAAGCAGATTACAGTAATAGCTTAAATTTTCACTTTATGTTAAACCGGTTCCTTTCTCAAGTACAAAATGCCTTATAGATAGGATTCTGTAGCACATAGAGCTGCCCATCAGGAGGGACTGCCTGAAAGATTCAGAATGCCCAGACAGAATGCGCAGCAATAGGAAGACAGGACTAAGTATCTGTTAAATTCCTTTACCAAGGGGCAGCTAGGTGGCTCAGTGGATAGAGAGCCAAGCCTAGAAATGGGAGGTCCTAGCTTCAAGTCTGGCTTCAGATACTTCCTAGCTGTGTGGCCCTGGACATTTAAATCACTTAACCCCAGTTGCTTCGCCCTTACCATTCTTCTGCCTTGGAACCAATATTAGTATTGATTCTAAGACGGAAAGTAAAGAATTTTTTAAAAACTCCTTTACTAAGGGATTTTCCTTTTTGGGGTGCGGTTGGTTTTGTTTGTTTGTTTTGAGACTGGGAACTCTTATTTCCCCCAGAACTGGAAGCTCAGAGGCCTGACCCTGCAGCTGGTGCATCATGGAAGCACTACTCCATCAGGAAACCTCATGCCCCTTATATTTAGAATGGCTTAGTCTTACTGCATCTCAGAACTCCCAAGATCCAGTTATCCACCAACCTCATCTTTCCCAGCAGCCAGGATCACAGGCTTGGTTCCTGATGCTTGGCTTCAAGAAATTTTGTTCTTTCCTCTCCTTATTATATCCTTTTTTTTGTTTGTTTGTTTGTTTGTTTTTATAAGACAATCCTTTCATGTATACAGCATTTTCCTTACTCTCCTCTAGAGCCCCACTGAATCCTACCTTTTAACAAAAGGGAACAGTTCAACAGAAACAACTGATGCAGCAACCTTATCCAACAATGAATGTATACAGCATTCTACTCCCTAATCTCTAGTTCTTTGCCAAGAGAAGGGCGGTATATTTTGTTCTCCAAGACCATGATTCCTCAGAGTTTGGCTTCCTTCTAGTGTTGCTTTTCATTCACATTATCATAGTCATTGTGTTGCTAAGAGATTTTCATTCCCACCACTCCTTCTGGCAAAGAAAATAAATGGTAGAAAAATAGTGGCCCTTATTCCCCCTATCTACTTCCTCTTGCCAACTTTGTACATGGTTGTGAGGCTACCCAGAGCAGATTTAAAGGAATTCCCAGGAACCTACACCCAGTTCTGAATACATTCATTCATTCTCCAATCTCGATGTACAAATACTGTCTAATGTGACGGATCAAACAGACTTGTTTCAAGGGTTCTGCACTGTTTTCTTGACTGGTGCCTTCTAGTACCTTCCCTCAAATATTACTTCCCATTTAAACTGTATATATATATGGTTAATTGGATATTTTCTCCCCCATTAGAATATAAATTCCATGAGATAATAGATTATATTTTTGCCTTTTTTTTTTTATACTGGGCACTTAGCATCGTGCCTGGCACATAATAGGTACTTACTAAATATTTATTGACTGATATATTTTGCTTGTTATTCTACCAAATAAATATGACAGTCTGGAGATATGTGACTGATAGAATTTATAGTAGCATTTCAACAAAATGATCATAGGTTCAAAGTTTAAAAATATAAAGCAGGCTCTCACATTATTATTGTCATTACTAGAAGATGCTTCCCTCTAGGTCATAGCCTCAGTGTCTAGAGATTTTTCAATTCTTCCTAGTAAATCAAACTATTGATGTCCTTTATATATAACAATCAGTTCTACAAGTATAGGACCTGGAGCAAGGCTTGAAAAACTGGCAGTTTGGAGCAGCTAGGTAGCACAGTGGATGGAGTACCAGGCCTGGAGTTGGAACATCCTGGGTTCAAATCTGGCCTCAGACACTTCCTAGCTGTGTGATCCTGGGCAAGTCTAGCCCTTGCTTCTCTTCTGTCTTAGAATTGGTGCTGTGACAGAAGGTAAGGTTTTTAAAGAAAAACTGGCACTTTTCATCATCAATAAAATGAGGTTGTTGGAAGAAATGATCAGATCACTAGGGCTTCTCCTAGCCCTACTATGCTACCAGCTGTAGTGCTAGCACGATTCATTGTAGGGTAATGCAGTATAGCAGGGGATATGTATGGAATAAAATCAGAAAGGCCTGGTAGTAAATACCCTCTGATATTTACTAGCTACCCAACCAGGGGTCAGTCACTTAATTTTCCTCGTCTTTAGTTTCTTCATCTGTAAAACTGAAATAATAATGCCTGCCTCACAGGGTTTTTGTAAGATTCCAACTCTAAAATTTTGTGATTCTGTATATGTGAATCATTATACAAATGCCATTTATTATTATTTTCTGATCTTTTTCCATTATATAAATAAAATAATCAGATGAATTTTTTGTTTTTTCTTAAAAAGAATATTTATAATGTTTTATATAATCTTTCTATAATATCATATGTAATCATATTATATATTATGATATAATGCTATATATAAATTATAATGGGAAAAATAAGGAGGTAGGAACTTTCTGTTCAAATCCCAAACCCATCTTCCCCTGACCATTCATTAGTTGCATTAGAGAGTTGTGTATGACCCTGGATAAGTCAATTAACCTTTCTGAGTCTTAGTTTCCTCAACTGTAAAATCTATTCTTTTGTCAAGTGACAGGGTTGGACTTCTGGCTCTAAATCTATATCATCTTTTTTTTTTTTTTTTTNAGATTCCAACTCTAAAATTTTGTGATTCTGTATATGTGAATCATTATACAAATGCCATTTATTATTATTTTCTGATCTTTTTCCATTATATAAATAAAATAATCAGATGAATTTTTTGTTTTTTCTTAAAAAGAATATTTATAATGTTTTATATAATCTTTCTATAATATCATATGTAATCATATTATATATTATGATATAATGCTATATATAAATTATAATGGGAAAAATAAGGAGGTAGGAACTTTCTGTTCAAATCCCAAACTCATCTTCCCCTGACCATTCATTAGTTGCATTAGAGAGTTGTGTATGACCCTGGATAAGTCAATTAACCTTTCTGAGTCTTAGTTTCCTCAACTGTAAAATCTATTCTTTTGTCAAGTGACAGGGTTGGACTTCTGGCTCTAAATCTATATCATCTTTTTTTTTTTTTTTTTTACCCCTAAACCCTTACTTTCTGTGTATTGGTTCTAAGGCAGAAGAGTGGTAAGGGCTAGGCAAAGGGGTTAAGTGACTTGCCCAGGGTCACACAACTAGGAAGTATCTGAGGCCAGATTTGAACCCCAGGATATCCTCTCTCTAGGTCTGACTCTCAATCTACTGAGCCACCCGGACGCCCCCTTCTAAATCTTTATCATCCTAAAAGTACACCATTCCCTTTTAAGAACCAAATTTGTTGTGTGTAGCATATTATTGGGGAGAAGCCTGGAATTCTTTTGAGCCTGATCAGGCTGTATTGAAAGTCAGAGTGTCAGAGACAGTTGAGTTAAAAAGAACTATAAGCAGCTAGGTGACTCAGTAGATTGAGGGCAGGTATAGAAAAGGGAAGACCTGGGTTCAAATCTGACCTCAGACATTTCCTAGCTGTGTGACCTTGGGCAAGTCTCTTGACCTCCCTTGCCTAGCCCTTAACACTCTTCTGCCTAGATAAGAGTTTAAAAAAAAGATGGCAGAATTTCATCACCATATGCTATTGGAGCATTTTCACCCTTGTGGGTTGAAGTGGAAAGTAAGTCATCATCTAAGCTAAGAAAAGTAGTAACGCAGGCAGTTTAGCGAAAGCCTAAGAAGCCAATGAATGGTAGTGTCAGCAACAGAGTCTGCTAAGCCCCCTTTAAGAGTAAAGGCAACCCTGCCTGCTTGAAGTTACTAAGCCCAAATTCAATTCAGTTCAAGTTGGCTTGTTTCTCTCTTGTGGAAACCAAATTGAATCAACTCATCTTAGATCATCTTCTTTACCCAAAAGTAGCCCATATAAGGGCCATTTCTCATAAAAGAAAGTATTTTGTTTTGATCTTGTTTAAGATGATTCTAAAAGGAGAAAAAAAAAAATTCTCTTTTCATTGTTTAGTTTCTAACATAGGCTATTGATGCTCCAATTCCCAGTTTTCACATTTTTTATTTTAATCATCCACATTTGGTCTAAATTATGGCATCAAGTGAAAAAGGAAACCAGGCAACCTTCAAGCTATTATATACAAAGAAATATCAGCATGTGAAGAATTCCTTGTGGAAAAATTGGGAAATTTGTAATATAAGGTCCATATACTAATATAAGCAGTCAATGAATAAGCATTCACTAAATGTCTACTATGTGTCAGACATTTTACAAGGCCCCAGAGATACAAAGATATAAAATAAGCCTCTCAAGTGTTTATATGTGAGCTACCCCACATAGGGGAGGGAGGAAGTGCTCCCATTGGGCTTCTGGGCAGAGGGGCAAGTGATGAGAGAAATGTCCTCAGGCATGGTGGAGAGGGGGAGGGGAGCAGCCCTCTCCAGCACGCATGCCATAGGTTTGCCAACACAGGTCTAGCTCTTAGGGCTCTTCTACTTTGGAACCAATATCAATTCTAAGACAAAAGGTAAGGATTCTTAAAAAAAAAAAAAAAAAAGGATATGGAGCTAGAAGGGATCTCTGACAATATCTCCCTGGGGACTTCTTGTCACAAATGAGGAAACTGAGGATTGGAGAGATTAAGTATCTTGCCCCAAGTCCTGAGTTTGAACAGAACTGGCAAATCTGAGCTATGAACCCAATGTTTCTGATGATGGATCTAACTGGTTCTGACACATGTTGCATTTCTATAGCATGCTCTACTGTACAAAAAGTGTTTACATCTGCCATCTCATCTGTCTTCATTCCTCTTAGAGCTCCAATCCAGATTCTGTGGACTTCTTTCATCAGACCAGACCAGCTTCTCACCCTGAGAGTATATTCTACCCCTTTTCCTCTTCCTCTGATTGGTTGGTTCCTACCAGAACATTCTCTTATTTTTAAACCTTTACTTTCTGTCTTAAGACAGAAAGGCAAGGGCTAGACAAATAAGGTTAAATGATTTTTCTAGGGTCACACAGCTAGGAAGTGTCTAAGGTCATATTTGAACCCAAGTCCTCCTAACTTCAGACCTGATGCTCTCTTCACTGTGCTACCTAGCTGCCCCTACTCCTTATTCTCTTGACTTCCTTTGCTATTCTTCACTTCTCTTTACTTTTTTTTTTTAAACTGTTCACTTCCATCTTAGAATCAATACTGTTTGTTGGTTTGAAGTTAGAAGAGTGGTAAGGGCTAGGCAGTGGGGGTTAAATGACTTGCCCAGGGTCACATAGCTAGGAAGTGTCTGAGACCTCCTGTCTCTAGGCCTCCTGTCTCTAGGCAGTGGGGGTTAAATGACTTGCCCAGGGTCACATAGCTAGGAGTGTCTGAGACCTCCTGTCTCTAGGCCTAGCTCTCAATCCACTGAGCCACCCAGCTGCCTCCTTCTCTCCTCACTTTTTAATTTCCTTTTGTATAAGATAGGGACTGTCTTTTTGTTGTTGTTCTTTGTGTATTCTTAAAGCTTAGCACACATAGTGCCTGACACATACAATAAGTGCTTAATAAATATATATACATATGTACTGTCTCCACTCCAAATAGATGGTAAGCTCCCTAAAGCACAAACTGTATCATTTTTCATCTTTGTGGGCCCAGCACTTCTCACAATGTCTTGCACATAGTAGGTGCTTAATAGATGTTTGTTGTATTGAATATATCTACCAGAACCAAAACTCATTATCAATAAGTAACATAAAATATGGAATTTAACTACTTTGAAATGCAGTGGAAAGAATCAAGAACTGAATTCTAGCCCTAGTGTGAGCTTTGTAATCTTAGATAAGTCATTTTATATTTCTGGCCTTAGTTTTTTCATCCATAAAATGGATTATCGGGAAGGTCCCTATCAAGGCTGTAAGGCCAATGGATCCTCCCTTCAGAACTCAACGTGAGAGAAATAGTTACATGGAAAAATGAGGACAGAAATATTGAGTTTATTTTATTTTATTTTATTTTATTCCATTTATTTATTTTCAGACTCTTACCATTTGTCTTAGAATCAAAACTAATATTAGTTCCAACACAGAACAGCAGAAGGGTTGGGCAATTGGGGTTAAGTGACTAGTCCAGAATCACAAAGCTAGGAAGTATTTGAGGCCAGATTTGAACCTAGGACTTACTGTCTCTAGACCTGGCTTTCAATCCACTGAGCCACCTACATGCTCCAGAAATATTGATTTTAAAGTGAAAGGAATCCAAATTGTGTTTCTTTCTTTTTAAAAAATTTAACCCTTATTTTCTGTCCTAGTAACAATTCTAAGACAGAAGGGCAAGGGCTAGACAAACGGGCTTAAGTGACTTGCCTAGTGTCACATAGCTAGGAAGTGTCTGAGGCCAAATTTGAACCCAGATCCTCCTGAACCCAGGCCTGGAGCTCTAACCACTGTGTTACCTAACTACCCCCTCAAACTGTGTTTCAATGAAGAAAATAAAATTTTAGAAATGAGAGCCTTATACAGGAAAGGTTTGTTTTTACACACCACTTCAAGTTATATTAATATATTTCCATGCATTAGGGATGGATTCAAGCATTTTCCATGAAGCTAAACATTAGCCCTGGCCCTTTTTAGGAAGGATATGGACTCTATTAGGCATGATACATATGGATCAGATCTGTGTTTGGATCAGTGGCCTCACAGCATCTTTAGTACACAGCCAGGAGATGAAATATCACCCCTTCTCAATTATTTATTCAACAAGCATTTATTAAATGTCAACTGTGTGCAAGGTACTGGACTAGATGCTGGCGATAACAAAGACAAACAACAAGTTGCAGAGAAGGTACTGACCTGCTTTGGTAGAGAAAGTTTTCTCCTCTGAGTATTCCCTGCACCAGTAAGGTCAAACGTCCAGACTCCATCCTTATTCTGTAACAAATTCAATAAACATTTATTAAGTATCCCTACTATGTGACAGGGACTATACAAAGCACTGGGGATCTAAACAGACAGAAAGATAAACAGACATACACACATAAACACATACATGAACATACATGAACACACACACACACTCCAAACCCAGTTTTGTGTTTATATCACATTTTGGACTTTCTTCTGAGCAAAAACATGAAAAGAGCCCTTTTAAAAGCATCTGTTTGCACCTATTATTGACTTAACAAAGAAATACTTTCTGGACATTTCAGGGAAACAACTTCAGATATGATAAATCCACATTGTGGATTCAGTATTAAGTTTAATAAACTACTTAGGGTTCCTTTTTTTTCTTTTTTCTTTTTTTTATTTCTTTTTCTTGGGAGGGAGGGGAACCGAACTTATAATTTCATTGGCATAAAGAATCCCCAAAGAAGAACCATTCCCCCTCTGTTATTTAAACCCTTACCTTCTGTCTTAAGAAGAAAATTTGAACCCAAATCCTTCTGAAGAGTGATAAGGGCTAGGCAATCGAGGCTGAGTGACTTGCCTACTGTCACTCAACTAGGAAGTTTCTGAGGTCATATTTGAACCCAGGTCCTCCAGACTCCAGGCTTGGTGCTCTCTCCATTGTACTACCTCGCTGTTCCCAGGAAACTCCCTCTTGCGATGTAGATTAACATATGATTTGCAATTTACAGTCTTAGAGAATTGTCTTAATGTTCTGGTTTTAGGGAGGAAGCATGAAATAATGTCTAATGGACCAATCTGAGAGTTGGGAAGCACTGGCTTTAGGTCCTCCTTTTTATATGTACTGGTTGTATTACCTGAAGCAAGCCCCTTAATGTCTTAGTATGCCTGGCAACCAAGATTTTCCTGGTATTAAGATGAATGAAAAAGGCAGAATTAATAGTGGTTCATATCTACATAGAACTTTCTTTATAGCAATCCTGTAAGATAGGTAGTATGAGATCAAAGGGGTGTATGGGTATTCGGGTAGGAACACTTTGGTGTGAGGGCTTGTGAACCCTTTTCCAGGCATGCTCACCCACTTTGGGCACCCACATTTTACCCAACTCTCACTTGTGGCTCCAAAACTCTGTAGTGTACATAGCAACCACACCTAGTAAAATCTAACAGTGAGTTAGGGGAATGCCTACTCCAAGCATGTGAAGACTTCCCTTCCCCACTCTTCTCTCCCATGAATGGGTAGATGAGAACAATTCGTTCCTAAAGGCAAGAAGGTTGAAGCAGGCTCTAAGCAGTACCTAGAGTAGGGGTCAGCAACGTATGGCTCTCAAGCCATATCTGGCTCTTTTGAGGGCCATATCTGGCTCTTTCTGTAGAAGCCGTAAAGTCAATTTTTTTTCAGGCGCTGTTACAGGAGCGGCACTGTGAGCACTGTATGGCTCTCAATCCACTGAGCTACCCAGCTGCCCCCAATACATTATTTGTGGCGTTTATGGCTCTCACAGCCAAAAAGGTTGCAGACCCCTGGCCTAGAGCTTGGTGAGACATGGAAAATCCTAAGGTCATCCATTGCATCCTAGGTCATCATCAGGCATCTTGACTTTTGTCTTGCCACTGGACTTCAATGACTGGAAGAAAGAGTGAGATTAGACTTTTGTGAAATTCTGTCTCACTTAAATCCAATTTATGGCAAGTCAAGACATCACCTTGTAATGTCACTGGCCCTCTTTGAAAACAAAGGACTAACAGCAAGGATCTGATCAAATGAGAACATTTGTAAAGCATTTTCACACCGGAAAGCTCTATGTAAATGCAAACTATCATTATTTTAATTATAAATATTAAATGCCACATTTTAGAATTTTAAACTTTATAATTTACTTGTGCTTTTTTGGAATTATCAGCTGATTTCCAGAGTCTGTCTTTGATAGATGTACCTTAAATAGGTAAAACTTTATAAGTAAGCATAATGTAATATCAAATAAAAATGTGAATAATGTTAGTCAAGTAATAGATTTAAATATATTTTTGAGTCAGTAAATCCACAATGTCTTCATTTAAGGCCTCGCATCTTCAGTACATATAAAACAGGTCGTTAAATAACATGTCTTCAATTATTCATTCATTTAAAAAGCATTTATTAAGTGCCTACTGTGTGTAAGATGAGGTTAAGCCCTTGAGATACAAAGTTAAAAAAGAAATTGTTTTTGCCCTCTAACTTAAGTTTATACTGGCATTATGTGTCAAATAAGAGAATCAGATACAATCACGCTATTTTTTAAACCTTTATCTTCTGCCTTAGAATTGATACTAAGTATTAGTTCCAAAGCAGAAGAATTGTAAGGACCAGGCAGTTAAGTGGTGTTAAGTGACTTGCCCAGGGTCATATAGCTAGGAAGTGTCTGAGGCCAGATTTGAACCAAGAACAACTATGCATTTTGAAATGGAATTTGGTCTAGAGGTTTGAGAATGGAACTGAAATCCAAGTCCTCTTGAATACTTATTCCTTTTTAGACTTTGCACTTTTTTGGGGGGTAAATGTAGGAAATGACCTTTTTTCCTTTACCTTCTCTTTTCCAAAAATAGTGTAGCAAGGGTGGACTGCATTACTTTCCATAGAGCTGGGCATGAGCCTCATTCTATAGGGTTTTGTTCCTAATTAGTCCTTTGATCCTGAAACTGGAAGTTTCCTAGAAGATGATGGTCAGGGATATCTAGGTGGCTCAGAGGATTGAGAGCCAGGTCTAGAGAAAGGAGGTTCTGGGTTTAGATCTGGCCTCAGACACTTCCTAGCTGTGTGACCCTGGGCAAGTCACTTAACCCCCATTGCCTAGCCCTACTTCTCTTGTTCTTTGAAACCAATATTCAGTATTGATTCTAAGAGGGAAGGGAAGGATCAGAAAAGAAAAGCAAAAGGGAACTTGAATTGGCAAAGAAATTGCAATTTTGCATAACTCATCAAAGGACATAACACTAAAACATATACTGTTCTTTTGTGATAGTAGGTTCTACTTGTTAAACATCTGTAAGTCTAAGCATCAGGAGTGGGTAAAGTCTTATCTTTTGCTTTTTTTCTCCCTTTAAACTAATGGTACTAGACTCTCCCACAGTTTCATAGTGCATCAGACTCTATTAAAATCCATTGGCACTTCTGTGGAGTGTGCACATCCAGTGTGTCAATATGGCCGTGGTCATAACATGTCTGTAGTGCCAGGAATATGTATCTGCTCATTAGGCCAACCACTAAACAGTGCTATCTGTTTCAGTTTTGGCTTTTCATCCGACAAAGGCATTTGCTTGTGGTATTTATTTCTCTAGAGTAATGGTAATAGAATTTGACAGATTTCTTAACAAGATCTGATGTTGTGATTGCTTCTTGTTAAAACAAGACCCAGTAAAAAACAGTATTTCAAGTGGCAAGTTATGATTATTTCAATTCAAAACACCAAACATTTATGAAGTACTTACTGTTTGCCAGGCATTGTGCTAGATGCTATAAAACACTGAAAACACTAAAAAAATCCTTGACCTGAAGTAGCTTGTATTCTTCTCAGGTTGGGATGAGGAGGAGAGGTTGAACGTGTATACTGGCAAGTAAATATAAGATTCACATAGAGTAAATACCAGGGAATTTGGGGGAACAAATAACTGGGGGAATCAGGAAAGGTGTCTTGTAGAATGAGACATTTGAGCTAAACTTTGAAGGAATCTGGATACTATGAGAATCTATGATGAGGAAATGATTGGGGGGGTGGGTTGAGGGATTTGTGTCCTAACTTTGTAGCCAGTAATCTTTTTTTTTTTTTTTAAAGTTTTACTTTCTATCTTAGAAATGATACTAAGTATCAGTTCCAAGGCAAAGAGTGGTAAGGGCTAGGCAAGTGGGGTTAAATGTCTTGCCTAGGATTATACAGCTAGGAAATATCTGAGCTTAGATTTGAATCTAGGACCTCCCCTCTCTAAGCCTGGCTCTTTATCCACTGAGCCACCTAGATGTTGATCATTGTACATTATTGTTGTCACTGTGTATAGCGTTCTCCTGGTTCTGCTTACTTCACTTTGCATCACTTCATATAAGTCTTTCTAGAAAATTTTTAAAAAGAGAAAAAGACTCAGACACTTCCTAGCTGTGTTTCCCTGGACAAGTCACTTAACCCCCATTGCCTAGCCCTTACCGCTCTTCTGCCTTGGAACCAAAACAACAGCAGTAATTCTAAAACAGAAGGTAAGGGTTTGAGAGAGAGAAAGAGAGAGAGAGAGAGAGAGAGAGAGAGAGAGAGAGAGAGAGAGAGAGAGAGAGAGAGAGAGAAAAGAAAAGGAGAAATTCCACAAATTAAGCAATTTTTTGTAGTATTCCACAGTTATCTCCCTTGTCTTTAATGGCACAGCCCTTCCTTCTCTGTATTCCTCTTGCCCTGAATGCCTGTACAATTGACTGGACACGTATTCACTGCCTTCCTAGTACACTATAGTCATCAGTGTATGTATCATCTCCATTACTAAACTGCACATTCCAGGAAGTCAGGCAGGACCTTTGAATTCCACCAAGACACCTAATACAGTGCCTTGCCTATGATGCATGCTCAGAAAATATTTCTGGAATTATGATTACTCAAAAGGGTAATGGAGACACTATGGTGAATGAGAGTGGGCTGGAACACATTGCAAGTCAGGAATTAATTACATAAGAGAAGTGGTAGAAAGGAGGTCAATAAGAGAAACAATGGCCATCTAGGAAAATGATGAGCTGGTCACTTAACCACCCTGGGCCTCAGTCTCCTCATCTGTAAAATGAGTGGGTTGGACTATATGGCTTCTGAGATCCATTCCAGCACAAGGTCTATAATGTTATAATTCTGTGTAGCAAGAATGAGGGATAACTGGATGAAAACCTGTGCTCCATAAGGATCCAGCAAAATTAAGAGAATGAGAGGAAGACCATTAGGATGTTGGATGGACTCCTTGTGGTGGCAGATTTTGAGAGGACATGGACAAAATCCATCAACAAATCTCTCAATAAGTATTTATTGGCACTCTGCTAAGCATTTGAGGATGGAAAGAGAGGACAAAACAGTTCTTGCTCTGGAGGAGTTTATATTCTTATGGGGAGGCAGTATATAAATAAATATGCAGATATATGATGCAAAAGTCACACATGCCGGGCAGACACAGATGGATTGCAATCTGCATTGTTGAAGCAAGTACACAAATAAGTGAAGTCATAGATCCATTGGCATCTAGGATTCAGTGAGAGTTTGAGTGAAGAAGAACCAAGCACAACAGAAAACATGGAATCAAAGGGTCATAAGAGAGTCCCAGACCAGTTTGAGTAATTTACCAATTAACATAATGAGATTATTGGGCTATGAACTGCTTTATAGAGACCTAAAAGACTCTTTCCTATTTTTAATTCCCCTTCCCTTTTTGCTTTTCTTTTCTTCTCCTTTTTCTCTTATTTCCTTTTCCTCTCCTTTCCTATCTTCCTCTCTCTCTTCTCCCTCCTACATGTATTATCTTGGAGGAATCACTAAACCTCTACAGGATTCAATCCCTCACATGTCAAAATGAAAGAGTTGGATAAAACAACCTCTAAAGTCCCTTCCAGCTCTAAATCCATGATCCGTTGAAGGTATATTTTCTGGGCAATACTGGCTTTGGGAGTTGCCTTGTGAATAACCCCAAGTTTGAGAGGTCCTGAAGTCCCGAGAAGATACTAAACTTTAGAAAGAGGTTTCCTGCAGTAGGGCACTCCTTGGACAAGGAGATCATCTTCAGAGTTATTACGTAACATTCTATTTGGAGAATAAAGCAATTGAGCTTTTGAGATGATACCGGTTCAATTGAAAGAAGGTTGCTTGCTCAGCATCCCTCTAAGTATATTTACCTTCTCGAGGAAGTCTAAACCACAGAGTGGTACTGGAAACCTGGAATGTTGTAGAGACCATAGAATTCACTCTAGGGTCGAGGGACTCATGGCAGTGGTCTGATTCAACTCCAAGTTGAATTCCCTTCTCAAAAAGAGCAGATGGGCAAACTCTTGGGGATCCTTTGCATCTTACACATTTGTGAGGGGTGAAATAAAGGCTGTCCCAAACTGAATGCCCCTGTTATACATTGAGGACTTGTGCCTGATTTTCAGATCCCAATATCCACATTTGGAAAAATCTCTACCTAAACTTTATTTTAGAGACTGTTCTGGAGTTTTACTTCCAGGTGAGGGCAATGAGCCAAAGAAAGAAACTAATCCTTTGGGATCAAGACCCTGGGATAAAACAGAGTTCTTGTGAACCCAGGATCCTTGAAGGATTGTGGGTCATGGGTTATAGGAAGTTGAGTTGAAAAGGTTTTCAGAGGGCTAACTAGGTGGCTCAGTAGATAGAAAGCCAGGCCTAGAGATGGGAAGTCCTGGGTTCAAATTTGGCCTCAAAGACTTCTTAGCTATGTGACCCTGGGCAAGTCACTTGACCCCAATTACCTAGCCCATATTGCTCTTCTTCCTTGGAACCAATATACAGTACTCATTCTAAGACAAAAGGAAAGGGTTTTTTAAAAAAGAGAGAACAAGAGGGACTCCAGAGATCATTTAGTTGAATCTCCTAATTTTAGTATATGTACTGCTGAAGTGAGCATGAATCTCCTAATTTTACAGAATAATATAGACCCAGAGAGGTTGTGAATTGTCCAAAGTTACCCTAATAGCCAGAGGCAGAGTCAGAATTAAAACCTAAGTCAGTCAATCAAGTTGCAAGTATTTATTAAGCATTTTCTATGTGCTCCTAACTTCCATCCAGTTCTCTTTCCCTAATGGCATGTTGCCTCCCAACAGCAGAGAGTTGAAAGTCTGTACTACTCCCACTTACATCCAAACTTCCTCTGGAGAGGAAGAGCTCTCAATTGCTAAAAGGATATTAAAAAGCAATGAACCTCCCCCCACCCCCACCCCCTACCAAGATAATCCCTAGCTACCAGGGTAGTCAATCAGGAAGCAAGCAAATGAAATTTGGTGAAGAAAGGGGAAGAGTGAAGGTCAGGTTTCTAATAGCTGTTCCCACAATGAGTTAGGAGCCAATTCTCTCTGTCAGTTCTGTCCTAAATCAAGGATGAATGTTTTCCCTGCCCATTTGAGTATTCTGCCCAGTTATTTGTTACTAAGATGTTATATGAAATGGGCCATATGGTAACATCTGCCAGGAAAGGAACATTCTGAACATTCAGATAAATCCATAATTGACATATATGGGAAAATAAGGATGAGTAATATTCAATAACAAAGCCTGACTGAAAGTTACTGAACCTAAATAGTCTTGGGTTAAACAGTATGCTTAGAATTATGCATTTTTCCCCCTCTATGTGGAGGAGGAAAATTGGTATCTATAGGAACCTACTGGCCTGGACATATAATAAATCTTTTCTCTTCTCTATTCTGCACTTCATGGCTGAGTATGGAGACAGAGAAAAAGAACTATGATTTTTTTTTTTAACTTTTACCTTCTTAGCAGTAAGACCTAGGCAATTGGGGTTAAGCAACTTACCCAGGGTCACACAACCAGATTTGAATCCAGGGCCTTCTGGGAACTCGAGGCCCAGTGCTCTTTCCACCTAGCTGTTCCTATGATTCCTTTAAAAACAAAACAACAACAAAAAAAACTGCCCTTACATTCTGTCTTAGACTCGGTACTGTGTATTGGTTCCAAGGCAGAAGAGCAATAAAGACTAACCAGTGATGGTGAATCTTTTAGAGAGCAAGTCTCCAAACTGCACCCTCATGCTACATGTAAGCCATCCCCTTACCCCAGATGGGGAGGGAGGAAGTGCACCCATTGGGCTGCTGGGCAGAGGGGCAAGTAATGTCCTCAGGCATGGTGGTGAGGGGGAAGGGAGCAACCCTCTCTTGCACATGTGCCATAGGTTCACCAACATGGGTCTAGGCAATGGGGATTAAGTAATCTGCCCAGAGTCACACAGCTAGAAAGTGTCTGAGACAGATTTGAACTCTGGACCTCTCATCTCTAAGTCTAGCTCTCTATCCACTGAGCCACCTAGGTGCCCCCTGCATTGATTCCTAATAATGATATTTTATCTATTGATGAGATTTAGGCTCTTTTAAGTTGGCCAGGGTGCCTTCTTCCACACAGTGGTAGGTATACTGACAATATGCTATGACCAACTTTTTCCAGAAACTCTTTAATCCTACATTGTTTCCCAATGCAATATTAGTTTATGTATTTTTAAAAACAGTGTCAATTAAAAAAAAAAAGATCTCATTTTTAAAAATTGTTATCAAACAACCAGAAAACATTGCTAGAAGTTATGAGAATTTAGACAAACAAATCCACCATGAATTATGAAGTTCAGATAACAAGCAGAAGTGAACTGTCAAGAATACATGCTAGAAATGTGCTTTGGTTACATTTAAATTCAAGGGTTTAAGAAAATCAACAACCTTATCTTCAGTTTTAGTATCAGTTCTAAGACAGAAGAGTAGCAAGGGCTAGGCAATTAAGGTTTAAGTGACTTTCTCAGGAAGTATCTGAGTCACATTTGAACCCAGGTCCTGCTGACTCCAGGCCTGGGCTCTATCCACTGAGCCACCTAGCTGCCCCTTAAGTTTTGAAAATAAAATCAAGAAAGCACCTAAAAAAATATTTATGTAGTTTTTCTCACTGCAAATGTGAAGTTGAGCAAAAGATTTAGGATTCTTCTGAACTGGATGGGGTTGATCTAACTCTAACAGCTGTCTTGGGTTAATACACAACTATATCAGAGCTCTGAATTTTGATGGGGAGCAGCACAAATGCAGAGATTAAAGTTGCCAACCATAAAGCAAAGCCCTGACCTTTCAGATATTATTTTTTAACATCAACAATTGATTTGATGAGCTCTTCCTGTGGATTAATAACCAGCTTGAGCCTCTTATGGAGGGCACTGATTAAGCCCCAGGAAGTGTCTTACAGTCATCATTGTGATCTGTTAGAAAGATACTTTTAAAAGTGACTCATAATAAAAATACTATGGCAAAGGTCCAGGAGCTTGTGGGGTGTGTGCATGTGTATGATTGTGAGTATATGTGTCTCCTATGTGTTTGCTACTGTTCTTTTTATCACATTTCACAGCCTATGCCAGGAAGACACACAGCTTGAATTAATTCAGTTTAATTCTAGGAACCTTCTTGTGATGGATGGTCACTATGTTAACCAATCTAATTGTAAAATTTGTTTCCTGAGGTTGTTTTCTTTTTTCTCTAAAAGAAAAAAACATTAAGTCTATTGGGATGAAATACTAGATTTTATTACCTTATGTGACATCAAATAATAAAATCCAATATTTCATCCCAAAGGAAAGATTCTTAGAGGTTGTCATGTTCAAATTCTTTATTTTACTGATAGAGACTGAAGTACAGAAAGATTTAAATGACTTCTCTGAAGTCACACAGGAAGCAAGAAGCAAAGCCAGAATTTGAAATCAATCAATCAATCAACCAACAAGCACTTATTAAGAACTTACTCTGTGGGGGCAGCTAAGTACTAGTATAGTGGATAGGGCACCAGGACTGGAGTTGGGAGGACCTGGATTCATATCTGGCCTTAGATGCTTCCTTGCTATGTAACCCTGGGCAAGTCTCAAATTCCAATTGCCTAGTCCTTGCTGCTCCTAAGACAGAAGATAAGGATTAAAAAAAACAAAAAACAAAAAACAAAAAACCTTACTGTGTGCTAGCACTGTGCTTAGTACCATGGGTATGAAGACAAAAATGAAATGATTTTTGCTCTCAAAGAGTTTATAGTTTATCACTGAAGACATGTGTGCATGTGTGTGTGTGTGTGTATATATATATATATATATATATATAT
>NC_058130.1:206260855-206273280 GCF_016433145.1 Gracilinanus agilis
TCTCTCTCTCTGTCTCTCTCTGTCTCTCTCTGTCTCTCTCTGTCTCTCTCTGTCTCTCTCTCTCTCTTTCTTTCCCCCACCCCCCCTTCTCTTTCAATTGGTTTGAGGTATGGAATTCCCTTTTCTGCACAAGCCTGTAACTCATCTGTACTATAGAGTCTCAGTTGTTTAGTGTGCTTAAATTAGGGGTATTTACTGCTGCACTTTGAATGAGGCTCATTTTTGTGAGTTTTCAAAAGAGAAGATATGATTAGGTTCTCCTGCCCATTTTAGTTCCTGAATTTTGTGTCAAAGGATTCTCAAAATGAATAATTATTGGGTATATTCATGTTCATATTCCAAGGGATGGAAAAACTCATGTATAAGATTTACTTGTCCAAGTGAGATTTATTAAAGGGTATATTATACAACTGAGTTAGGGCTCAGGAGTGCTCTAAGTGGGCGAGATGCTGTGGTCCTTCAAGTATCTGAGATATTACCTAGTGGTGGTAGCATCTCTTTCTAAGATGGTCTGCCCGCTTTTCCCATTTTGAAGATGAAAAAATACCACCTCTGACATGTATTAGGGATGATCCTGTACTTTTGTGGGAGGCACTAGTGTGGCAACTAGTTGGGAAGCAAAATAATATTCATTACTTCCATTCTTAGAGCTATGCTTTGTGATTTTTGAGTCTTATAACTGGTTACGGAGACAAAGGAGGAGAAAGGGAATGGGGCAAGGCTCTCATTCATCCTGATGCTAACCTTGATCCAGTCCTCATAGAGATATTGCAAGCTCATACAAAAAATAGATTCTGAAGTTTGCCAATGATCTGAATGTCTGATTTAATTCAATTCTACTGAGCCAGTTTCTAGATTCTAAAGAGCATGTTATAGGTACAATGAAGAAGTTAATATTCACTCGGGGTCTTTTGTTCATTGCTTCATATATTAGGATGCATAACCTTTATGGAATGTGTTAGCAGGCAATGTCCAAGGCTAGAAAAGGTCTTAACACAGATAATAAGAAGTATGCTTGTGGGGGCAGCTGGGTGGCTCAGTGGATTGAGAGCCAGGCCCAGAGACGGGAGGTCCTGGGTTCAAATTTGACCTCAGACACTTCCTAGCTGTGTGACCCTGGGCAAGTCACTTTACCTCCATTGCCTAGTCTTTACCACTATTCTGCCTTAGAACCAACACACATTGATTCTAAGACTGAAGGTAAGGCTTAAAAAAAGTATGCTTGTATTTGTATCCCCAGAGTTTAGCATAGTCCCTGGTACATAGTAAGATTCATTTATTGATTCAGTGACTTGTCCAGTGCCTGGTACATAGGAAGTACTTAGTAAATGCTTTTTCATTCATTCATTCATTCATTCATTCATTCATTCATTCATATATCTTGTCCATGATTATGTCATAGTTTCTTGACTATGTTAGAGGCAGGGTTTGTAGGCATCTCTGTTTCAAAGCCAACCCTCTATTCTTTATGTTGATTTTTAAAAATTCATTTATTTATTTTTCAGTTATGTGTAGAAACAATTTTTTCCTGATATTTTAGGATTCTGATTTTCTTCCTCCTTCCTTTTCCTGCACCCCCCTTCCCCGTTGAAGGCACTAAATAATCTGATATAGGTTGGGCCAGTGCTGTCATGCAATATATATTTCCATATTGCTTATGTCATGATAAAGATATGTATGACACATACAGTAAAAAACTCATGAAGGAAATACTATAGAAGATGGCATGCTTTGGTCCGCAGTCAGACTCCAACAGTTCCCTCTTTGGCTGCAGATAGCATTTTCATCATGAACCCCTTGTATTCTTTTTATCTCACAATCTGCACTAGAGTAACTGTATATTGATTGAATAGGGTTGCATTTTTGCATACATGTCATACCAGGTTAGCCTCATGCAGCCAGCAAGCATCCAATGATTTCTTTATCTGCTCACTTCTGCAAATTGGGTGGCATGCTTATTATGTTTCTCTTTTTTCTTGAGAGTACAAGCGGGCCCAGACTCAGGCAATCACGCCCATCGGAGTGTGCATTAGAAAGCTCTGACATGGCGGTGCTATTGTGCTGAGGTTCATTCAGAGAAGCCTTTTCATTCTTTTGTACAGCTCTCCACGGTGTCTGCAAATGCCAGCAAAGGTGAGAGGGACAAAGCTCATGATTTTTCAACTTTGGGGTGAAGGGCTTAAACTGTTGTATTTCCAAAGGCCGTACGGCTGACGCTTATCAGAAGAAGGACAAGTCGAATAATGTATTGAGGCGAACAGATACACTCTACTCCCTGCCAGACTTTTATAAGCTTCTGGGTAGACTCAGCAGGCTCTCTATTGCTGCATGGAGACAAGGGCAAAGTTTGCAAGCCACTGTAGAGGTGACAAGACAGTGGAGTTGAAGTACTAATGAAAGGGACAGTCAGCAGGCTCAGGCCCTGGAAGCCACCTCTTCTGTGCTTTCAAAACAAGTCCACAGAGTTCTTTCTCTATAGTGCAGTTCCCACATTTGTTTGATGTTTAACTTTGGCAGCATTTATATGCCATGAAGCTGAATGGGAGAACTAGAAGGCTGTTCTTGCAAGGCTGAAGTTAGGACTGAATGGGGCTGGAGGGTGAGGAAGAAAAACTTTTGAGAACTCTGTATCTGGCTGGAAGTTATCCTTCTTTGCAGGTTCAAAAAGCCTTTGCTTCTGGATGATACTAAAAAGAACCTGGGGTAGCAGATAGAAGACAAGCATCAACTCCTGGAAGGCTCAAGTTCAAGTCCTGTCTTTGGCACATATCAGCTCTGACCCTGAATAAGTCACTTAATCTCTTGGTGTCCCAGCTAAGTCTGTAAGGCAATAAGTTATAGACAGGATTGATCTACCTTCCTTGGTTGTTGTTTTTGTAAAGGATTTTGCAGGGGCAACAAGGGAGCACACTGGACAGAATACTAGGTCTGGAGTTAGGAAGACCTGGGTTCAAATGTGATCTCAGATACTTCCTAGTTGTGTGACCTGGGCAAGTTGCTTAATCCTGCTTACCTAGCTCTTTTCTCTTTTCTGTCTTTAGAATTAAGGCAAAAGGTAAGAGTTGTTTTTTTTTTTTAAGTATTTTGTAAACTTCAAGGTGCTTTAAATGTTGTTATTATTTCAAGGGATAGGAATAGAGACCAAAACTGTGATTTTATTAGTATAGGGAACTTCCAAAGTCGGAAACTCCCTGTCCTAAAGCAAATCAGTACTTCATCTGTAACTTAGAGTGTTAAAGAGTTTCCTGGGACATTGACCAGCTAAATGATTTGCCAAGGGTCACCCACTTAGGACATGTCAGAGGGAGAACTTAAACACAAGTCTTCTCAGTTTAACGTTGGCTCTCTATCCACTAGGGGCAGCTAGATGTCATAGTAGATAGAGCACTGGGCTTGGAACCAAGAAGCTTCATCTTCATGCATTCAAATCTGGGCTCAGACACTTACTAGCTGTGTGACCCTGGGGAAATCACTTAACCCTGTTTGCCTCAGTTTTCTTATCTATCAAATGAGCTAGAGGAAGAAAAGCAAACCACTTGAGTGTTTTTGCTAAGAAGACTCCAAATGGAGACATGAAAAGTGAATGGCTAGGGGAAGCTGGGTAGCTCAGTGGATTGAGAGTCAGCCTAGAGACTGGAGGTCCTAGGTTCAAACCTGGCCTTAGACACTTCCCAGCTGTGTGACCCTGGGCAAGTCACTTGACCCCTATTGCCCACCCTTACCACTCTTCCACCAAGGAGCCAATACACAGAAGTTAAGGGTTAAAAAAAAAAAAAGTAAAAAAAAAAAAGTGAATGGCTGGACAACAAGAAGGTTCCTCCATGGCACATACAGATACAAATTAGAATTAGGTGAGTGTAAAGAGGACCACAAAGTAGAATAAATTTAAATGAAGGGAAGATTTTAACCAACTAAAAGGACCCTGGGAAGGCTTTATGGAGGGAAGGGATAGTAGCAAGAGTATTGATCATTATAATATAGTACAAACTAAACACAGAAGTTTTGTAAGAATGCGAGAGTGAGTAATTAAGTACAATAATTTATAAAAGGTCTTGTGTGAGGAAGGTAGGGAACTACAGCTGTGGACTGTCAAATATATTGCCAGAGAATGCCACTGTGTCATTTTAATTATTGCTTTTGTTACTATCCTTGAGTCATTTTGGTTATGTCCAGTGCTTTGTGACACCATTTGGGTTTTTTTTTTTTGGCGGGAGGGGGGGAAGAGACTAGAGTGGTTTGCAATTTCCTTCTCTAGCTAATTTACAGATGAAGAAACCAAGGCAAACAAGTTTGAGTTACTTGCCCAGGATTATTCAACTAGTAAATGTCTTGGGTCAGATTTGAACTCAGGAAGACTCATTCTTCCTGATTCCCAGCTTAGTCCTCTGGGCTGCCATTTTGATGCTTTAGATCTTGTTTTACATTGTTAAAAGGGAGAGTTCTTTTGGGAAAGGGAGAGGAAGCAGTGTTGTACCTAGAAAAAGCTGTGACTTAAAAAGAAAAGATATAAAGAAAACTTGTTTAGAGGCATTGTAGGATAAATGAGTTGGGAATTGGGTTTTGTAAGAAATGGCTGGTCTAAGTTGGCATAGAGAAATGGGTCATTTGTGGAGGTAAGGACCATATATGAACAAGTAATCTTAGAAGGTCATAAAATCACAGACTAGAGCTTAAAGGGACCTCAGAGACCATGTAGTCCAATCCCTTCATTTTTCTGATGAGGGAACTATTATTGAAGATAAATGATTTGCCTGAGGTAATAAGTGTCAGAGATGGGATTTGACTTCAGATCCAGTGTCTAGGGAAGGCAATGGGAGCAGGGGAAAGATCCCTGAAATGAGACTCAGGAAAACTGGATTAGAGTCCTGGTCCTATCATTGATATGGTATGTTTACCATGTCACTTTGTGCAAATCCATTCCTTTTCTTTTCTTTCATTTTCAATTTCCCCCTGAAAAAAAAACCAAAAACAAAAATGAACAGGTTGGATTAAAAGATTTCTGTGGCCATTTCTAGTTCTATGGTTTTAGGGTAGTAGGTCCATACTGGCAAATAATTATAGATGAAATTGGGGAAAGGGAATAGATGATGGGCCTTGATTGGTAAAAAGCATAAGAATTTGGATTGCATTTGATTCATAATAGTGTACCATCGTGGGGAACTTTGTTTTCTGTTAAATTGTTATCTTTGAGCAGGTAAATCTACTGATTGACAGCAACTTCCCAGACCCTAGCCTTCCTGCTAGCTCAGGCTCACTATCCATTATTCTAGGAAGTGAGTAGAGATGTAACTGGGCAAATGCTTTTACAAATGCTGCAGCCCTTGCTTTTCAACAACCAGAAATACTGAAGACCCAGAAAAGAAATTTGTGCCCACAAAGTCCTTGGTACCATCAAATGACTTGATATCAGAAATAAATATAGTTCCTTTTTTTTAAATTATTTTATTTCCCCCCCTAATTACTCATAAAAACAATTTTAAATATTTTTTTAAAATTCTGAGTTTTGGATTCTCTCTCTCCTTCCCTTCTCCCCTCACTGAGAAGGTAAGCAGTCTGATATTGATTTTATATATGCAATCATGTGAAATATTTTTTTCTATATTAATCCTTTTGTGGAAGAAACCTTGAATAAAAATAAAATTAAGAAAGAAAGAAAAATATAGTATGCTTTCTTCTGGATTCAAATTCCATCAGTTCCTGTTGTGGTGATAATATTTTTCATCATGAGTCCCTTAGAGTTATATTAGATCCTTGCATTGTTAATATTATCATTCACAATTGATCATCTTACAATATTGCTGTATACAATGTACATTCTGTTCATTTCTGTTCATTTCACTCTGTAACAGTCTGGGTAAGTCTTTCCAGGTTTTTCTGAAATCCTCCTGTGTGTCATTTCTTATAGCACCATAGTGTTCCATTGCAATCGTATACCACCACTTACTCAGCCATTCCCCAACTGATGGATGGTCTCTTTCTTTGCCACCACAAAAAGAGATGGATATGATTTTGTTGGGGGAAATGAAGTTAAAAAAAAAAAAAAAAAAGACGTGTTACTATCTGCTTTTCTACTACATGACTTTTCCTCTAACTTGCAGCTGAAACCTCCTGTATATAGTGTTGTCATCCCCATTTGAGCTCCTTAAGAATGAGGTCTGTGGCCGTCTCTTTTTGTATCTGGAGTGCTAGCACAGGGCTTGGCACATAATATGTACAGTACTTAATAAATAGAATCATTCATTCATTCACCAAACTTTCTCCCCAAAGATGTTATTGACTCATTCTTGTGGTTTCCCTTTGCCTATTCTATACCCCTACAAATAGAATACTATTCCTACTCCTCTTAGCCAATCTGTGGCTTTCTCTCTTTGAAAACATGGCCTATCCTTTGTCTTTCTATCCATATTGTCTAACAGTGCCTTGCATGTAGAAGGCATTTAAAAAGGTTTTGCTGAATTGAATTGGCCAGTTTCTGAAGGGCCTTAAATTCCAGGCTAAGGAATTTGGACTTTATCCTGAGAGTCATGGGAGCCCACTAAAGCCTTTTGATCTTGGGAGTAACATAATAAAAGATATTTTAGAAAGATTACTGTGACAGTGGTGTGTAGGAAGGTTTGGTGTAGAAATGCTATCTCCTTCTTTGTTACCACAGCTACAGATCCACAGGGTTTCCTGTCAGCTCTTTTCTAGTGCTTCAGGAGTGGGAGCCTTAGAACAAACCCCAGTTTACATAATCGTGGAACCATCTGGCATAAGAGCACAAAACCAACCATTATGTGCCATACATGAGGATAGCTGGGGAGATAATGTGCTGTTTAGAAAGGGCACTGGACTGAGTTAGAAAAAAAAAAAGTATTCTACTTAGTTCTGTTTTTAGTGGGCTATATGTCTTTGGGTAAGTCTCTGAGCTTCACTTTCCTTATCAGTAAAATGAGGAACTTGGACCATAACAGTGATATCAAACTCAAAAAGAAATAGGGGCCAGCACAGTTGGGGGCTCAGTGGATAGAAAGTCAGGCCTGGAGATGGGAGGTCCTGGATTAGAATTTGACTTCAGACACTTCTAGCTGTGTGACCCTGAGCAAGTCACTTAACTCCCATTGCTTAGCCCTTACCCTTTTGTTTTAGAGTTGTTACTAAGACAAAAAGTCAGGGTCTCAAAAGAGAGAGAGAGAGAGAGAGAGAGAGAGAGAGAGAGAGAGAGAAGCATTTATTAAGTATCTACTCTGTGGCCAGCACTGTGCTAGGTGCTGAGCATATGAATGCACAAAGCATGAAAATCTCTATAGGCAAGGAGCTTCCATTCTCCTTGGAGGAGATACAATATGTTCCTAGAGAAGTAAACACAAAATAGACACACAATAAATACCAAGTGAAATGAGATGAACTAATACTTGATCTAGTATTACCATGAGGCAGAGGGGAGGAAAATGAGTGTGCCAGGAATTGAGGATTGCCATATTTTCGGGAGGAGATTAATAAATTGGTCTATAGAAGCAGTTAGGTAGCACAGTATGCCAGGCCTGGACTCAGAAAGACCTGGGTTCAAACCAGACCCCAGATACTTCTTAGCTGTGTGATTCTGGGCAAGCCACTTAACCTCAATTGCCTAACCCTTGCCGCTCTTCTGTCTTAGGATTGATAGTAAAAAGGTAAGGGTTTTAAAAAAAAATAAATTGGTCTGCATTAGAAAATACAATTTAATAAGAGTTTACATAAGGTCCTACGCTTAGGTAAAAAATAAAATCAACTGCACAAACACAACACAGAAGAGGTATGTCAAGAGAACAATTCATTGAGAAAAGATCTGGGGGTTTTAGTGGGCCACAATAAGAGTTAACAGAGTGACAACAAAATAGCCAAGAGAGCCAATGAGATGTTAGCCTGCATTGAAGTTTGAAATCTAGAATGTGGTAAGTAATAATTCCACTTTACTCTTCCTTGTTCAGACCACGCCTGGGATATTGGGTTCAATTCTGCACATCACATTTTAAGAAGGAAACTGATAAATTATAATTGACCTAGAGGAGGGAGATCAGGATGGGGAAGAGGAATGGAGACCATGCCATATGAGGACATGTTGAAAATATCTGGGGAATTTTTTTAGCTTTTCAGAAGAAAAGGCTTAGATGTTTTTGAGAAAAGAAAGCCAAGACATCAGACTTTTAGTGCTGAAAAGGAATATATATGAATCTGGAGGCAGAGGAATCATGTAAGAGATTGTTTTACTCATGCTAGTGTCAAAGGTTGAGGGGCTGTATCAAAGAAGAGACAGTGGAAATTGAAAGGGAGATGGGCATTATAAAGAATAATCACTCACTATATCTTAGTGACTGAGTAATAATAATCACTAATTGGATATGGGAAGACAGGGAAAGAAAGCAGTTGTAGAATAACAGATTTAGATCAGTAAGGAACCTTAGTCTTATTCATTTCAACTCTCTCATTTTATAGATGAAGAAAAATTAAAGTCAGGAGAGAAGTGACTTGCCCAATGTCATTCAAGATATAAATAGCAGACCTGGGATTTGAACCCACTTACCTGACACCAAATCCATCATAGGATTTAGTGCAGACCCAGTTTTAATGGCCATCTAGTTCATTCTTCTCATCTTTTAGATGGAGAGATTGAGGATCGTTTGGGTGAATGGACTGACCTAATACCTCTGTCCCCTCCCTCAGATTTACTGGTAGCACAAAGATCTTGTATAATTAGAAACTCTTGAACCCCTGGACTACATCACCCAGCATCCCTTTCCTTTTCATCCCCAAGTTGCCTGTTCACATTTTGTTTATAAGTTTGGTATAACTCTGGCTCTGTCTCTCTTCTTTCGTGAAGGTGGCTGGGTTAGCACCCTTTTACTCTAGCTGTTTATTTTAGTTATTATTAATAAATCTTATTAAATATAATACTTGGAGTATTTGGATATTAATTTTTAATCTTACAATCTGAACCCAAGTTTTCCATTGCACCAGCTCAGAACCATATACATGGGTCAACGTACGGTTATGATTAAAAAAAAAATTTTTTTTTTAACCCTTAACTTCTGTGTATTGGCTCCTAGGTGGAAGAGTGGTAAGGGTGGGCCAAGTGGGTCAAGTGACTTGTCCAGGGTCACACAGCTAGGAAGTGTCTGAGACCAGATTTGAACCTAGTACCTCCAGTCTCTAGGCCTGACTCTCAATCCACTGAGCTACTCAGCTGCCCCCAGGGTTATGATTTTTGGAGGGAGAACACATCTTTATGTTCTCACCTCCTTGCACAAATGAAGTTACATATAAAAACATTTCAGATCAAGGGCTCTTAAAAATGGAGTCTGTGGACTTGTTTAATTTTTTAAAAATATATTTTTGTAACCATTTAAATAGGTTTCCATTGCAATCCTAATTCATATTGTGGTTTGGATATGATAAAATAGATCCCATTTTATAATAATTATATATTATCATATTATATTTACATGTATTTTATATTACATATTTGAAAACATTATTCTGAGAAGGGGTCCACAGGCTTTACCAGATTGCTAAGGGGTCCCATGACACAAAAAAGATTAAGAACCTTTGATTGATTAGTGGACCAGATAAGGTGCATAATATATAAAACATATTTAGTAGCTTGGTACTCAGTAAATAAAAAGATTTCAGCCTCTGAAATAGAAGCTCATTATTTGATAAAAAACAAACAAACAAACAAAAAACTCCTAGGAAATTGGAGGAATGAGAGGAATTAGATTTAGACTAAGACCTCACATCTTACAGCAAGATAAGTTCTAAACAGATAGGTAACTTAGATATAAAAGGCTACATCATAATAAATTAGAGGGACAGTGGATAAAGTGACAGGCCTAGAGTTGGGAGGATCACTTAAGCAAGTCACTTAATCTCAGTTGCCTAGCCCTTGTTGCTCCTCTGTTTTAGAACTAGTGCTAAGACAAATGGTAAGGGTTTTAAAAATAAATAAATAAGAGAAACATGGAAAAAGTTAACTTTCATATGGATAGAAGAAAAGTTCATAACCAAAGGATAGAGAGAATCACAGAACATAAAATGGATACTTTTCATTACATAAATTTAAAATGTTTTTGCATAAACAAATCCAGTAAAACTAAGATTAAAAGAGAAACAGTTACCTGGGGTAGGGGTGGGGGCAGGGAAATCTATGCAGTAAGTTTCTGTTAAAAAGACCACATTTACAAAATATATAAGGAACTGATTCAAATTTTTAACAATAGGAGCCATTCCTCAATTGCTAAATGGCTTTAGGACATAAACACAAAGTTATTAAGGGAAGAAAACAAGACAAAAAAAAAGTTGCATATCATTAATAGAGAAATGCAAATTAAAACAATTCTGAGATTCCAACTTATACCAATCCAAGGACTTCCTTTTTCTTTCATTTTACCTAAGGAAGGAGAAAGAAAATAGTTTTCTGTTAATTAAAAATCACATTAAAAACTGAGAGGATGGGGGATTATAGGTGTGGAATGTAGCAAGCATTTTCAGATGAGATCCCTTCATTGTTAGTTTTACTTAATTCTCTTTGTTACAAGATGGGTCTCACAGGTGGTAGTAATTTGGAAATGTTTGTAAAAACAAAACAGGTTAAATTTAACAACTCTGATTTAGACGCATTTTCCTAGCCCCCAAGGACTAACAGGTAGAAAGGAAACTCATATATTTTAGCTCATTGTGATACAGAATTTGGAGCAGTCCTAAGCATGGAATGAACTGCTTCCAAAGCTCAGGAAAAGACGTTTGGGGAGATTGGTGTAGTTAAGATTCTTGCTTGGCGGGGGTAGGGGTTTGGTGGGGGAAGTTTGGCCTGGACGACCATAAAAGTCCCTCGCATTTGAACATTCTGTAGTCTCCTATGACTTAGGGTCTCTGGCCCCACGACAAACCACCCAAAGCGGCAAAGCTTCCTTCACTTGCTCTGGAAGGCTCCTAGGGGGCGCTGCTGAGGCCCCCGCAGAGTAAGGGAGTGGGCCGGGAAGGAGGGGGTGGGGAGCAGTTCTAGGAATCTGGACCACGTGCGAACCACGTGGCGCTGGTGCCGACCCGGCCCCGGGAGGTGGCGCAGGGGCCTGCCGGTGCTACCAGACAAGCCGGGCGGGGAACCGAGTGGTAGGTTCCATCACTGCCTGTGGCAAGCAGGCAGGCCCTAGGCAAGGAGTAGGTAACAGTAGAGAGCAAGGAGGGCAGTTCTCCTTTCGAGCGACCTCCGACCCACTACACCTTTAAGGTCGCCGCTTTTCTAACTGCGCCTAGTGTTTATAAACAGAGAAGATGGCGCAGGCCAAACCCCGGAGCGGCGGATTCTCGGGGAGGAATCGGGAGCCTTCTTGCACGCGTGCGCAATGTTCTCTTACCCCCCCCTCCCACTTCGGCCTGCCCCGCCCCACCCCGCCCTGCCCTGTTCTGCCCTCTTTCCAGCCTGGGTAGCGCGCGCTGAGGTTGAGGTCCCGGGAGAGTGGGGCGTGCCCTCTGCGCTCTCCAGCTTCCTCTAGTGTTACCTCTGGCGCTCCGCTCGGGCGGAGGCTAGTTACCAGGAAAACTGGCGAATGCTGGGAAAGGCTTACAAGAAAACCTTGGGGACGGCTGGATTAATTAGGGAAACGCCCTTTCCAGGTTGGGGTGTAAAGTCTCCCTTCACTCAAATTCAGTTTGCACGCACTTTTGCCCTTGAAAATTAGGAAGCAATTTAGACTTAAGGAGATGAGATGGGTTTTGGTGAAATACACCCAGGATGTTCTCCTGCTCATATTTTGCCCCTGGATTTCACAGAATAGTAGAATTTAAAGCTGGAAGGCCCTTACAGATCGTTTTAAAACAGGAGACATGACTTCTCCGAAATCCATTAATCAATCAGTGAGCAGTTATTAAACTACCTACCGCTTGCCAGGTTTGGGGTTCACAGACAAATATTCACCAGTTCTTTCCCTAATGAAACAAATTATATTGGGAACAATATGTAAACTCTAAGTGTGTACAAAATAAGTTTATACAAACTATCTGCAAAATAAAAAGATGATGTTTGAATTACCCTTTGAAAGAAGCCTGGCATTCTAAGAGCTGGAAGTGAGGTTGGAGTGCCTTTCAGACTTGGGCTGTGCATGTGTGTGTGGTGGTGGTACAGAACTGCGTGTGCAAAAGTAGGGAGGTAGGAGATGTTACTTGTAAGAAATAAGACCAGTTTTGCTGGAGTAAAGAGAGCAAGGAGGAAAGTGTTTAGTAGCAGAGCTGATTGGTGAACCCTAGGTCTTTTGATTTAGCCTAATGTGTTACTTTAGACCAGCCACTCCCAATTGACTGATTATAATGATAATAATAATATAAAGTTTGCAGATATTTGCAAATATCTCATTTGATCTGAACAACAATCTTTGGGGAAGTTGGTGCTATTATTATTCCTAGTTTAGTTG
>NC_058130.1:206277112-206322808 GCF_016433145.1 Gracilinanus agilis
TCTCTCTCTCTCTCTCTCTCTCTCTCTCTCTCTCTCTCTCTCTCTCTCTCTCTCTCTCTCTCTCTCTCTCCCCTCACCTTCTGTCTTACAACCAATACTATGTAGTGATTCCAAGGCAGAAGAGCAGTAAGGGTCCCACAGCTAGGAAGAGCCTGAGACCAGATTTGAAACCAGGGCCTCCCATCTCTAGTCCTGGTTCTCTATCCTCTGAGCCATAACTGCTCCCTCATCCTTCATTTTCAAAGGGAACCAATGACAGAATGGGGGTGAATTAGATTTAAGTGAGGCAGAGTTGCACAGAGTCATCAACCTCACTCTTTCTTCCAGTCATTCAAATCCAGTGACAAGAAAAAAGTCAGGATGAGTGGTGATGGCCCAGGATGCACTGAGTGACCTTGACTTCTTTGATGTCTGTCCAAGCTCTCAGCCCTCCACAATTCCTGCTTCAGGTGCCTTCATGTCTGATGGAATATATTGTTTTCATCCTCCCATTCTGATGGAGGAAGTCTTCACATTCTTGGAATAAACACTTTCCTGACTTACTTACTGGTTTGAAGCCTGTTGGTTACCCCTAGCCTGGTTTAGCCCATCTGCTGAGAAGCTTTTACCAGGATGTGGTCACTGTTCATGTTTCAGTTTTTTGGAGTCACAGGTGAGAGCTGGGTGAAGGGTGGACACCAAAGGTGGATGAGTATTCCTGAGAAAGTCTTAGCAAGCACTCACACCAGGGCTGCTAGTTCTCTTGGAATATCCCTCCATCCCTGTCACTGTGAGGGTAACACCATCCTGCTGGTTCCTGGGGCTTGGAATCTAGGTGTCATCTTTTACTCCTCATTATCTCTCACCTCTTATATCCAACCTTTTGTCAAGGCCTGTGGATTTCACCTTTGCAACATCTACATCTCTCTAATAGTCTTTTCTTTCCTTGTCTCCTCAGTCCTGGACTATTGCAATAGCCTATTGCTGGATCTGTCTTGAAGTCTCTCCCTACTCCATTCTACCCTCTTTTCAGCCATTAAAGTGATTTTCCTAAAGTGAACATTAGACCATGTCACACCTCCTACTCAGTAAACTTCAGTGGCTTCCTATTGCCTCTAGGGCTATGTTAGCAAAGATGTGGCACCTGTGCCCCAGCCCCAGCATGCTAGAGGGGGCTGCGCTGGTCCTCCTCTCCACAGCATCTGAGAACATTTTTCACCTGCCCTGCCCTTCTTCCCAGAAGCCTATTGAGAGCACTTCTTCCCTTTGCTGTCTGGGGTAATGGGTTAAGGGGGCTCACGGGCAGTTTGAAGGTGCAGTTTGAACACTTGATCCCTAAAAGGTTTGCTGATGCTGCTCTAGGGTCAAATATAAAATGCTGTTTAGTTTTCAAAAGTGCTTCATAAACTAGACACTCTATCCACCTCACTTCTAGTCTTCCGACTGCTTACCCCTTACCATGTCCTTTTGCTTTATTTATTTATTTATTTTTTATTTTTAAACCCTTAACTTCTGTGTATTGACTTATAGGTGGAAGAGTGGTAAGGGTAGGCAATGGGGGTCAAGTGACTTGTCCAGGTTCACTCAGCTAGGAAGTAAGTGTCTGAGGTCAGATTTGAACCTAGGACCTCCTGTCTCTAGGCCTGGCTCTCAATCCACTGAGCTACCCAGCTGCCCCCATCCATGTACTTTTTGATCTAGTGACTCTTGCTTCCTTGTTGTTCTACAAACAAGATACTCCATCTCTTGATTCTGGGTATGTTCTCTATCTCTCCTCCATACCTGGAATGTTCTCCTTTTTCATCTCTGTCTACTGGCTTCCCTGGCTTCTCTTCTACAGGAAACCTTTCTCAATCCCTCTTAATTCCAGTGCTTTCCCTCTGCTATTTCCTATTTATCATGTAAATAGCTTTTTAATACATATTTGTTTGCTTGAGGTCTCTTCTATTAGATTATGAACTCTTTGAGGGCAGGGACTTGTTTTTTGCTTCTCTTTTAACCCCAGTGCTTAGCTGAGTGCCTAGCACACAGTACTTAATTAATAAATGTTTATTGAATGATTGACTAAAGTGCTTAGCACAATTCCTGGCACAAAATAAATGCTTAATAAATGCTTGTATCCTTCTAGGTGAGGAAACTGAGGCAGACAGATTAAGTAATTTGTTCAAGGCTACACAGCCAGCAAATGCCTAACAACAAGATTTAAATTCAGGCCGTCCTGACTCCAAATGTTGCAGTTGTGTCCACTGCATTTCTAAACTCTTCCCCATTGCCCAGATACAACAGAAGAGGTAGGATTTAGGAAAATACATGGTCAGAAGATTCTTGGACTAAATGAAAAGGTTCTGAAACTGAAGAGAGGCCAGGTGAATCCAGTATTGCCCTACTGGTCAGTTCAAGTAGGAAAGCTAACACTGAAAGGCTATTTCTCTTGCAGTGCAAGTGACATGTCTGCTGTTGCTTATCATTTTGAGCATATTAGCAAAGATCACAGAAGGCAAGAACTGGTCCAAGTATATAATTAGAATATTTTAGTCTTAGCAATTCAAGGCAATTTTCCTTGGAGTTATGCACAGGCTGAAACAATAATAATTAAGGCATTGCAGTCATTCCTGACACCACAATTTAATATTAAGCAAAGACATTTTAATCAAAGATCTACTTAAAAAAAAAACCTTAACTGCTCCCCCAGAAAACCTGTAATTTGCCTGAAATTTCTAAAGCTATTCCTCAGATTTTTTTCTTCCATTTTTAAGTTTGGAGAAGATCCACACAACCATTTTAAATTCTTCAACCATGAAAAAGTAGATTTTCAATGTTTTAAAGCCTATTTTAATAGTTGTATAAATGAAAAAAAAAACTTAAATCATGTAAGTGAAAAAAAATTTAAACCCCATAAAACTTGGCAACGTGAACTATAAGCCTCATTTTCTCCACTTACCTCAAATAACAGTAGTATTTTCCTGTTCTTACCACACATGGGTACCTGAGCAACTAGAATGCTTGATATAGGTTTCTAATTTCAATCTTTTCATAGTATGGCATAAAGCACATTTTGTCAACTTTGACTTCTATGAAAAGCAATTTATAATTTGTGAGCCAGTAACCACCAAAAGGTGAGGCTTCTGGAAAGCTGCCAGAATTTGGATAGTGAAGGTACAAGGCATAAAACGTCCAGCAATAGGCGTGGCACCAATGTCAGCCCAAATTTCAAAACAGTGGCTGCTGGCCAGCACTCCTAGATTAGTTAACACTCATTGTCAGTTGGATTATCAATGGCAACATCAGTCCAAGCTGAAAGCAGCAACTTTTCCCAAATCCTTTTAAAATTTATGAGGTAGATGCTATCCCTGTTCCTTTTGTAAGTTTACTGTCCAATTTGGAGATCCATGTTGGTGCCACTCTGGTAGCTTCCTTTAGCACGAGATTTGAAGATATATTCCTCCTATATCTTCAAGACATTCAGAACTCTGGGCATTGTGAAATTTTTCCTTTAAGGTTAAGATATAAACCAAACACTGTGCTATATAGGACCCTGTTCTAGGAAGCAAGAAAAATGATATTCTTTGTTTTTACATAATAGTCATTTGTGGATGTTATAACTCTTTTTCTTCTGCCCTGGCATTCCCATCCCAGCCAGAACTGAACCCTTTCTTGTAACAAAGAAATACATATTTTTAAAAAGTGATATAAGGAAGATAAAGGACTAAGCATTTATGTGGTGCCTATTAGGTGCCAGACATTGTGCTAAGCTCTTTTTACACATATTGTCTTATCTGATAAATATTTGCAATAGTGTCCAAGTCTCATGGAAGGCACTCTTCTGCCCCCATAGTCCTTCATCTCTACTAAGAAGAAAGAGGTATGTTTCATTAACTATTTTTAAGTTAAAGATTGATTATTTTAATTACTCAGAGTTCAGCCTTTTAAAATTTAATTTTATTATTTAAACCCTTACTTTCTGTTCTAGTGATAACTCTAGGACAGAAAGGCAAGGGCTAGGCAACTCAGAGTCACATAGTTATGAAATATCTGAGTTCAGATTTGAACCCAGGTCCTCCCAACTTTGGGTCTAGTGCTCTATCCACTGTGTTACTTAGTTACCTCTCAGCAAAAATAAAACAAAATAAAATAAAATAAAAAAGGAGTCTTTTTATTTACATTATTGTAGTTATTCTCAACCATCCTTCTTAAGTCCTCCTGTGTTCTCCTGGATTCTTTCTCCTTTGGGTTTCTGTATTGTTGATTTGTTTTTCCTCCTATCTTCTCTGACTCCTTTGCTAGATCATCAGCCTATCCTAGCCCCTAAAACTATTGGTATACTCCTGTGGTTTTTTCCTAGGTCCTCTCCTCTCCTCAGTTCCTATGTGTTCAGTTATAAACTCTAAGCAGATGACTCCTAAATCTCTCTCATTCTATTTCTACATACATATACACATACATATATGTGTGTATATGTGTATACATGTACACACAACACATATACACATATATGTATATACACATACAATTCTCCCATTGGGACTGGTCAGTCAGGGCCCAATTCTTGGAACAAGTATAATATGTCTTGCCTGGTGCTGTTGTTTCATGTGGATATTTGTGGAGCTTGCTTCTGGAAATGTGTGATGACAGGAATTGGAGGGGCCTTTTCCCCAATTAAAAATGTATGCAGATATTCTGTGACTGTTTTTGTTTGCTGATTGCTTGGTAAAGAAAAGTCTTTTAATTGGCTTCTGAGCCAGAATTGACTGTAAAAGCTCCAGCGTAAGAATTCAGTCTCTCTTTCTCTGGCAGCTTTCAAGTGACGAGACAGCAATGCTGTGGCTAGTCATGGAAAGAGGTAGCATCATTATCAGTGGCAGATGCTACTGAGGCTATCTTATCTCCCTATCTGGGTCTCCATGTGACCTGTGGTGAATTCACAGCCTTCTGTTTCTTCTGAAGTTCCTGTTATGTTTATTATTTCCTGATCTTAGGTGAAAGAGTATTGAAGGTAGAATGACCCTGTGAGCTTTGAAAGATTTGATGAGCATCCAAAAGTCAAATAATGGAAATCCATGGCAATGAATGCCATAGCAATCACACCTGAGCCAGGTGAAGAGCTTACATAGTCCTGATCTCCCATGTGTCTGAACTCAGAAGTAAATGGACCCAGCAGCTGAGATTCCATGTTCCACAAGCAAGGGAGTGACTCATCCATTTATAGTACCTTTGGAAGTAAACTTGGTGGGGAGAATTTGTAGCATCCACTAAGTCTGAGCCCACTCTCTTCAAAGACCAAGATTGTAGAAAGGAGAGTGGGCTCCATTTTGGACCTGAAGTGGGAAGAGGGTATGGTGGAGTTTTCAAAAATACTTTTGTTCTTGGTATATACCTTTTTAGTAAGTAGCCCTTTGTAAAAGCTTATGAATATTATGGTTTTTTAAACCTTTAAATTCTGTCTGAGCTTTGATACTAAGTATGGATGCTGAAACAGAAGAGTGGTAAGGGGTAGGCAACTGGGGTTAAGTTACTTGCCCAGGGTCACACAGCTGGGAAGTGTCTGAGGTCAGATTTGAACCCAGGTCTTCCTGAGGGGGTGAGAAGACTTGGATATATTTTGAAGTTAGAAAGAAAACTAGCTTGAGACTAAAAAAATAAAGAGAGACAATTAAGGGGAGCAGTCTTTTGGAGAAGAAAGAGAAGTCTATCCTTCTAGTTCAGAACTCTCTTTCTTGAGAACAGGAGCTTTTATTTTTTTTGTCTTTGTATCCCCAGAACATAATACAGAGCTGGGAATAAAGCAAATATTTACTAAGATTCTTGTTTTACTGAACATATCTGTGTATATTGTCCTTCTGGTTCTGCTCATTTTGCTTTGTATCAGTTCATATAAACTTCGTCACATTTATCTGAATTACTAATATTGGTCATTTTTTCTTTAAAAAAATTTATTATTTCCCCAATTGCATATAGAAACAATTTTTAACATTTGTTTTCTGGCATTTTGTAATCTAAATTATCTCTCTTCCTCCTCTCCCTTTTCCCCAAGGCGGCAAGCAATATAAGTTACATCTGTACTATCATGTAATGTATTTCCGTATTTTTGTAATTTTTTTACTACATAATAGCATTCTATTACAATCATATGTCAGAATTAAAAACTTCATTTTTATTAGAATTCAAGTGTCTATAGAGTTAAAAAAAAGTTTATGTACTTTCTCACGTGTCTGGTGAAGTTTATGTACCCCTTCTCAGTATAATTTTTTTTAAAACCCTTATTTTCTGACCTAGTAACAATTCTAGGATAGAAGAGCAAGGGCTAAACAAACAGGGTTAAGTGACTTTCCCAGGTCCCATAGCTAGGAGTGTCTGAAGCCAGACTTGAACCCACATCTTCCTGACTCTTGGCTTGGTGCTTTATCCACTGTGCCACCCAAGTGCCCCCCCCCCCAAATCCTTACTTTCAGTCCTAGTAACAAAGCATAATGTTTTTAAAAGCATAAAATAAGATATATAAGATTATAAAAAAGCAGATTTTATTGAAATAGAATTATCAAAATAATACCAAAAAAAGGTCACAGACCCCAGGTTAAAAAGCCTTCTTGTAGATTTAGTTTGTTTTTTTTTTCCAGCCCTCTATTTTCCAGTTGGCAAAAGTGAGGATTACTTACTTTGTCCTGATTCTATGAATTTTCCTAAATTGTAAACTTGTTGAGGCAGGAACTACATTTTTTTTCTTTAAATCTTCATTTCTTCGGTTCCTACCAACATATCTTATTCTTTTAGAAAAAAAAAATAAAGAAAAAAGCCTAAACATATTATTTCACTGGCATAGGGAACACCTGATGAAGAAACCTACTCTGCCAATTCAGATGGGCACTTGTTTTCAAACTTATAGTTTAGTTGTCTAGGAGCACTGAGGTGTTAGATAACTTGTCCATAGTCACATTGCCAGTATGTGTCATTGACTGAATTTAAACATAAGTCTTCTTCCCAATGAAGTTAACTCTACCCAGTCCACCATGCTGCCTAATGTCTTGGGCATAGCGGATGATTAATCAGTGTTTGTCGAATTGAATTGTCCATTAACTTCCCAGGTTACTTTGGAAAAATGGCTTTTTTTTTTTTTTGCATCATTGAAGCACTGCACAAGAAAAGTAGAGTAATAATGAATATTTAAAAGGTACTTTGACCTTTCCCAGATCAAAAATAGCTATTATTAGGGAGATTTTGTATTACTCTTGAGTTTCAAAGACCTTTCATTATCATGTTCCATTTTTCAATGTACTGTAGATGGCACTGCAGGATGAAAATTGCAGTAATGTTTGACTTATGGAGAAAACGGAGGACCAGGATATCCAACAGTCAAGATGTGGCTGAGCCTAGCCAGAAACTGTCTTCTTATTCTCCCTCATAAATCTATCTTAAGCTTTAATTAATTTACCTGTTATGCGTGGGTGCAACTATGCAAGTTTAATGCTATAAAAATTGTTTGATCCCTCTCTGAGCATAGAAATATTTGTACTTTAGAGAAAGAAATGTAACTTCTTATTTTGGTGACTTCGGGGAAGGAGGATAGAAAGGAAAAAGGAAAAGACCAAAGATAAATATGTTGTCATTCAGTCTTATCAAACTCTTTGTGACCCCATTTGGGGTTTTCTTGGCAAAGAGCCTGGGATGATTTGCTATTGCCTTCTGCAGCTCATTTGACAGTAGAGGAACTAAGGCAAATAGGGTTAAGTGACTTGCCCAAGGTTACATAGCTAGGAAGTGTCTGAGGCTGGGTTTGAACCCAAGATGAACCATCCTAACTTCAGGTCCAGCTCTCTAACCACTGAACCACCTAGATGCCCTAAAGATGAACTTGGCTTGTTTCAAAATTGTTCCTCTGGATTCATCTATTGAAGTGGGAAAAAAGTCTCTTCCTCTTCCTCACCTCTAGATCTGGAGCTGGAAAGAAGTCCAAACTACTCATTTCAGAGATGAGGAAACTGAGGTCCAAAGAAATGATATAAGTTACCTAGTGTCACACAGTAAGTGCCAGAAGTGGAATTTGAAAGCAAGCCATTGTACTTTGAAGCCAATTGCTTTCCATTATAGTAATGTTGTCTCCCTTCTCCATCCCTTATCTTGAAATCCAGAACCCAGGCCAGATTAGAAGTGACTTAAAGCTGGAAGGACCTTTAAGTGTAGTAGAGCTGAGACAAGAATCTGGATTAACTGTTTCCCAGTGTAGTTCAATTTCAATCATATGTTTATTATATTGAACATTTATTGAGAGTTTGGGCAACTAGGTGGATAGGGCACTGGATTTTGAATCAGGAAATTTCATTTTAATGAGTTTAAATCTGGCTTTAGACACTTATCATGTCTATAGGCAAGTTACTTAACCCTGTTAGCCTCAGTTTCCTCATCTACAAAATGAACTGTGAGAGGAAAATGGCAATCCACTCTACTAACTCTTCCAAGAAAATCCCAAATGAGGTCATGCAGAGTCAGATATGACTGAAAATTATTAAACAACATAGAGGATAGGACACTGACATAAAGAGAGACCACATGGTCCAGTGAAATTGAATTGACCACTGGCTCTGTATTTAGGAAGACTGTGTTCATATTTCACTTCTGATGCTTACTGTCTATATGATCTCAATTAAATTTTCTGATTCTCAGTTTTTGTATCTACAAAATGAGGGAGTAGATTAAATGATCTTTGGGGGATCCTTTCCAGCTTTCGATCTCTGATCTTTTGGTACCATTTGTCAATTTCTGGAATGAGATATATGGATTAGAAAACCCAATATTGCATAATAAGTGCATTAGAGAGTCATAAAACAAACCTCTCTGAGGTTTGGGGTGGGCGAGGGGAAGTTTACTACGTTGGCAGGCTTGAGTAGTTATTGCCAGGAAAAATATCATAAATAAATCTGTCATTTGTTCACTGACAAACAATTATGTGAAAAGAGTTCTCAAACTCACCAAAGTCTGTAGTATCAGTGCTATTGTTCAGCTATTTTATGGGTTAAATAAAGCTTTTGTGTATTGACCTGTGAATGAAGTCACCATTTATAACATGTTTTTTAGAGGAAAATTTGTTCTGAGTTGCAAACATTGTGCTAAAACCTCTATGATACAGAGCCCTGAAATTTCTATCTTTCATTATAACCTTTTATCCTTCCATTCATTCTGCTTCATTCCTCCTAAATCTCCTCACTGTGATCTTTGATTTCTGGTCTCATCTTTGACCTCCCAGTCCATCACCCTTTTTGCTGGCCTCATTTTCTTCTCTTCATAGCCTCATTTTCTTCTCTTCATAGTTTCATGGATATCCAGTTCATCTAGATACTCTATTCTTAAATCTATTGTATCCAATAGAGACACTTTGTTAAATCCCCTTTGCCCATTATCTGCCTATTGTTCCAACTCTTCTGCTGATAAATGCTACTATAGTCATGCAACACTGTATACTACATAATGCAACCCCATAGATCAGTGATGGCAAACCTTTTAGAGATGGAGTGCCATGCCCCTCCTGCCCCCTGAGTGCTGGACATGCCCCCACCCCTTACCCCACACAGGGAAGAGAGAAAGCACTCCCATTGGGCTGCTGGACAGAGGGTGAGTGATATGAGGAATGTCCTCAACAAGTGTAGAGAGAGGAAAGGGGATGACCCACGCACTCCCCTCCCCTCCAGCTCTGCTGCCTGTGAGCTGCTGACCTTACTTCCTTTGTACTCCCATTGGGCTGTTGGGTAGAGGGGCAGATGATGTGAAAAAATGTCATCAGACATGGGAGAGAGGAAGAGGGGAGCAGCTCTGCCTGAGTCCCTCTGCCTTTCTAGTGGTGAGGGTAAGGGAGATGACCATGTGCTCATAGAGAGTGCTCTGTGTGTCATCTTTGACACCTGCGCCATAGATTGTCACTTACTCCCTCCCTCCTATCAGTCGACTTGGCCTCTCTATGATACATGTGGAGGAACTACTAAGAAAATAGAGGCCATCTACCATAAGCCCCCTCTTCTATCCCACATGCTGACACCCTCCACATTGTTCTACATGCTTACCAAAATCCTCTTTAGTCCCTTGGTCTCAGGTATTACCATCCATAGGGAGCCTTTCCTGATTGCCACCAAATTGTTTGTATTTTCTCCTCAAATCATCTTTCATTTCCTTATCTATGTATGTTACATTCTTTTCTTCCCCAACATCTCTCCATTAGAATATAAGCTCTTGGAGGACAGAAACTATTTTATTATTTTATTTTTGTCTTGTACATCCAGCATATAACACAGAGCCTGGTACCTTTAAGTTTCTTAATAAATGCCTGTTGGACAGAGTTGAATTATAAACAAGATCTTAGAAATAAATTCTGAACTCAAAATTGTAAAAAGCAAAGATTAAAAATTGTTTTTTAATGTAACCAGTTACTTAAAATTTTTAAAGAATTTAAATTTAAAAATTTAAAATTTAAAAAATAGAAAGAAAAATTGAAAAACACTAAGAAAAGATATATACAGACTATAGTAAGTATAACTATTTACATTATTCTAAAAACTATAAATACTTTTGGTTGTTTTTTCCCTTGTCATTGAAAAACTTCAAATATCTTTTAAAAAAGAAAAAAGAGGGGGCATCTGGGTGGTTCAGTAGATTCTAGTCAGACCTAGAGATGGGAGGTCCTAGGTTCAAATCTGGCCTCAGACACTTCCTAGTTGTGTGGCCCTGGGCAAGTCACTTAACCCCCATTACCTAGTCTTTACTGCTTCTCTGCCTTAGAACCAATACATAGTATTGGTATCTAAGGGTTTAAAAAAATCAACTCTTTGAAATGGGAACCTATTGTATATCCAGGAAACACACAGCAAACTCTGAGTTACAAATACTGGGGGTGACTATCTCTTTGAAAACTTGTTAAAAAATATTTTCCCCTTATTTGCAGAAAGATGTAACAATGGCAATTCTTCCAGTAATAGTGGTGACAATGCAGTGTTTTGTTTCTGTATTTCCAAATCTTGAAGATGTTAAAGGCTACTCTATCTCTCAAACCTACTGACTGTGATGTAAGAATATTTTTTACCTCCTCTAAGTCCCTCCCAAAACTTGTTGAGCATCCTTACTCTTGAATTTATAGTATGAGTGGTTTCCCCATCTTGCTGAAACCACAAATCACATCTGTCAGACTCCAGCATAGTGATAAATTGTAGAATGATCTGCTGATAACTTTTAGCATATTCAGTTTCTGTGAAAGACAAGAGCCTAACAATAGTCCTTCTGTGGAGGATTTATGGGAGAACATGGACAAGAGTTGAGAAAAGGTTGAGAAAGTGAGGATTGCCATTGGCACCAGTAGAGGGAGTACTCATGTTTATGAGATGCATGGAAATAGTAAAAAAAAAAAAAAAGACTGAAAGCTGCATGTTATATGTCAGCCTTCTACAAGGGAATGGGAGGACAATAATAGCACCTACTTTACTGGTTTGTTGTGAAGATAAAATGAGATAGGAATAAAATAATGGCTCAATGTATTGAGAGACAGGCCTAGAGTTGGGAGGTCCTGGGTTCAAATATGATCTCAGATACTTCTTATGGGCAAGTCACTTAACTTCTACTACCTCACCCTTACTGCTCTTTTGCCTTAGAACCAATATAGAATTGATTATAAGATGGAAGGGAATGGTTTTCTTAAAGGATTAAACAAAATAACATATATAAGGTATTTTGTAACATTAAAAGTACTATAGAAATGCAACTTTTCTTTTTCCAATAGAACATAATCTTCTTGAGGACAGGAACTTTTGTTTTATATCCCTAGGACACAGGATAGTGGCAGACACTAGGTAGGGGCTTAATAAATGTGTGTTAAGGGGCAGCTACAGTGGATAGAGTGCCAGGCCTAGAGTAAGGAGAACCTGGGATCAAATCTGCCCTCAGTCACTTTGTAGCTGTGTGAACCTGGGCAAATCACTAAACCCCATTTGCCTAGCCCTTGCCCTTCTGTCATGGAATTGTTCCTAAGACAGAAAGTAAAGGTTTAAAAAAATGCTTGTTGAATTGAATTGATATCTCATGTGAAGATATTTATAACTCATGCAACAACAAATGGACTGCTAAAATGAAACCAGCCTTCCTCCAAGAAAAAATGCTGGTTAAAATTTCAAGGCTGGATGCTTGTAGTGACAACCATGTAATAGTTTGCATTTTATTCACATAACATGCTTGTTTTCCTTTATCAAGCCTGTCTATCTCGTTGCTCCCCCCTCATCTTCTCTCCCTCCCACCCTTCATATGAGCATTGTATTTGTTAGAGGTTGAAGAATTATCAGGACAAAAATCACCACCCTTGGCTCCGGTAGCCTGAGTCTCCTATTTTGTGGCCTGGACTCTTTCAGAGTAGATGGGGACTCTCAAGACCAACTAGTCCCAATCCTTCATCTTAAAGGTCGGGAAATAAAAATCTCAAGAAGGTAGCGGATAGAATATTGGGCCTGGATTCAGAAAGACCTGAGGTCAAATCTGGCCTCAGACACTTCCTAATTGTATGACCCTGAGCAATCACTGTTTTTCTCAGTTTCCTCAACCATAAAATGGGGATAAGGATGACATCTACCTGCAGTGTTGTTGTGTCGATCTATTTGAACTATTTTTTCCAAAGCAAATTGGGAGGTTAATGAACAACTTGAAGAATGAGGCATTGTAGCATACAAAAACTTATAGGTGGTGAAGTAGAGTACAAGGCTTGGTGTCAGGAAGACTTTTCTTCCTGGGTTCAAATCCAGCCTCAGACACTTACTACCTGTGTGACTCTGGACAAATCACTTAACCCTGCTTACCTTAGTTTCCTCACTGTAAAATGAGCTAGGGAGCAAACCATTCCTGAATCTTAGCTAAGAAAACCCTAATAAGGGAGGAGGCCTAACTGAACAACAAACAACAATTTAAGAGAATTGCCTCTAGCATTCTGAGGTTAAGTAACCAACCCAAGATCACACTTGTCCCCAGGAGATTTTTTTTTTTTAAGCCCTTAACTTCTGTGTATTGGCTCCTAGGAGGATCCCCTGGGGACAAGTGTGATCTTGGGTTGGTTACTTAACCTCAGAATGCTAGAGGCAATTCTCTTAAATTGTTGTTTGTTGTTGTTCAGTTAGGCCTCCTCCCCTATTAGGGTTTTCTCATTCTGAGGTTAAGTAACCAACCCAAGATCACACTTGTCCCCACGAGATTTTTTTTTTAAGCCCTTAACTTCTGTGTATTGGCTCCTAGGAGGAAGAGTGGTAAGGGTGGGCAATGGGGGTCAAGTGACTTGCCCAGGGTCACACAGCTGAGAAGTGTCTGAGGCCAGCTTTGAACCTAGGACCTCCAGTCTCTAGGACTGACTCTTAATCCACTGAGCTACCCAGCTGCCCCCTCCCCAGGAGATTTTGAATTTGTCTTCTTGCTTTTGAGGTAGGCTCATTATCTAGTTAGTGGCCCCAATCATTTAAACTTGTTTGTTTTTATTTTTACTTGTTAATTAAGCCACTCTGCTTAGAGAGGCATTACAAAGAAGAAAGGAAAACATTTCCTGCCCTTCAGGAGCTTACATTTTAATGGGGAGAGTGAAAATGTTGTTTTTGTTGTTGTGATGAGATTTCTTTACTGCCGAGTTCCAGAGCTCAATTCACTAAGCCACTTAGCTGCATTTAGTCAAAATGTACACAAGATAAAAATAGTGGCTTGGAGGTAACCTTAGGTTGGAGATAATTAACAGATGAAGGGTCTTGGGAAGGTTTCCCAGGAAAGAGTGTTTTAAACCAACTTAGAAAGAAGCCATTGGAGCGACCTCCAGGAATTGATGTAGAGTGAAAGGAGCAGAACCAGGAGAACCTTATACACAGAGATGGATACACTTATGGCACAATCGGACGTAATGGATTTCTCTACTAGCAGCAATGCAATGATCCAGGACAATTCTGAGGGACTTATGGAAAAGAACGCTATCCACCTCCAGAGAAAGAACTGTGGGAGTAGAAACACAAAAGAAAAACAACTTTTTGATCACATGTGTTGATGGGGACATGATTAGGGATGTAGACTCTAAGCGATCACCCTAATGCAAATATTAATAATATGGAAGTAGGTCTTGATCAATGACACATGTAAAACCCAGTGGAATTGCTCATTGACTATGGGAGGGGGGTGGAAGGAGGGGAGGGAAAGAACATGAATCATGTAACCATGGAAAATATTCTAAATTAATTAAATAAAAATTTTTAAAGAAAAAAATGAAAAATAAAAATAAAATAAAAGAAAGAAGCCATGGGCTCTGAGAAGAACTAAGGAGGGAATAACTGATTCCAAGGTTCAGACAATTTCTCCTTTGATTTTTAGTAGTTCCAATTTAGTCTTTATCTGGGAATTGTTTATTTGTTCTTTTTCTAGTTTTTTTAGTTGCATGCTCGATTCATCTATCTCCTTTTTCTCAATTTTGTTGAAAACCCCAAGAGGGAGAGTATCTAGGAAGTCAAAATTACCAACAGTGTCAAAGGCTGTGGAAAGGTCAAGAAGGATTTCAATTAAGAAATATCTATCAGATCTAGTAATTAGGAGATAATTGGTAATTTTGGAGAGAGCAGTTTTAGTTTCATGATCACAAAAGTTTTAGAAGAGAGAGAAGGGAGAGGTGTTGTGTGGAGATGGGAAACAGAGGAAATGGTGTTATCAAGTATAAATAGCTTTTTCAAGGAATTTAGTTAAGGTAAAGTGAGATATATGACTAAAATTGGGCTAAGGGTAAACTCTGGTAAGAGGATATACTTCTTGGATAAAAGTGATTATTGTATGAGAATAGTTAGGTGGCCCTTTGGGCCTGGAATCAGGAAGATTTGAGTTCAATTTTAGCCTCAGACTCTTACTAGCTGTGTAATCACTTTGACTCTGGCCACCTCAGTTTATAGCCTAAATGTAAAACGAGGATAGGAATAGCACCTACCTACCAAGGTTGTTCTGAAATAAGATGAGATAATACATCTTATAAATCCAAAAATGTTATATAAACATTATTATTATTTGATGCATAGACACATAGAATTATTAGGAAAGTATTGGTGTTAAAAAGATGGGATTTTGTAATTGGGAAAAGCTTGCCATGAAAATACTGCCTAACTTCCCTGAATGTGATTAAGCATGTTCTCTTCCTCTTATTCAGCTCATTGTTCATCTGTAGCTGTGGTTCTCATCCAACTACATGACATAAAATCTAGGCAAATGTCATTCTTTCATCTACTTGTTTTTCTCTGTGTAGATGACTAAATTAATCTAATCTTTTTTGAGTATCCCAGTAATTCTAAAAAGATGGACATTCTAATTTTGGAGAAAGACCCAAAATATAGACCCAGAAATTCTTCCCCCTAAATATAGCAAAGTAGATTTGATATTCTAAATGGAAAATAGGTCTAGGATAACTCACCAGGGAGGAAGGACATAGGTTAGGACAAAAGAAGTTAGAATGAATCACTGATTGTTAGCACTGGAAGGGCCTTAGAACTCATTTTGTTCTCTTCATTTTACAGTTAAGGTACTTAAGACGTTTAGAACTGAATTAACTTGTCTAAGTAAATGAGAGCTGAGATTGGAATTTCTAGTGTCCATCATCATGCCTTGGTTTTAAGGTTTACAGTCTAAAGAAGAGAAACCCCCATATTCTCTGAGTGGTATTCACTAGATTGAGATGAGGCAAACCTTACTCTCCCTCAAACTTCTTTTTACCATATTTTTAACTTATCCAGGCTCATAAACAATTTTTAAAAATCTTTACTTCATCAACAATCCATATCTTTAATTGATTGCCAAGTCCTGTTGTTTCTTTTTTAAAAATTTTAATTGATTCTGATTTCTCTTCTCAGTTTCCATGTAAGGTCCTCATTCCCCTCCCCCCCCCTTCATTTAGTATCTTGAGATACATGGAACATTATAATCTCTGAAGAATTAAAAATGAGTGACACACAGAGGGCAACAGCAAGGCATGTGGTGAGTAGGAGTAGGCTGAAACTCCTAACAAACCAGGAACTACAAAGGAGAAATGGGGATAAAAGGAAATATATGATCAGAAAAAGAATATAGGTCAGTTATGTGGCAAGAGTGAGAGAAGACTGGTGGGACAGCCTGTGTTTTCCACTGATATTCTTGAAATGTCAAAAGACCTGGAGAGAAGTCTCCTGCATGTTGAATGAATCCACTCTGGTGGATTTGTGGAAAGACCTTGGTAAGATGGATACATAGGTGGGTTGCAGTCTGCATTGTAGGTAGGAACCCATTAATGAGATGATCTTTTGAATATTTGAACAGACTACTCTCATAACTTGTCAACTGTTAGTCCTGCCTTTGCTCTGTTTCCTTAAAGATCCATCTTCCATATTGTTTAGCTATTTCCTACTCTTCACTGACTCCAATTGGGGTTTTCTTGCCAAAACTACTGGAGAGGTTTGCCATTTTCTTCTCCAGCTCATTTTACAAATGAGGAAACTGAAGCAAATAGAGTTAAGTGACTTAGTAGAGTCACACAACTAGTGTCTGAGGCTAGATTTGAATCTCAGATGCTATACTCTATCCACTGTGCCACCTAGCTGACATTTATCTTCCACATTATTGCTAAGTAATCTTCTGAACATGCCACTTGCCTACTAAAAAACCTTCAATGGCTGCCTTTTGTCTACCAAGTAAAGTTTAAACTTTTGGCCCTTTTTACAACTTTCTATAATATGGCTCCAACTTACTGTCCAATTTTCATGTATTTTATGTCCCAGCAAAATTAGATTTCATTGTTTCTTTTTCATTTTGTTGTCTCTTATTCCTACTCCTTTGCCCATTTCATTAGCCATGTATAGAATAGAATTCTAGTCAATTTTCATTCATTGAAGTCTCCTCCTTCTTTTCAGGATCAACTCAAAAAACACCTCTTCCAGGATGAAACTTTCCTAGATTGTTTCAAGTGAAAGTGATCCCTCTAGGCTCAAATTTCTTATAGGACTTTCTGACTCCCTTTGCCCTTATTATAGAATATCTATGATAGATATTTGTGTGATCCTGGACAAGTCACTTAACCCCCATTGCCAAGCCCTTACTGCTTTTCTGCCTTGGAACCAATACACAGCATCTTTCTAGCTCTAGTATACCTTGTACATTGTTGTTGTTATTTGTCTTTTTTTTACAAACACCAGCAATCTCATTATGAGTGGTATCTTCATCATGGTGAATGATATCTTGATTTTTGAGTAAATTGGATTTTAGTGAGGCAGAATTAGGAAGACATCAGACACTGAAAATACTAAGGTTGTCTACTTGTACAATGTAAGAAGGAACACACAATGCCTTCTATGTGAACATATACTTGTTGGTTTTATTATAACCGACAGAAAATAGAGTGAGTTTGGTAATCCTTCTGTAAGATCCCATGCCTCCTTGGGGATCTTTCACCAGGAAGAAGATGGGTCTGGCTGGGTGATCCCAATGAAACTTGGGACAAGCCAACCTCTATAATAGAAAGACCTAGCTTTGGAAGCTCAATTTGACTTTGGCAAAGTGTTAAATCTGGTATTCCTAATTTGTGGATTCCATTAAATATGGATTTTCTGATTGACAATTGGTTCATTTACTCCTTTTAATCTCTTCAGTTTTGGGGCTCTTTTGGAGGCAGCATGGTATCATGTGAGGCAAGCATAATGGTGAGTCCTGGATTTGAAGTTAGGAAGAACTGGATTAAAATCTTAAGTCAGACACTTACAGTTTGTGACTGTGGGCAAGTAAGTATGAGTCTCAGTTTCTCCATCTGTAAAACAGGGACAATAATAGAGAAGCTATTTTTCATTGAGGCTTAAATGAAATGAAGTATGTAAAGTGTTGCAAACTGAAAAATTATATAAAATAAAATATAATATATAAAACATTATTAAAATGTGTATTATTATTACTAGTTAGATACCTTGATAACTGAATTGTTGTGGGTTGTCAGATCATAAATAATTTCCTTACAACTTGGACTTAATTCTCATCACTATCCAGACAAGGATTACTATTAACTCCTTTCTCTGTGGTTTTCCTTATTACTGCCATCTCCTGGAGTTTGTTTAGTATAGCGGTTACCAAACTTTTTTTGGCCTACCACCCCCTTTCCAGAAAAAATATTACTCAGCCCCCTGGAAATTAATTTTTAAAAAATTTTAATAGCAATTAATAGGAAAGATAAATGCACCTGTGGCCATCACTGCTCCCCTGGATTGCTGCAGCACCCACCAGGGAGCGGTGTCACCCACTTTGGGAATCATTGGTTTAGTATATCATTGTACTCCTCCTCTGCAAATGAATTTGCCCTCGGTGCCAAAATCCCAAATTATTGTCCTGAGTGGCAAGAAGTAAATACTTACTGGCCATTAGCCAAACATTTAAAAAAAAACCCTTACCTTCTGTCTTAGAATCAACTCTGTGTATTGGTTCCAAGGCAGAAGAGAGGTAAAGGGTTAGGCAATGGGGATTAAGTGACTTGCCCAGGGTCACACAGCTAGGAAGTGTCTGAAGCCAAGTTTGAAACCAGGGCTTCCTGTCCACAGGCCTTGATCTCTATCCAGTGAGCCACTTAGTTCCTCTATTAGCCATATCTTTGATAGGCTTTTTCCTAGTCTATATTTTTTCAGCTTTCAATTCATCTTAATGTGGCATAAATGGAAACCCAGGCATTTTGAATATTGAAGAAGTAAACATTTTCATTGAAAGAATAATTGGTAAATATGGCCCTGAGAGATTTTTTTAGGGTTACATTATTTCATTTCATGTTATCCATAACTTAAAAACAATAACTCACATTATAATAATCTTATATATAATAATATAATATTATTATCCTCATTTCATTGATGAAGAAATGGATACCCAGAGAAGTTAATTCACTTACTCAGGATCATATAGCTTGTATATGTCATAACCAAAATTTGACTGTAAGTCCAGTGTTCTTTCTACTCACATCACTAAAGAAAATTACTTTTGCCAATGCTGATGGAATTCTTTTTTTTTTTTTTTTTAATGTACAGAAACCAGAGTGAAATATAGGAGGCTGTGGGCTTTTTGACATACAAAGGCCACATCTGCTATTTTCTGTCAATTAAATTTTTTTGAGCTCTTAATTACTGATGTAGTGTATATTTGACTAACTCTGTAAGTAGTTCAGTTTCACTTGTCAATATACCTAAAAGCTCCAGGTCAACTATTTTTTAATGTTTTTCTGTTGTATGTGTCTTCAAAAAAGACCAAGCTCCAACTAACAGAGAAAAATGTAGAGCAGAGAAAAATAATTAGAAATTCATGAATTAGGATCAGTTTTAGACTTATCTTGTTAAGGCTAACAATTTGGTTGGTTAGGAAAAAATGTTCTTTCTTGGTTAAAGCTACTGGTGACTCTTAGTTGCCTAGGTGATACAGTAGATAGAGTTCTGGGCCTGAGACAGGAAAACTCCTCTTCCTGAGTTCAAATCTGGCCTCAGACACTTACTAGTTGTGTGACCCTGGGCTAGTCACTTACCCCTGTATGCCTCAGTTTTCTCATTTGAATAATGAGCTTGAAAAGGAAATGGAAAATCATTCCAGTATCTTTGACAGAAAATCCCAAATGGGATCATGAAGAACTGGATACAATAAAAAAACTGGATCCTTACTGAAAATGTATTTAAATTTCCACAAGAGTTACTTGAACTAGATGATGTCTAAGATCCCTTCCAACTCTAAGTCTGTGATCCTATATATCTGGGAACACCATCTCCTGAGTCTCCTTCCCATTTGAAAGCAGAGTTCCAATATTAGACAACACTTTCACATATCAACTCTTGAAATTAAGACATAAAGCCCATCTTAAACTAACAAATGAATATCTTTTGCAATAAGAATGGAAATCAAATGCTATTTTCTTTCTTTTGACATTATAAACCCAGCATTCACAACAAATACCAGTGGATAAGTATGGTATAAATGCATTAATAAAATCTAAATTTAAACTACCTCTTTTTTTAGAAAAAAATAATTTAATGTAATTTTAACAACATAAGATTAAAATGGAGACAGCTAGATGTATTACAGAGGTTAAGAGCATTGGACTTGGAATCAAGAAGAGCTGAGTCTGAATCCAGCCTCATATATTCTTGCTAGTTATGTACCCCAGATAAGTTATATTACTGCTGTCTGGCTCAGTTTCTTTTTCTGTAAAATGAGTATTATAATAATAGTATATATGTGATAATGAGATTAAATCTACCCCTGCCCATCTTTAGATTTAATCACCAAAGATGAAAGCATCTCTACTTAACTCACAAGTTGGGAGGTCTGTAACCCATGTGTGTTAGAATGAATGACAAATCAGAATTTACTGACTGCCTCCTGGGCAGTCCTAAGAAAAGCATCTGTTGTGATTGGACATGCAAACTAAGAGGAAGGCACAGGAAGTGACACAAAAGAGGCCCCTTTAAAAAGAGAGAGTTGAGTGAGCCAGGGTTTCTTGTTCATTGCTGGGACCTGGAGGAGTGCTGGACCTGGGAGGAGGCTGGGACCCTGAGACCTTGGTGAGACTGCTCTTAAATCTCAGACTATACATGGTGAGTGAAGAAGGCTGACTTCTTTAACCTCCCAGGAGGTACTAGCCTCCTGGAGGCTCCCTTAACTGGGAGAAGCCCTTGTGGCTAAAACCCTTGTTAACTGACTTTTAGGCTCTGGCTGGGCCTCTGGAGCCCTGCTGGAGTAAAGCCCAGACTTAAATACAAACCTCTTATTCTATCCTCTTCTCATCTCTCTACTTCCACTCTCGCTTATATTTTGTAAATAAATTTCCATAAAAGTCATTTTGACTTGAGGTTATTCTTAATTGGGAATTGATAATTATTCAATTCCCTAGTGACCTAACCTTTTAATATTTACCCAATTAAACCCCTTTTGACCCCTTACACATACCTCACAGGGTTGTTGTGAATATCAGATGAGATAATATTTGAGATCTGGGTAACAGATTAGAAAATTAGCTACCTGGTATTTTTTTCTTCCTATTCAATATCCATTTATCCATCTTTTTTATTTGTTGGTATGATTAAACATACTTCTTAGCCTATAAAAAGGGACATACTTGCATTATATTAGCTGTCCCTGAGATGGGGGAAATTTCCTCTGAAAAGTAAAAGTAAGATGATTATAAAGATCATACAATTCCAGTGAGGATCAGAGGAGCAACACATCACAATGTGGGTATATTGGACAACACTTCTAGATGGACAGACCTTTGGGAGTAATAATAAATAAAGGGATATCTTTAAAGATAAGTGCTGGGAAAGACTATCAGAGTAGGCATTAGCAATGCATGGCAACTCTTTCTAGGAGGCTTAGCTGAATCTTTAATCAGGTGGAAAGGGCTCACAGGCATTTAGTCATTGTTACAGTACCAGAATTGTTATGGAGATTAACTTCTTGAAGAGTGCCTTGAGAAATACATGTGTCTGGGAGACCAGGTCTATCTCCCATCAGCCTGTAGTAATTCTCAAAAACAGAGCAGTAGCGGGTAGGGAGTGCTTCAAAGAGGAGGCTGGATATACCAAGCAGTCCAGTGAAAAATAGCTAGGTGGTTCAGTGGATAGAGTACTGGGCTTGGAATCAGGAAGACCTGAATTCAAATGTGACTTCAGACACTTATTAGCTCAGTGACTCTGGGCAAATCATTTAGTTTCCTTTGCCTCTGTTCCTTAAAAAAATTTTTTGAGCATGGAAACAATATGTTATACCTGAAATATTTGAAACTTAGAGCTGGAGGAGACCTTGGAGGCCATGTAGTCAAGGCCTATTTTTCATATGAGGAAATGGGCTTAGGTTAAGAGACTTGCCCAAGGTCACATAGGTAGTATCTTAGATGAGATTTGATTAATCCATTAGGGATAAATGTAGTCTCTCACTTGGGTCCAAAAAAAAAAAAAGTCCATAAATATGAGATGAGAAGAGCATGGTTAGATAGCAGATAGTCTGAAAAAGATCCGGAGGCTTTGGTGGACTGCAAGCTAATATAAATCAGCTGTGTGGTATGACCTCCAAAAAGATAATATTATTTTAGACTGCACTGAGAGGCATAGCTTCTATGAACAGGAAAGTGATACATAGTCCTCTTCTGCTCTGCCTTTGACAAACCTCATTTACAATATGATGCTCAGTTCTGGGAATAGTCCTTAAGAAAGATATCAATAAATTTGAGAATATTCAGTGAAGGGCAACCAGAATAATAAGAGACCTTGAACCCATGCCATTTGAGGATCAGTTGAAAGAATTAGTCATATTTAGCCTGGAGAAGAGAAGATTGAGGTTGGCAGTAGTTGGGTCTGGGAGAGATAGGGCAAAGCAACTGTGTTCTAATAGGGGCAAAATTGTCCCATGAAAAAGGGATTAAATCTTTTCTGTCTGGCTCCAAATGGCAGACCCAGGAATGATGGATAGAAGTTGCAAAAAAGTTAGTTTTAGGCCTGATGTCAGGAAAAAAATCTTCCTTGGAGTTGTCCAAAAGTGGAACTGGTGCTCATTCAAGAGGAGGTGGGCTCCCTTTTCTTCCCTGGGAGATTTCAAGCAGAGGATGGATTATCACTTATTTCATATATTATGCTGAGAACTTCTTTTGCTTATGTATTAGAGTATATGACCATTCAAGTCCCTACCAAACTTTTAAATTTTGTAATTCTGAACACAGCTCCTCTGACTTCAGAACTAGGATTCCTTCTCCACTATACTCTACAGTGCTGGTATAAAAATAAGTAAAGTGTATATATAGTATATTGGGGGCAGCTCTGTCGTACAGAGGATAGAGTACTGGACTTGAAAACAGGGAGACTCATCTTTATGAGTTCAAATCCAACCTCAGACACTTTTTTTTTTTTTTTAACATTTTTAAACCCTTAATTTCTGTGTATTGGCTCCTAGGTGAAAGAGTGATAAGGGTGGGCAATGGGGGTCAAGTGACTTGCCCAGGGTCATACAGCTGGGAAGTGTCTGAGGCCGGCTTTGAACCTAGGACCTCCTGTCTCTAGGCCTGACTCTCTAGCCACTGAGCTACCCAGCTGACCCCCCTCAGACACTTTTAAGCTGTGTGACCTTGGATTGTTCAATTTCCTCACCTGTCAAATGAGCTGGAGAAGGAAAAGACAAACCACTCCAGTAACTTTGGCAAGAAAACTCCAAATGGGGTCCTAAAGAGTCAGATATGACTGAATAATGACATAAACCAAAATGTATAATATAATTACAAGATATCTCCAGGATAAGTTTGAAGATTTTTCTGATGGGGTGGGAGTAGGAAAGGGGACAAGCTATTTGGAGAGGACTTAGGAAAGGCTTTAGGCAAAATGAAGCCAAGGAGTTGGAGTTGAGTAGAAAATACATTTCAGTCAGGAGAACAGCCAGGGCAAAGGGATGGGGGAGAGAGATAGAGTGTCATGTGTGAGGAATAGCAAGCAGGCCAGTGCAGCTGGATTGTAGACTGTGTGCAGAGAAGTAATGGGGAATAAGCCTGGAAAAGGAGACTGGAGCCAGATTGTGAAAGACTTTAAATGGCATGCATCCTTATTCCTTTCCAGACTACCTCACTGGGGATAGAAAATGCCTATAAAGGACTTTGTGTTCCTCAGACAAAAAGGCTCTGCTGAAATAGAAGAGATTATTAATACTGTACTATTCTAAAAATGGCGATCAGTGCATTGGGAATTAAGGCATTATGTTAATGTGGCAATAATGTATGTTTTAGAACTAAAATAAAAGAATTATCAAAGAAGACTAATTATAGAATCGATGTTATTAAAAATAGAGAGGCAGTTCCCTAGAGGGAAGGGAAAAGAAAATTGGAGAACAGAGAAAGTGACAAATGAGTCAGGAGAAAATATTTATTCATTTTTACTGTTTTAGGTTAGAAATTTTGAAAATATGATAGAAATAAAGAGAATTTCAGCTTGAAATTGCAAATGTCCACTGCTTGGAGGAGAGAGAGTATATTTAGAAAAGTAATTACTCTTAATTTTTTTTTAAAAAGAAAGTTTTTTTTTCATTCCCCCTTCTCCCCTTCACCAGTCCAAATTCTTTTCAACAGAAAAATTTGCAGATTAGCTAGCTATTTTAAGCCATACCTTGGGAATTAACACCATGTAAATATTTGTAGGACAGTACAATATTATAAATTTTCATTTATTTGCACATGAATCCCATTTAAAATTAACCAAAGGCATAAATGCTTTTCCTTACCAATTACTAAGGAGTTCTGGGAGAAGTTGGGGCCAAGAGCAGAGCATACTTATTTTTTTAAAAACTGCAGAAATATCACAGAATAAAGGCATAGGATTCTGAAAAGCAAGTTCATAGAATTTAGAATCAGAAGGGATCAAAGTAATGGCATGATCTTGATGCAATCTATCTGTGCCTTAGTTTCCTCATCTATACAGTTTCTTTATCTATAAAAGTCAGCATTTATTAGAGAGCTACCATGCAAGAGACGTGAGGTGGTGCTGGGGGAAGCAGAGATACAAAGCAGAATGATGATTCCTCTTTTTACAGGGCAAGGCAATAAGGGACAATAGAATTCTTATAAGGGGGTTCCATGAATCTATCTGTACACAAAGCATTGCTATTTTAAGCTTTATTTGAAAGTTACCTTCTGTAGTATAGGATAATGTTTTGCTCTTATATGTTACTATTTTACACATATATGTATATAGCCAATCCCCTTTTCTGTGAATATGATAGCTAGCCTCTCTCTGTTACACACACACACACACACACACACACACACACACACACACACACACATTTTTTAACTTAGGGTTCATGGAGAACTCAAAACATGGATTTTGGGGGGCCCATCGACTTGAATAAGAAAAAAATTATAGCTTTTTTATTATTAGTCTTTGGTTTCCTTTGTAATCCTATGTATTTTATTCTTTGTAGTTAAAAACATTATTCTGAGAGGGACTTTATAGGCCTCAGCAGACTGCCAAAGAGATTTGTGATACAAAAAAGGTTAAGGACCTCTGGAATACGTAGATCTTGCTGTGAATATAAAAGCAGTGATGAACTCCGGGAAGTGGAAGATGAAGGAAGGTATTACAATGTCCTACAAGGAGAAATTCCATGCAACAAATACTGTGAAAATGAAGTCTGATCTTGACATTGTCCAAAAGAAATCTTTGCTTTCAGGCATCTTCTCTATTCAATGGCAGTATCGAAGTAATGGGTTATTGCACTTCTGAATTCTATCACCAGCAATCATATCCCCGCCCCCCGCCCCCCCCCCCCCCAATCTCTAACTTCACCTTGAGGAAACAGTGCAATTAACTATTCCCTTTCCACATCCCAACATATGAGGCCTGGATGAATGAACCTGGGCATTCATCTTTAATAAAAAAGGCACGTAGTACCTTTCTTTTACCAGATTTGAGTGTGATCTTACACATCGGGAGGATTCTAATGACAAGATTGAGTGGCAGTAGCCAACCTCATCCCTAGATGGTCTGATGAATTGATAGCCCAGCACATCCATCATCCCTTTCAGCTGTCAAGAGAACTCCCAATTCTGGAAGATTAGTGTGTTTTTCTTCTATGGTATTAAGGGAACAAAAAAAATAAAAAGGAAGAAAGAAAGAAAGAAAGAAAGAAGAAGCTCAGCATTTGGTATTAGCTCAGACTCTACTGGGGAAATGGAACTTTGAAGTGCTGTGGAAATGAATATACCAAGATTGAGGGAGAGCTCAGGTACAGAACAAATGAGTATCCAATACAAAAAAGACAGTGTCCTAGAGGGACCCCCTGTGAAAGATGATGCAGTCTCTTTGAGTACAAGGCTTGGGAAGCATTCCAAGATGCTGACTTTATTGGGAGTCAGGCAGCAAAATCAGTGGAAAGTTTAGGCTAAATCAGACCACAGTTTCCAAAACCACTTCTCCCTACAGCCAATTAATCAATCAATGAACATTTATTAAGCACGTAATAAGAGCCAGACACTAGATTGGGCCTCAGGGACACAAATATAAAAAATTATACAATTCTTGCTCTCAAGGAATTTTCATTCTAATTAATGGACTGTAGGAAACAACCAGGTTCTTAAGTCTCAGTTGTTCTTTGATAATCATCAAAGGGTTCTTTAAAGTTTATAAGCAGGGGCACCTACGTGGCTCAATCGATAGAGAACCAGGCCTGGAGATGGGAGGACTTGGCTTCAAATGTGACCTCAGATGCTTCCTAGCTGTGTGACCCTGGGCAATTCATTTAACCCCCACTACTTAGCCTTTACTGCTTTTCTGCCTTGGGATAGGATTGATTCTAAGACAGAAAATAAGGGTTTCAAAAAAGCAGTTTTATAAACATCTTTCTAGCAACCCTTGGAAAAAGATATTGCAAATTGTCTGAAGAGAGGACATCATGGTATGGTTGTATTCACTCACTAATGTTGGTGAGCTGAAACTTTAAGTCAAGGTCTGGTGGATGTGCTTGGCAGATGAAAACTCCTTAACACTGAATGGATGGAAAAATGGGGGAGAAAGGACTTTGGAGACCCTATTTAGGAGGCTTTAAAGTGGGAGAAAATATGATATAGTGGAGCAGACCCTAAACTTAGAATCCAGAGGTCTGGTTCTAGCTGGGTGTCCTTATATAATGTTTCTGAGTCTCAGTTTCCCCAATACTTGTGCTACCTAATCATAGGATTGTTAGAAGGATCAAATGAGATCATGTTCATAAAATGTTTTAGAAAATTTAGTGACTTATATGAGGTGAAATCAGGCTTTTAACACCCAGAAATAAAATAGAGGAGAAGAAAGGAAAGGAGAAAAAAATTCAACATAAAAATAAGTCAGTTAGTCAACAAACATTTATTAAACAGTTACGATGTGCCAAGCCCTGGGAATATGTAGAAAGAAAGACACAAATATAAAAAAAATTATACAATTCCTGCTTTCAAGGAACTTTCATTATAATGAGGGAAGATAACACATATCAGGAACCTGAAAAGGATGTGTGTAGAGGAGTCCCAAGGCTGTGGCAGAGGAAGAAGTCTAGAGTGCATCCTGGAGAGAAATGAGACCTGATTGGCCTGAGTGCCCTCCTAGGGGCTGAGGTCCTCAAATGGAGGGTCTAGAAGGAACCATTCAATCAGAGGGAAAGGCCACAGAGAGTACTCCCAATGTGTTCATTCCAGGGTTGGTGTGAGGCTTCAGGATGAAGAAGAAGCCTGGAAAATAAAGTAGAATAAGGAGTCTTCCACTGGAATACAGAATGTTGATTTGTTTACTTTCAGAATAGTTCTTTATTTGAAAATTCAGTTATGGACCTCTTCAGACATTTGTATGAGTGAATGAGGTTTTACTTTAAGGCAATTTTCCACACTCAGTGTGCTCCTAAAGCCTTAGAAAAGGAAAGAATACCTTCTCCCTCACCACAAGTGGCTTGCTCATTGTACTCATTTGCTTTAATCAATTATTATATAAAATACAGGAGATTATAGACCATCAGTCTGGAGTAACTGGAATGAATGCTATTTTTGGAAGGTAACTGGACCTAATGGATCCAGCTACCCTGAATCTCTTTGCTAAAGGACCTTAGTTTTATCTAAGGACAAACATATTTGCTCTTTCCTCTTCTCCTATATGTGCTTCTGCTCCTTCTTATAGCTAGCACTATAGACCACTCACTAGGAAGGCTTTGGGACTAGGCTACATTCTGGATAATTAATTGCCTTCCAAACCCTTGTTTCTTTAGCTCATAAAGAAAGTCAAATACTCTAAGATGATCTCTCTTTTTGAGACTATCATCCCAAAAAGGATGGACCCCTAGAATTTAATGATAAAACCAGCAAATATTACCAATTGAAATTGAAGGTAGTAAAAATCATGGCTAAATTACATTGGCCATTTGTAGAAAGTAGCTTAACCAATAAGATGGCTTGGCATCTGTTGAAGTCTCAACAAGAAGATGAAAATATACCTAATGATATATCTCTGATGATCACCTGTCCCAAGTGATATGGGTACAGCAGAGGGATGGGTATTCTCATGGAGAGCAAGATTGAATCCTTGTTTATCTAATACTTCACAGGACAGAGGATTTAAAAATTTTAATTACCAATAACTATTATTTGGGGTCAGAAATATTCCTAGAGTGAAGTTGAATAATCCACCAGATCACCATAGATCTATGAAACTTTTATTTTTTATTTTTATGTTTATAAGAAACTCTGTCTTTATTTCCTTATGCAGCTCTGTTTGTCTATTTCCATTTTTATTTTTAATGTTTTTTTTAGTTTTTAAAAAAACTAATTAATTAATTAATTAAGAATATTTTTCCATGGTTACATGATTCATGTTCTTTCCCTTGTAGCCAACAAATAATTCCACTGGGTTTTACATGATTCTCTATGAAACTTTTAAAAACTTTTACCTTCTGTCTTAGAATCTATATTATGAATTGATTCTTAGGCAGAAGAGCTTTAAGGACTAGCCAGTTGGGGTTAAATGACTTTCCCAGGATCACATAGCTAGGAGGTATCTGAGGTCAGATTTGAACCCAGGTCCTTCTGACTCCAGGCCTGGTACTCTATCCACTGAACTACCTAGCTGTCTCTGGACCATCTTTCAAGAAAATTCAATTCTCTTTACTCTAATTATTTGACCTTTTGGGGTGAACATTTTGTCTTTTGCAAGAATCCTTTTGCAGTTTTCCTTAATCTTGATTCTCTCACTCTAAGATTATCTCCAATTTATACTGTATATATCTTGTTTATATATAGTTGTTTGCATGTTTTCTCCATTGAATTGTGAGCTCTTTGATGCAAGGACTATTTTTTTCTTTGTTCCTCCTTTCTCTCTCTGTCTCTGTCTCTGTCTCTGTGTCTCTGTCTCTGTCTGTCTCTCTGTCTCTCTGTCTCTCTGTCTCTCTGTCTCTCTGTCTCTCTGTCTCTCTCTCTCTCTCTCTCTCTCTCTCTCCTGAACATTAAGTACAGTGCCTAGAACATGGCAGGTGCTTAATAATACTTATTTATTGACTGGCTGATAATAATATTTATGGCTACAAATCTTGAAGTACCATTTTCAAAGAATCAAAATTGCAGGTGCAATGTGTCCCCATGTTTCTCCATGTTTCTTACTTATTTCTTACAAGAATGTGTTACATTCTTACAACACAATCATATTACATTACAGTCATATAACACTGATTTTTCAATTATTCCCTAAATTTTATTCCTAATGATGTTACCAAAAAATTGTTACTCTGAATATTTGGCTCATATGGATTCTCTCATTCTGTCTTCAGACTCTGTGGGTATGTGTCTAAGGATCTGAATCAGGTATATGAAGCATTTAGTAACTATTTTCCCCATATAACTCCAAATTGCTTTCCAGAATGGTAAGACCAATATATATATATCTTAATCGGCAATATACTAGTGTAGGGTAGCTAAGTGCCACAGGCCTGGAATTGGGAGGACTTTGGTTCAAATCTGACTTCAGACACATCTTAGCAGGGTGACCCTAGGAGTCACATAACCTCCGTTTGCCTAGCCCTTGCTGCTCTTTTGTCTTAGAACTGATACTAAGACAGAAGGTAAGGATTTAAAAAAAAAGAAAAAAGAGAAAGTCTTTGGCCCATACTGTCTGTACACTACTTTGGCACCACTATGTGCAGTCTCTCCAAGTTTATATACTTCACTGTGGCTCCAAATATTCCCTGAACTGAGCAAATACATTTTACCAGCTGTGTGAATCTGGGCAAGTCATTTAACTCTGCTTGCCTAAAAAATCCCAAACCTGTATACTAGAGTGTACATGATTTGGATATAAAAAGTCATATCATAAACAAATAGAGGGTCAAAATGGAAAGAAATAGCTTTCTTAACTATGGCTAGAGGAAGAGTATCACAGAAAATACAATGGATAGTTTTGATTACATAACATTAAAATTGTTTTTGAATAAAATCAGTTTAGTGAATATTAAAAGGCAAATAGTAAACTGGGAAAAGGAACATGGAAGGAAATTTTTTTTTATAATTATCCAAGCATTTTTAGGGAACTGATTTTAAAAATATAAGAATAAAAGACATTATTGACTAGGCAAATGGTTAAAGGATATAATAAGCAGTTTTCAAAAGCAGAAAGGTAAACTATCAATAGCCATATGAAAAATATTCCAAATCAAAAACAATAACAGAAATACAAGTTAAATTAACTCTGAGATCCCACAGATTGGCAATAGTGGTAAAAAAAGAAAATGACAAATGTTGGATGACTTGGGAGAGGATAGGTACACTAATGCATTGTTGGTGGAATTGCATATTTATTCAACTATTCTGGAAAACAATTTGGAATCATACCCCAAAAGTCACTACATGCCTGCTATTTATTTGCCTTAGCCATATCATTGCTAGACACATGACTTGGAGAGATTAAAGAGAGAGGTAAAGGATCCATATATTAAAAAATATTTTGCCAACTCTTTATTATAGTTAAGAACTGGAAACAAAATGGGTTTTTAGGGAATTGCTGAACAAACTATAGTATATAAATACAATGAAATATTACTATGCCATAAGAAACTATGAAGGGTGTATCAAGAGAAGCCTGGAAAGATTTATATGAAGGGATGCAGAGTGAAGTTAGCAGAACCAAGAGAATAATATATACATGATTACAATGTGGGAAAGGAAAACAATTGTGCATGATGTAAGGTCTATGCTCAGTCCAATAACCAACCACTGGTCCAGAAGACTGACAATGAATGATGTTATGATTCCTACCTCTTGGCAGAGAGATGAAGGTCTGGAGGTCTCAGATGACATAGATTTTTAGATATGGTTGATGTGTAGATTTGTTTTTCTTGAATCCCATTAGTTATAAGGAAGGGCTTTTACTTTTTGAAGGGGTAATTATAGTATTATAAATAACTAAAAGATACAAAAGTCATTAGATGAAGAATTAATGAAATACCTAGAGAATAGAGCAGGAGGTTCAGAAGGGTTCACAGACAAATAGAGTAGTGTTGGAAATACCATGTGTATATATATACACACACACACACATATATATGTGTGTATATGCTAAATATAAAATATAGCTAGTATTAATAATACATACCCACATATAACAAATATTCAGAGCAGCAATTTTTGTGGTTGCAGATAGTAAAGTATATGTTAAAGTAAGCTAAAGTAAATTTAGCATATATTTAAACTATGTAACTGATATTCATGGCCCATGTACAATTTTCCTTTTTTCCCCATTTATATAACATTGTCATGTTTGTTAATGTTTTTCAAGTTCAGAATAAATATAAAAGAAAAGGAAACAAAAACAGTATATTAGTATGCTTTTCTTCCTATCACCTCTCCAACATTGACTATTTGGATTTCATGTCATCTTTGCCAGTTTTCTGGTTATAAAGTGAAAACTCAGAGTTGTTTTAATTTGAATATGTTATTATTTTATGATTTAGAACATTTTTGCAACTTTATTGATAGTCTGAAATTTCTGGATTCATATACTTTGAACAACTGGAGAATGAATGACTTAGTTTTAGTATTGATCCCTTATGTCTTAGATAGACTTGGACTTTTAGCAGATGTATTTGATGCAGATTTTTTTCCCACTTGACTTTCTTTTCTTGTCCTAGCTGCATTGATTTTGTTCTTGCAAAAGTTCTTTTTAATCATACATAACTGAAATTGTATATTAAAAAAATAATCTCTTCTTTCCCTTGTTTGATTAAGGATTTTCCTCTTAGTAATAGTTGTAAAAGGCACCTCTTTTCATTTTCTTCTAATTTACAATGGCATATTAGCAAATGATTCACCCTGAATAGACTTGTAGTTGGCAAAGCTTTCATTCAACTTCTTAACAGTTAGAACTATCCATGGCCAAAGAAGGAATTTGTTTTGCTTGACTGTGTATAATTCTTTTTCTTTCTTTCTTTCTTTCTTTCTTTCTTTCTTTCTTTCTTTCTTTCTTTCTTTCTTTCTTTCTTTCTTCCTTCCTTCCTTCCTTCCTTCCTTCCTTCCTTCCTTCCTTCCTTTCTTTCTTTCTTTCTTTCTTTCTTTCTTTCTTTCTTTCTTTCTTTCTTTCTTCCTTCCTTCCTTCCTTCCTTCCTTCCTTCCTTCCTTCCTTCTTTCCTTCCTTCCTTTCTTTCTTTTTTTCCAATGGGGGTGACAGGAGTGAAAGAAAATAGATTCTTGTTAATTGAAAAAAAATTAAATTAAAATTAAAGAAGAAAGAAAAGCAATTGAAGCTGTCTAAAAGTGGAATGGGCTACATTAGGAGTTAATGGATTAATCCTTCCCTTGAAGTTCTCAGAAAGGGACTGGATTAGTACTTGTGTATATTTTTTGGAGGATTCTTATTTCAGTGGGGATTAGACTAGATCAGTGGAGGGCAAACTACGGCCTGTGGGCCAGATTCAGCCCCCTGAAATATTCTATCTGGTCACATGACATTATTCCTAATCTGATGAATACAGTGAGTAGGATACAATACAATGAAACTTGGAAAGAGTTGCCTTAGAAACAGACTGACAGATGAGCATTTCCTTTCCTTTGGCCCCCTCTTTAAAAAGTTTGCCCATCACTGATCTAGATGATCTCTAAGTTCCTCCAATTCTGAGATTCTGTGTGTCTAAGGATAGGATAGAATAGTAGATTTTATAATTGGTGACACAACCAAAAGTTTTGAATTCTAATCTGTACAGACTAAAATGAAATAAAACAAACTGTCTGTTGTAACTTTATATAATATCTAATGAATTATACCATCATGTCTTACCTGAGGCAGGGATGACCCTGAAAAGTAATTAGGCTAATAGTTTGGTGGTGGAAGAAGGGCAATTCTCACCTGGGGAGAGGAGGCAGAGTCTAAGCTAGGAGATCATAAATCATAAACATGAAAACCAGGTCTGCTTGATACTAGAGTATCTGCACATCGCAAGAATCTGAAGGCATGAGTGAAATAGTTTTAAAAACCAGTTTCTGAATCTAATTTATATTAGATCAACCAGCAAACTACAGGGATTGCTGGGGAGCTGACATTATCTGAGTTGCTTTATTTCTCTAAAATTCTAGTCCTTTTAAGGACACTGATGGTAGTCCTTGTTTTAATTTTGTGTCAATGTGCTGGTGTCACCAGAAGTAGGGTCTGTCATGCCTCCTTCAGACTCAGACAACCCATCAAAATGTGAGCCCATCCAATTTGGAACTATGTCCAATGGGCTTTCAAAGACTGTCTGCCCTTTGATCCAGCCATACCACTGCTGGGTTTATACTCCAAAGAGATCATAAAGAAAAAGCCATGTCCACTCTTTATAGTGGCAAAAAACTGGAAAATGAGGGTATGCCTTTCAATTGGGGAATGGCTGAACAAATTGTGGGTATCTGCTGGTGATGGAATACTATTGTGCTCAAAGGAATAATGAACTGGAGGAATTCCATGTGAACTGGAATGACCTCCAGGAATTGATGCAGAGTGTTATAATAAAAGATACTCCCTCTACTAGATGTATGTATTGAGTGAGGATGAGATGACACCTCTCTCCTTTATAACAGTTGCCCAGACAGGATCCTTTAGGTCAATGGAGGATATCCCTTCAGGACCCACCTGGGGTTAATTGATATTATTTAATGGGCTCTTTAGCTTGGTATCTGACTGAGTCTATCCCTTCCCAAAGAAGATTTGAATAACCACTTCAGGAAGGTACTTTAAACTTTGATTGTATTTAACAAAGAGGATAATGGGATTGGATAAAGGTATCTGGAGACCCTAATTAAAATGATAATGATGAATGTCTAAACTGTAGGCAAGTAAAGGAATTAAGATGGTTAGCTTCTCTCTGGTACAGCCTGGCCACAGCCACTCCAGAGTAGGCAAACTGCTGTATAATCTTTCAGCTTCTTCTTCACTAGATGATAAGCCTAACCAGTTTGAGATATCCACTCCTTTCCACCCTCTTCTTCTTCTCCTGCACACTTCCCTGATCCCTCCCGGGCCCTGGGAAACCTAGATAACTAAGATGATTGAATTCCTACTATCTAGGGGCAGTAGAATCAGAGATGATGGTCTGGGTACAGGTTGTTAATGGTACAGGAACAAACAGGAGGAGCTTGCAAGGTTGAGTCTGCAAGTCTCAATCTCACAAAAGACCAGGAACCCCAGATTTCAGGTCTCAGGGACAGAAAGGAACCCCTGCCAGGGCTGCCAGGGTGGTTTTATACCCCCCTGGGCCAACTGCCCTCTCCTGTGTCCGAACGCCTCTCTGGGAACATTCCGACATCCAGTGGATCCACCTGTCAATCACAGTGTGAACTCCTGGCTCCCAGAGATTCAATATAAGAAGAGTAAAAGGAGCAGAGCCAGGAGAACATTGTACACATAGGCAGATATACTCTGCTAAAATCGAATGTAATGGACTTCTGTACTAGCAGCAATGCAATGATCTGGGACAATTCTGAGGGATTTATGAAAAAAAAAATGCTATCCACATTCAGATGAAGAACAATGGCAGTAGAAACACAGAAGAAAAACAACTGCTTGAACACATAGGTTGATTGGGATATGATTGGGGATGTAGACTCTAAACAACCACCCCAGTACAATTATCAATAATATGGAAATAGGTCTTGATGGATGACACAAGTAAAAACCAGTGGAATTTCACATCGGCTATGGGGAAGTGGGAGGGTAGGGTGGGTGGAGGGGAGAGTAAGAACATGAATTATATAACCATGGAAATTTTTTCTAAAAATAGAAATTTTAAAAAAAGTGAGCCCTTCAATGATCAAAGGTGATGTACTTTGATACTAATAGAATGATCCAGGACGACTCTGAAGGACTTATGAAAAAGAATGCTATCCACTTCAAGAGAAATAATTGTTGAAGTAGAAATGCTGATGAAAAGATTTATCACTTGTTTATTTGGGTATCTGTTTGGAGCTTTGGTTCTATAAGATTTTTCACTTACAAAAATGAATAATATGGAAATAAAAAAAATGTGCTTCCATCAGAGGTAATGTGGTATTGTGATGAGACCTCTGGATTTGGCATAAGAGAACACGGCTGTACTGCTGGATGAGTGAGCTTGGACAATGGTCCCTTCTAGCTCTAAAATTTTATAATTTTATATATCTTCTCTGCTCTCAAGTGTCTTCTTAGATGCTGAGGCCATGCCTTGGTGGGCTGATACTTGTAGGAGGCCTCTAATTCCAGCACATATAAACCATATTCTGTCTCCTTTGTCCTTTCTTGGGCCATAATACTAGAAAGCTCATTGGTACTGAAAGTCTTTGAGTTGTAAGTGAAGAGTATGTTACTGAACATACTCTTCCTGCCAATTCACTCAGCTGATCATTCATCCTTTCTTTAAGTGTCTCCTATTTGCAAGGGATTATGCAAGGCACTGGAGATACAAAGATAAAAATGAAATTATCTCTGCCCCCAAGGAATTTACTCCTCACTCTTTGCTGTGGTAGTCACCAAATATTAGTGTTGGTGAGCAACCTATTTAAAGTCTGAGGTTTAATTTGTTCATCTGTAAAAAGAAGGGTGTCAGTCCCTGCTTTACCTTTCCTTGAGGACCATTGTAAGGGTGAAATGAGATAAGGCATTTGTAGAATTACAAATTTATTGAATATAACATTTATAGAATTTGTATGACCATTTCATGTCTATATTGTGCTTTCAATGGGCTGGGTCACATCATAGCTCATTATACTTCAGCTTGGTGGGCTTCTCCTGAACAAGAAGAACAGCTGCAGCAGCAACAATAACAAGTTAATATCACTAGAAGTCCTTTGTGCTGTCTCTATGAAGTCTGGGAAAAATAAACTTTTTCAGTGTAAAATGTCACCCAGGGGTGCTTATGACCCAGATGGCTTTTCTCTGGATGAATGCCTCATTCTCTCTTTACTTGTAGCCCAGGAGGCTGTAAAATACTGAGAAATTTTTGTCCTTTTGCTCACGAGTCTTCCCACAGTGAATCCTCCTGAGTTTCCTTGAGATGCTGTGACCTCCCAGGGAGGTAAGTTCACCGGGCAAAGAATTTGTATTTGTTGATAATAGGTGAGGTTATATGCTTCAGGCTTGGCAGCTGTTCTCAATGGTCTCTGACTGCTAACATCACTTATTTTTCATTCAAAGAGAACCCAAGCCAAGGAGCAAAGCTGGCAGAGTATGAGGTGACTGACCCGCTCCTTCTTAATGTTTCTTGCCAGACAATGAAAGTACTTCCTAGAGCTGCCTTGCAGTTATAATTGTAAGAGATTACATATCTATAATGTGTTGCAAAGGACTTTTGTACATATTATTTCATTTGGATCTTGCAATAATAATGAGAACAGGTGCTATTATTATCTCCATTTTACAGATGAAGAAACTGTATTTCACAAAGGTTAGGTGACTTGCCCTGAGTTACATACCTAGTAAGTGACTTTGGTAGAATTCAAATCCAGGTCCTTCTGACTCCAAGTCCAATTCTACATCATGCTGTTTCTTGGCTTAATAGCCACAAGGCATAGTATAGGGTTGAGTCATTAGGGATAGCAAGAGCCATGTGAAAGGTCCTGTGCTAGACAGGAGGGTGATAGAAAGAGGGATAAGACAAAATCATTGACCCCCAGGGACTTATGGTCCACTTGGAGAGTCAGAATGTGAGCCAAGCCAAGAACAAGCATTTAGTAAATGTTTTCTCTTTGCTAGGTACTGTACTAAGTGCTGGGCATAAGAATACATATAAAACACAAGTATGTAGAGACAACGAAGAATAGATGTGACAAGTAGCTCACTGTTGGCTGGTGCTGATAGGGGTGAGATCAGGTCCTTGAAGGACAAATAGAATTGATGTAAAATGATGAGGGTGAGAGAAAGCAAAGAAAGGCAAGAATATACAGGATTTTTTTGGGGGTGGGGTGGGATGGGAAAGTTAGAAAAGTGCTGTACTCGGAATCAGGCATGAGTTTGAAATCCATTCCCTCACTTGTTATCTATGTAACCTTGGCTCAGTGCATTCACCTCTCCTCCATTTTTTCATCCACAAAACGAGTAAATTATTTTAAGTGATATCTAATGACTCTTCTAGCTCTCAATCTATGATGTTATGATCTTTAAGTTTCCTTTCATCTCTAAATCTTGAGATTTTATTAAGTTCATATAGCTGGTAAATAACAGTCAGAATTTGAACTAGGGTTTTCTGAACTCAAGTCCAGTAATTATTCTGTTTTTACTAATCTGCCACTGATTGGTATTGATAGAATTTAATAAAGGTAAACTAAAGCACAAAATTCTGAGCTTTATCAATTTATTAGCAAGATGTGATCCTGTTAATAACATAGGTCAAATAGATAGCTTAGTTAGGCCAGTGACCCAGAGACAGTGGCACAACTCCTTTTTATAAACATAGAACAGAGAACAGAACTGGGAATGTGAGTAAAATAATGCAGTTGATTACAGGGCTGGCAGCATCATGGGGTTGAGGACAACATGACTGTTGGAAATTGGGAACGAGGGACTAACAAAACCATCTCCTTCTCTACTGCTACTAAGAAATGTTCATGGGGCAGTTGGTAGCACAGTGGATAGAGCTAAGGGCTTGGAGTTGGGAGGATTTAGGTTCAATCTGACCTCAAGGAGGGAGCCCCATGAAGATGGACAAGAGCCAAGTTGTGAGAGGTACAGAAGGCAAACTTTACCTGCTCTACTGAGCAGGAATCAACAGAAGAGAAAAAAAAAATAGGAATTTAGCTTGAAAAAAGTGGTGAGTGGAAAGCAATGTGAAGAAGAAAGGATGCTAGAGCAAAAACTGAAAAAGAATAAAACAGAAAAAAGGAATAGACTATAAAGGGAAGGTGGAAGTAGGCTGATGTACAGGCTGTGTTCACTAGGCCTGCTCTCCTCCATTCAGTCCAAGTCCTCATGGATAGTGTTTAGTTAGCACTTCAGAGCAAACAGAAAGTCTGAGCAAACAGAAAGACCCTGGACCTTGCCCAGAGGGTGAATAAATTCAGACTTTGCTGAAATAACAAAGTAGACCATTGCCACCAGATCTCTCAGAAGTTAAATCTCAGAACTGGTCCCTAAGGTGCCAGACTTAATTGTAGCTGTCAGCATGTGCTTAGGGAAAGAGAAGTTGTTCTTGTAACTCCTTTTCCTTGGTAGCCCCCTGGGTTGAACTAGGTGAGGAGAAATAAGCGTAGGAAGTTCTTCCCTGTCTCACTTTCCTAAGTTGGTGTTTTGAGGTACAAACTCAATTTGTATATATTGGTGTTTATTTAGTTTGTGTTTATGCTATACTATAGCTATGTCCTTGTCATCTCCACCATTAAAAGGTAACAATTCCCTCCCCTCACTCCCCAACCCTGGGCAGGTAGGTGGATAGAGAGCCAGGCCTGGAGATGGGAGGTCCTGGGTTCAAATCTGACCTCAGACACTTCCTAACTGTGTGATCTTGGGCAAGTCACTTCACCCCCATTGCCTAGCCCTTACTGCTCTTCTGCCTCTTCTGCCTATACACAGAATTGATTCTAAGACAGGAGATAAGGGTTAAAAAAAAAAAAGTAAATTCCTTATGAATAGAGATTGCTTTGGTCTTTGTATTCTCTATCCTAGCACATAATAATATATTGACTGATCATGCACAACTAACTGGCTGGTTATATATTCAAGCCTAATCCTGTTATTTTATAGATGAGGAAACTGAGCCCTAGGGAATTGAAGTAATTTGCCCAGGGTCACACAAGTGCAAAGTGGCAGAACTGGGGTTGGAACCTAGCATAGATATTGTCATCCTTCCTACTTGGCATCTTCAGGCCATCTTTTTTTTTGTTAACTCTGAATTACCATATCCTTATCCTTAGTGGGCATGGGGGAGTGGTAGTACCTAATTTCCAACATCTTCAATTTTTTTTTTTTTACCCTTAACTTCTGTCTGTTGGTTCATAGGTGAAAGATTGGTAAGGGTGGGCAATGGGGGTCAAGTGACTTGCCCAGGGTCACACAGCTGGGAGTCAATTTTTTTCTCTTGTGGAAATGCTGAAATGAACCACTGCCTCAAGGAACGAGCAGTAGAATGCAGTCATTGTTCAGTCATCCTTCTTAAGCACTCTAGATAATATCTGACATTTCCCCAAGCTGTCTACTCTTTTAAATATTATCATTACAGTACTCCATTGATATTCCTAAATTTTATGGCTCTTGGTTTTCCAATTCTTTAGGGCCCAACAACTTTCCAATTCTTGAGTGGTTGTAGTGGTATTATCTTAACCTGATTCCCAAAGCCAATCTAACAGTAATCCCTTACAACAGTGCATTAATGCCTAGGACACTGTGCAAAGGAAATAAGCATTTTATACATGCAAACTACCTTTTCATCTTCCTAGAAGACTTGACCATGGAGCTCAAAAGGTCATAGATTGTATAAGAAAAGAAATACAGCAAAACAACAGATGAAAAGTATGATCAGTCATTGTTTTATTAGGGAACTACAAAAATCTTGAATTGACAATTATAGCTCAAAGAAGAAAACTAACTCTCTCTAATTCCTAAAATCTTTAACTTTAATTCTCTTTGGAAATGCTGAAATGAACCACTGCCTCAAGGAACTGGCAGAGTACAGAATTGTTCAGTCATCCTTCTTAAGCACTCTAGATAATATCTGACATTTCCCCAAGCTGTCTCTGCTTTAAAATATTATCATTACAGTATTCCATTGACATCCCTTCTCTTCCTTCCTCTATCTACTTATATATCTACATCTACACCATTCTCGCCTATATCTATGTCCATATCTATATCCATACCTGCTCTTTCTCACTGTCTCTTTCCTTATCTCTCTGTTTCTGTCTTTCTCTTGCTGTCTCTGTCTCCTCCCTTTACCTCTATAATTATCTATCTATATTAATCTCATTTATATCTATGCCTATGGGCATATCCCTCCCTCTTCCCTCCATCTCTTTCTGCGTATGTATGTGTGTGTGTCTTTCTCTCTGTGTCTCTCTGAGTCCTAACAGCTTCAGCCTAACCCAATACTCCAATAGTTTCAGACAATATATATATGCAGATTTTGTTTTAGGATTCATCCTTTTTCTTCTTTAACACACAAAGATTTTATTTGGGGTCCAGAATGGTGCAATGAAAAGATAGTTACATTTGGAGTTAGAGGTGTTAGGTTTAAATCCCATGTCTGCAGTTTAGTAACTTTACTTCTTTGGAATAATAATAATGGCTTGCTTTTATATAGTGCTTTAAAATGAAGTTATTGGATTAGATCATCTTTAAGGTCCCTTCTAGTCCTAAATCTCTGATCCAATGATTTTTATCAGTCTCCTTTATTTTGTTTCAACTCTGCTTCTAACACAAGAGTAAGTAAAATATAAATTACTCTATTCAGTTCTCTCTTTTTTACTTTTAAATTGATTGATAGATTTGTTTGTTTGTTACATGAAAATTCCCAGATATCTCCTTCCCTCCCTTTTCTTCCTCCCCATATTACAGAAGATTAACTCTAAATCAACTCCATTCTTCAGCTCTCTCAGAGACTATAGAACAGTGGTTCCCAAACTTTTTTGGTCTACTGCCCCCTTTCCAGAAAAAATATTACTTAGTGCCCCCTTACAGTTATTCACCTCTCCCAAATGCATCTGTGGCCATCACCACTCCCCTGGATTGATGCAGCACCCACTGGGGGTGATGGTGCCCACTTTGGGAATCACTGCTATAGAAGAAAACTTTGTCAGTACACTTAGCATAGTCTCAGGATACTCTTTATTTTTTCGAATATACTGGACTATGGGCAACTGGAATGAAAAGATGGCCCTTATTAGAATGTATCTTTCAATTTAGTGACTAACCTTTCTCTGTGGCTGAGGGGTTGGTATGGAAAAGTACCAATACAATCCTCTTGACCTGCCTAGGGACTTGCCTGTTTTATCTTCTAGACAGGCTTGTGAGAGATACCTCACTCAGGTGGAGACAGGATTAGTTATCAGATCTTAACTCTGGGAGCTGCAGGAGCTCAAATAAATGGTTCCCAACTGCTATGTTAATAATGTGGTTCTCAGTGTTGGGGGGTTCACTTCCAACTTTCCCACATTATGACTTAGCAACACCACTTTTATGGAAACGGCAAGGAGAAGAGGGCTACCATGAACTTTACTGGGCAAAACCAATGTGAAGGTGACACAACACTTTTATGTTGGGTACCTGGTAGGAACTTTAAGATGTTTACTGCTCATTTTTTGTTGAACATTGGCTATTAATTTCTGAGAAGGAAAGACTTGAGGGGGCATCAGAGAGACATTTTAGTTCTTCCTTTTGTTATGATTGTCTAAAAATGTCTAACTATAGTCTCTTCCCCCCATTGCATCTGTAAAGTTGAAAGTGGTTTTGTCAAATACATTTTCTCCTTTAACAAACATTTAACAATTATATAACAATAACAACAGTACACTATAACAATAATAACAACAACAGTAACAACAGTAATAATTTTAACGTTTAACAGTTTTTAAATGAGGTCTGAAAGATTAGTTCTGGGGCAGTTGCTGGGTAGCTCAGTGGATTAAGAGCGAGGCCTAGAGATGGGAGTTCCAGGGTTCAAAACTGACCTCAGACACTTCCCAGCTGTGTGACCCTGGGCAAGTCACTCAACCGCCATTGCCTAGTCCTTACTACTCTTCTGCCTTGGAACCAATACACAGTATTGATTATAAGATAGAAGGTAAGAGTTAAGAAAAAAGTCCTGTAACTCTCATAACAACAACAATAACAGATTGCTTGAGAACTGAAAACAGATAAAAAGTAAAGGTAATAATGGCTTTTGTTTGTAATATTACCCAAAGTGGCAATATACAAGTCATAACATGTATGAATTGAAGTGACTTCAGGATATAAAACATAGAATGTAAGAGCTGAAAGGGTACCTCAGAGGCAACTGAGTTCAACCTCCTCATTTTACAGATGAGAAAACTGAGCCTTAGGGAGGTTGTGACTTACTTAAAGTCACATAGGAAGTAAAGGTTTTTAGTCTCACTGGTAGTGGTAATATGCAGCTCTGATACAAGTCATAGCATGTTAGAGCTGAAGGGACCTTAGGACATTAAAAACATAGTGTTAGATCTCAAAGGGACCTGAGAACCTTTGATCTGAATGTAGAGTTTCAGAGCTGAACAAGCTCCAGAAATCATCTAGTCAACCCCCTCATTTTACAAAAGAGGAACCTAGGCTCTAGAAACAGGAGGAACCTCGCATCCAGAGAATAGAAAGTGATTTGGCCATATAGTTGAGTTACTGGAAAGAGTAGAACCAGATCCCCGGTCTCAACTCTTTTGCCAAAGAAAGCTCCTTGAGATGAAGGATTGTTTCGGTTTGTGTATATCCCCAGAACCTGGCATAGGACCTGGAAGTAGGTGTTTAATAAGTGCTTAGTGATTAATTGATTTTTTTCAAAAACTCTTTTTCCATTTATTTTTTTTTTACTTTTTAAATACTTATTTTATTCTTTACACATAGTTATAATTTTAAAAATTAAAAAAAAAATTTAAATCCTGACCTTCCATTTTAGAATCAATACTGTGTATTGGTTCTAAGGCAGAAGAGCAGTAAGGGCTAGGCATTAGGGGTTAAGTGACTTGCCCAGGGTCACACAGCTAAGAAGTATCTGAGGCTAGATTTGAACCTAGGACCTCCCATCTCTGGGCCTGGCTCTCAATCCACTCAGCCACCCAGCTGCCCCCCAGATGCAATTTTTAATAATTATTTTCTGACACTTTACAATCCATGCTCTTTCCTTCCCTCCCCCCAACACAGCAGATAATGATATAGATTACACATGTGCTATCATGCAACACATATTTCCATGTTCATCATGTTGTGAGAAAAGACACATATTGTTTCTCTTAAAAAAAAAAAAACTTATAAAGACAATAAGGTGAAAATGGCATGCTTCAGTCTGCATTCAGACTCCGTCAATTCCTTCTATGGAGGTAGATAGCCTTTTCAGTCATGAGTCCCTTGGAGTTGTCTTGGATCCTTGCATTGCTAATAATAGTTAAATCATTCACAGTTGATCATCGTACTTTTTTTTTAGAAAGCCCTTACCTTCTGTCTTAGTATCAGTTTTAAAACAGAAAAGTGGCAGGGGCCAGGTAATTGGGGAATTGTCCAGAGACACACAGCTAGGGAGTGTTTGAGACCAAATTTGAACCCAGGTCTTCCCAATACCAGGCCTGGTGCTCAATACACTGAACTACCTAGTTGGGGGCACTCCAACCCCTCCTCCAATCCATTAAAAAAATTTAGGGGCAGCTAGGTGGTTCAGTGGGTAAAGAACCAGGCCTGGATTCAAATCTGGCCTCAGATAGTTCCTAGCTGTGTGATCCTGGGCAAGTCACTTAACCCCCATTGCCTAGCTCTTACCACTCTTATGCCTTGGAACCAATACATAGCATTGATTCCGAGACAGAAAATAAGGTTTTAAAATTATTTATTTGTTTATTTTTATTTATTTTATCATTGTACATTATTGCTATGGCCATGTACAATGTTCTTCTGTTTCTGCTCACTTCACTTTGCATCATTTTATTTCTCTTTCCATATTTTTTTTTTTGTGATTGTTCTATCCATCACTTCTTATGTCACAATAGTATCCCATTACAGCCATATACCACATTGTTCAATCATTTCTCAACTGATGGGCATCCCTTCAGTTTTCAATTCTTTGCCATCACAAAAAGGACAGCTATAAATATCTTTGGACATGGAGATCCTTTTCTATCTTTATTTAATTCTAGTGAGATGTTTACTCAGATAAGATCAAGAGTGAAGAACTTCCCTTCAAACACTTACTATTTCTTATTCCCAGACCTGACAGTATTGGGGTTTGGTGGACAGATGTCAGGGGATGGTCAGTGACTCCAGGGAAGGGGAAGAGGGAAGTGGATGAGAGTCAGCCCAAGGGTTGGAGTCATGTTACACTGGCCACAAGGAGGCAATATTGACACATCAAAAGGGCCTGACCTAGCTAGAGGCCCTGACTGGCAAAGCTCTGAAATAGGTTAGGCTTGATTCCTTCCACCCCTCTGGGGGCTCTTCTCCTGTCTCTTCTTGGGGCTCCCTCCTTGAGGTACTCCTGTACTTTTGCTGCTGTCTGCTTCCCTTATCATCCAGATCTCCTCCTTCTCCCTCCCCTTATCAGAATTTACCGATTAGGTATCCCGTTCCTGAAGGACTTTATTCTCTACTATCTGTCAAGGAGAAAACTAATCTTGCAGAAGGTGCTGATGGTTAATTATGGCCCAAGTAAGGTTATACCTACAGGAGTATTTGCATTTTAATAGGGGAGAAGTAGAGAAGTAGGGATTATAGGATCATAACTCTAGATCTGGAAGGTACCTTAAAGGTCATTTGGTACAACTCCTTCATTTTACAGACAAGGAGATTGAAATCCAGAGAGATTAAATGATATCTCGAGTTTATGAAGATAGTTAAGTGATAGATGAAGGATTTAAACTCTGGGTACTCGAAGTTCATAGTTCTTTCTACAGCACTGTCTACGGCAGCCTTGGATAGTGGACAGAGGGCAGGGCTTAGAGCTATCTAGACCTGGGTTCCAGTCGTAATACATATTAATACTATATAACTGAGCAAGACTCTTAATTTCTCAGTGCTCCAAACAATTCTCTATGACTGTATATTACCAATTAGCATTGCTGGAAAGGTTTTCTATGCTGGTTATTCTATGTACATTGAGTTATAGATTTAAAAAAAAAAGAAAAGAAAAAGAGAAAAAGAAAACCTAAAGACTGAACCTAGGATAGACCTTTAAGATCAGAGTGCAATCTTTCTTTCCTATCCTTACTCACCTGGAGTCAGTTGAGGAAACTGAGGCACAAAGAAGTAAACTAGTTTGCTCAAGGTCACAGGGAAAGTAAAGAGCAGAATTAAAAGTGAAAGCCAAGTCGTTTGCCTTCAGATCCAATGCTCTGGCTACCATTCTTGGCTTCTCTGGGAAAAAAATATCATAACCCCAAAGGAGTCAAGAAGTGGGAACTACTCAAGTAATATGAAACAGATGACAGTGTACTCTTGCCATATGAGAATAAAACTGGTTTTGCCCAGCAGTCATTGTTGTTCAATTGTGTCCAAATTTTTGTGACCCCATTTGGCGTTTTCTTGGCAAAGATACTGGTGTGTTTTGCCATTGCCTTCTCTAGATCATTTTACAGATGAAGAAATGGAGGCAAACAGGATTAAGTGACTTGCCCAGGATCTAGGCTGGATTTGAACTTAGGTCTTTTAGATTCCAGACCTAGCACTCTATTGTATCATCTAGTTGTCCCCAAGAAGGCAAGGTGCTAAAGCTGTTGTTTTTGTTGAATAAGAGTTGAATAAAAATAAAGGAAGTTTCTCAGAGATGTATTTGGCAAAGAAAGTAAAACTGGAACATTTGTACCTATTCCTTTGTACATGTTAAAGCAATAATCATTTCTGCCCTTTTTTCTTGAGAGCATAGAGCAGTGATTCCCAAAGTTGGCTCTATCACCCCTGGTGGGTGCTGCAGAGATCCAGGAAGGCGGTGATGGCCACAGGTGCATTTATCTTTCCTATTAATTGCTATTAAAATTAAAAAAAATAATTTCCAGGGGGCTAAGTAATATTTTTTCTGGAAAGGGGGCAGTAGGCCAAAAAAGTTTGGGAACCACTG
>NC_058130.1:206322856-206333897 GCF_016433145.1 Gracilinanus agilis
CTTCCTTCCTTCCTTCCTTCCTTCCTTCCTTCCTTCCTTCCTTCCTTCCTTCCTTCCTTCCTTCCTTCCTTCCTTCCTTCCTTCCTTCTTCCTTCCTTTCCTTCTCCCTTACCTTACATCTTAGAATCAATACTGTGTATTGGTTCTAAGGCAGAAGAGTGGTAAGAGCTAGTCAATGGCAGTTAAGTGATGTGCCCAGAGTCACACAGCTAGGAAGTGTCAGATTTGAACCCAGGATCTCCCATCTCTAGGCCTGGCTCTCAATCCATTGAGCCACCCAATACCCCCAACAGTATGTCATTTTCCATCTATATTATTACCTTGACATTCATTTTACCTTGGGTTGGAATTTATATATATATATATATATTTTTTTTTTTTTTAATTTTAAACCCTTAACTTCTGTGTATTGATTTATAGGTGGAAGATTGGTAAGGGTAGGCAATGGGGGTCAAGTGACTTGTCCAGGGTCACACAGCTGGGAAGTGTCTGAGGCCGGATTTGAACCTAGGACCTCCCGTCTCTAGGCCTGGTTCTCAATCCACTGAGCTACCCAGCTGCCCCCCCGGAATTTATATTTTATATGGATGTTCCATCTATCCTGCAGAGGTGAGCTTCTTAATGGCAGCGACAATACCTTGCCTTCTTTAGATTTTACATGGCACCTATTAACCAAGCTCCCACATGCAACAGACACTCAATGAATCTTTGTGTATGAATGGATTCTTGGACTTTAGTGTTATTGTGGTATTTTGGAATCTAGAAACAAGATGATTGAATAAGTAGATGCAACCTGATGTAATATATGAGCTAACATAGGATTATATCACACAGAATGATCTGCTGGCTCTTAAACTTTGAAAAGTTAATCAAAGTTGAGACCCTACAATGTAGAGTCTGGCTTTTCCTTTTATTGTTATTTCCACTCAAAGCTGAAGGCATTCAACTAGTTCCAGGGCCCAAAAGTTCAGTTAAGTGCATTGAAATCAATGCTTTAGTGTCTCTGTTTGGGAATCTGAGAATTTCTGCTAGTAAAATACAGCCAGAGCAAAAGAGGCCAAATTAGGTGTCTCCTCAGAATCTGGGAATAAAGTCAGAAAAGATAGGCCACTGAGATGGACTCTAATAAATACCTGCATAGAATGAATCAGATTAACCTTATACAGAAGTAACCTACTTGAAATAAATTAGCACTATGGCATTTCCCAAATCTGACCCAGCTAAATATACCTACTTTCTTATGTCTAGGCAGTATCTTGGCACCTTATTATTATTTAGCTCGGTGATGGCAAACCTATGACATGTGTGTCAGCACTGACATGCATAGCCATTTTTGATGACACGTGGCCATGTGTGGCCACATACAGAGAAGTATGGGGCTGCATACTGAGGATGAAACATTTGCTGTAGTGTAGTGTAGACACTCTGTGCACTATAGATGACAATTCTACCTATATTAATTTATCTATTTTGGTTTATTAAATACAGTTATATATTACAATTATACATTTTTGTTATTTTAACTATGAATATTGTGAAATTATGTTTTTTTTCTCGAAGTGACACACTGCCCGAGTTATGCTCGGTTTTTTGGCGAATTTTGACACACCAAGCTCAAAAGGTTGCCCATCACTGATTTAGCTGATAGATCTCATTGTCATGACATTGATGATCCTTTCTTGATAATATGTAAATTCTTCGACAAGATATAAAGTTACCTTTGATGTTGTAGGAAAGGTTGGCATAGAAAGAAGATTTGCTTTTGGAATGTTTGCAAGCAAGGAAGCTTGAAAAGCAGAAACAACAATTGTAGGAGCAAAGGCTTGTGGGATATAGAACTGGGAGGGGGAATTTCATCTCAGGACTCTGTGGGAGACAGAGGACTTTCCTGATCTCAGGATTCAGGATTGGAATACCTGAGACTTTCCCTGCTTATTCCTTGGTGCTTGGAAGACCAGAACATGATCCTGCTTCTCTATATTTTCTTGAATAACAATCAAAGAGGCTGTTCAGTCATAGCAGCCAAAGGAGTCCTTGACTCTGGAGGCAAACTGAACCAGGTTGAAGCTTCCTGCCCCAACTCTGTGCCAACCCAGAGAGACCTTTACTTCCCTGTCTGCAGATTAGATAGACAACAGACTTAGAGGAAGGAGGATAGAGCATTTGAGCCAAGCCATTGGCTTGGCCTAGCCAAAAGGACCCTATGCATATAGTGACAGGATGGGGTTACCTCTCCTCACCTATCTTTGTTCTTTTGTTAAAATAAACCACCTTTTTAAGGCAAGCAGTCAGATAAGGGATTCTTTTGAATGTTCAGTAGAAGAAGAAAGCAGTAGAGGGAATTGGGGGAGACTGTCTAATAAGCTTTGGTTTCGCCACACCCCGGACTATCTGTCATTCAGTCTCACCTTGGCAGGGCTGGGTTCAGAAAGGGAATCTTGGGGTCCAGGCATTAAGTGAAGCCTTGGAAAACTGACTATTCCTCAACCATTAGATGTCTCTTATCTCAACACTGGTTCCTGTCCATCCCTCTTCACATCAGTACAGGGATACCCCTCTGAAAACCTTTGAACTAAGGGGGAGGGAGAACTCTACTAGACAGATTCACATACATCTGTCCATCACCCAAACACACCTTGGGCTTCTCTTGTGGATAACTTGTGGCAGTTTATCCAACATTATAACAATGTGAAATTGCCGTAGTTATTTGTGGGGCTCTTAATACCCCAGAGTTCTATTACTGATAAAGAAGTCCATGGCTAGCAAATGCTTACATTTGAGCTATACCCTTGGCCTTGGCCTTTCAAGGAGGGTTATCATGGACTCCAGGGGCTGGAGAGACCTGGAAGGAGAATGAGTAGGCAGAGAAGATAGGGGTTAAACATGAACTTGATTCCTTAGCGGAAGGCTTATGCATCCACATGGTCCCTCTGGGGAATCCTTCCCCCAGGAGAGGAGGAATAAAGTAGTTCTACAGAGAACACATAGTCACTGAGGGAATTGTATGGTCCTCTAGGGAACCACAAAGACCTACAAGAGAAAAGCATGGAAATTGAGGGAGGTAGAGATTTTGGATCATGCCGAGTGGGCATTCCTATAATAAGCTTTCTGGATGCAGAATTTCTGGACCAAGGAGTAACAAGTTACAGAACTATAATGAGTAGTAAATCTTGACCTTGACCTTCACTTCCAGTGATGGGCAAACTATTCCCTGTGGGCCAGATCCAGGCTATGGTTTGCCCATCATTGCCTCAAGCAATTCCCTAATCACTACACCCCCACATCCAAATGTAGTAAGTAGGGAATTGCTTGAGGCAGTGATGGGCAAACCATAGCCTGGATCTGGCCCATGGGGAATAGTTTGCCCATCATAAATTTAGACAGTAATCCAAATGGAGACTACATGTCCAAGGGAAGATGACTGATACCTATGATTTCCAATTATTGAATACTGAGCCTCCATTCCCCAACGAGGCCATGGTCAAAAGACTCCCCTTCACCCCCTGCTCATTTTATGTAATGAAGACACTTTTTTCTACTATCTCTTCCTTCACTTAGGTCTTGGATAAAGATGCTACTCTTCTTGCCAAGGCCAACTCCTTTAAATGCACCATTGATCTTATTCACTTCCTTATCCTCTAGCATACTACCCCCACTATCTTCCCTGCTCTCATTAATTTTTTATCTCTCCCTGTCTATTTTCTGGCTGCCTATAAGCATGACCATGTCTTGCCTTATCCAGAAAAAAAACCCATACAAACAAAAAAACAGATCTCACCCAATCAGGCCATTCCCACTAGCTGTTGCTTATATCTCTCCTGCTTTTTTTTTTTTAAATTTAAAACTTTAAATTTTTTCCAGATCTAATCTCCTTGAGAAAACTGTATATATTCAGGGCCTACTTTTCCTCTTTTCTCTCTTTTAAACTCTGGTAATTTGGTTTCTGATCTTAACATTCAACAGAAACTTCTCAAGCAAAATTGCTGATGATTTCTTAATCTTAATGCAGACAGAGTAATAGAATATCCACAAGTGAAACCTCTTAACTGGGGATAACATCTAACCAGGGAAAATAACACAGTGGGTACAATGTGTCAGCCAAATATCTGGGAAAGGAGTAGAGGCCAAGGAAGCTTTTATAAACAGGGTTTAATAAAAGAATAGGGACAGGGAGTGGAGGTAAGAGGAAATATCTGCTATTACAAACTATTGGTAAACAGGGACAAGAGGGCTGGATATAGCTACTCTATATTTCTAAACCTACAGCAGATAGCCAGGGTCAATGGCTGGCAGGCTGGTCAAGGGAAAAATGGTTTCTCACAAGATGTCCTTGGGCTGTTGATAGATGTACCAGCTTGTCCCAGGAACACAGTAAAGATGCAAGTAAATCCACTGGGGAAGTCAGGGAGAAAGATACATCTGTATGTCCACCATACAAGATGACACTCTAATCTCAACCTGAACTGCTGGGGCTTGATAGATGAACTTGAATATACTTCCCAAGGCACAGAGATAACCCCAAATCCACAGGCTCTTCAATCAGTGGCTAAAACTCCCACTCCCCAAAAGTCAACTGCCATTAGAGTCACTGAGAAAGTCCCTTTGCAGCATTCCAGGTTTGGAATGTTCCAGCTCCTGTCAGCTTGCCTGGAAAAATCTGCTTTTAACTAAATTAAATCCTACAATTTCCCTACAACAGCACTCTATTTACTATACCACCTAGTTGCCCCAGATATCCCATATTTATCTAAAACTGAACTTGCCCCAAGCTGTCAAACTTCCCCTCCCCACTGAAACTCTTCTGAACTTTTCCATTATTTTTGAGGGCACTTTAATCTTTCCATTCATTCAGACTTACAACTTTTCTTTTTCTATATTATCTCTAAATTCACACAGTACTGTTCAAGCTTCTTAGCTGGACATGAATTTTCTCCTAACTATAATCCATCTTCTATTTAGTTGCCAATTAGTTTCCTTCCTTCCTTCCTTCCTTCCTTCCTTCCTTCCTTCCTTCCTTCCTTCCTTCCTTCCTTCCTTCCTTCCTTCCTTCCTTTCCCTTCTGCCTGTTATATTTGTGGGAAGCCGTAAAATGCCAGAGGTCTGTAGCAATCAGGTCTCACCCACTAACAGGCTTGACTGAAAGGGAGGAGTAGGATCTTTCTGAGTGCTCCTTCACTGTCTCCCCTCCCACTAGGCAATTGGAAAACAGTTACTGAAAGATGATGTTGGGCAGACCTGTTAACCGCAGGGCCAAGTTAGTAACTTAGGAAAGGCTGAACTCCTAAAGATGATGACCTCTTCTAACTAATTCCCCACAGGATTGAATAGGAGAAAATAGGAGAAGCTTGGTGTCTTGAAGCTTTTAGGCACAGAGGAAAGGTCTTGTTTTTGGGCTACAAGGCAGGAGAAACTCAGCCTGAGGAGTTGTGAGTATTTCCCTAAATACAGCCAGACACTGCTCAAAAATGATTAAAGGTTTAATGATATGTGGGGAAGGGAAGGAAGGGAGATTAAATTAGGATAGATAAGGTCTGGGAAGCCCTAAATTGTTATGTCCAAGCAGCCCCTCCCCCCAAAAGGGAAAGGTATCTTGCTTTGCTAGTTAGCTCTCTAAACCAATAAATAATCTTCTCTAATATCTAACTAACTAAATAGAGATAATTGTGATGTTGATTGAAGGTCAAATCAAGGTAAAGCAGGTTGGCAGCTAGGAACTAAAATGGCTTTGTTCAGATTTAAGCCTCTAGCCCCTCAAAAGCAACAAAGATCTGGGATCAGCAAACAGAGTGACCTGCTTACTTTTACCCCAGGAACCAACTGCCCTTAACTGCCTTAAACTGCCCCCTCTCCCAGAGTTCAGGGGGCGGGAGACCCTGGAATTCTGAGCTGTGGCTTGACCTCCCTATTTTGCAGCTGGAATTCCACTCTGCCATTTCTATGTCACATGTCTTAGAGTTGATACTGAGTATTGGTTCCAAGATAGAGGAGCAGTAAGAGCTAGGCATTTAGGTAGGGTTAAGTGACTTGCCCAGGTTCTACTAGCTAGGAAGTATCTGAAACCAGATTTGAACACAGATCCTCTCAACTCCAGGCCTGGCTCTCACTGAGTCACCTAGCTGCCCCTAAAATGATTTTTCTAAAGCACAGTTCTGACCATGTCTTTCCCCTATTCAGGAAACTCCAATGGCTTTCTATTACATCTAGGATCAGATATAAAGTTCCCTTTTTCTCATAAGATCTTTTCAATCTGGCTTCTTGTCTATCTTTGCATTTTTCTTATCCTTTACTTCCTTAGAGTACCCAGCCTGAAGTCAGGAAGGCTCTTTTTCATGAGTTTGAATTGGGACTTAAATACTACCTGTGCGACCCTGGACAAGTCACTTAATTCTCATTAGAATGCCTCAGTTCCTCATGTGAAAAATGAGCTGGAGAAGGAAATGACAAACAACTCCAATATTTTTGATAAGAAAACCTCAAATGGGATCACAAAGAGTCATACATAACTAAAAAATGGCTGAACAACAACATTCTAGGATCCTCTGACATTCACCTACCTGCTGATGCTTGACAGCTCCCATCTCAGGGTCTTTTCCTGTGCCTAAAATATCTTATTTCCTTACCTGGATTAAAAAAAATTTTTTTTTAAGCCTTTACTTTCTGTCTTAGAATTGACACTAGGTATTGGTTCCAAGGCAGAGAGTGGTAAGGGCTGGGCAATGGGGGTTAAAAGACTTGTCCAAGGTCACCCAGCTAGGAAGTGTTTGAGGTCTGATTTGAACCCAGGTCCTCTGAATTACCCAGAAGCCCCATCTCTGACTCTTAACTTCCCTAGCTCCCTTCAAGAGTCAACTCCAGTCCTAGTTTCTATAGGAGACTTCCTGTTTCTCTCCAACTGTTAGTGTTTTATCTCCTGAGATTGCTTCCATCTACTCTATATGTCTCTTGCATATTCCTTGTTATTTACTTTGTGGCCTCCACAATTAGACTGAGCTTTGAGTGCAGTGACATTCTTTGTGCCTCCAGTTCTTAGCACATTGTCTGGCACATGGCAATTGTTTAACAAATGCTTGTTGACTTGATTTCAATGACTGTTGGGCCAAAGGGTGTTTATATAGCTAAGAGGGCTAGATAGAAAATTATTATCAGAGCTTTCATGATATCTTCTGGGTGGATTGTGGTTGCACAGGGGGTTGCTAAGGAGTGAGAAAGATCTGAGAGAACTCTATGACCTGAGATACATCTTATCTCTAGGAGGGGGGCTTTAGAAATCTAGGGCAGCTAATCTCTGGTAAACAAATTTAGAAATAACACAAGACAATGGTCCACTGTGAGTGACAACTATTATCAGCAATGCCAGGATCCAGGACAACTCCAAGGAACTGATGACAGAAAAAGACTATTAACTGCCATAGAAGGAACTGATGGAGTTTACTTTATTTCCTCCATGAGTTTTTCTCTAGTATTAGTGATATGTGTCTTCTTTTACATTATGCACACTGAAATATGTATTATATTAATAATACATGTACAACCTGTGTCAATGATGGCAAACCTATGGATGTGTGCTAAAATGGGCATGCAGAGCCCTTTCTGTGGGAACACCTGCTGTTGCCCACCAGAGTATATTACTAGAAAGCCAGAGCTACTCAGGATGGAGCTATTTCCCCTCCCCCCTCCATGTGCCTGACGATATTCTTCACTTCACCCATCCCTCTGCCCAGCCTCCCAATGGGAGTACTTCCTCCCTCCCTTTTTTGGGTTAAGGAGTGGGGCTGGGTGGTTGGGTCGGGGGAAGAGGTAGAGCATAGCACTTCATCTCCAAAAGGTTCACTATCATTGGCCTTTTTTAGGGAAGGGGAAGGAATGGGAGGGAGGGAGAGAACATGGATTGCAAAATGTTAGGAAATAATTATTGAAAATGATACTGATGTAATCTGGGGAAAAAAAGAAGACAGGGATTTAGAATATGATATATATATATATGTATATATGCTTGTGATATAGGTAGTTAATGGAACTAACCCAGTACTACAACTGTTGTCCCTCATACTAACTACCCTAGAGAGAAAGACTTTCAGGGCTCATCTATCCCTTATATAGGCATGCTTGAGAAAATTGGGAAGGGCACAGAGATTAAGTTGAGGATATTACTGTGATCGATTTTATGATTCAGGATCTGTGCTGACTAGCTGTTTGGTATATAGAGCCTCAAACAACTTATAGTACATAGCCTAATGTATGAGATACTTTCCAGAGACATACAGCAGTTAGGGAAGCACAAATATACACATGTGGTTTAACAGCCTAGGCAAGCAGGCTGTCCTAAGCCAAATTACTACATTTCTTCAAAATTTCATTTAGTTTTCTTGCTCTCTCATCTTTCATTACATATAGTTCTAGAACTAAATACAGATAAGGATATATTAATCAATCAGTCAAGAAGCATGCTTTGTGTCAGTCACTATTAGGCTCTAAGAATACAAAGACAAAAATGAAACAATCCCAGCCCTCAAGAAATTTACATTTTATTGTGGGAAATAACATGTAAATATGTAATATTTGCCAACTATATAAAAGATAAATGCAAAATGATTTTGCAGAGGAAGGTATTAGAAGCTGGGGAGATCAGGAAAGACATCATGTGATGTCATTTGAGCTAGATAGGTTGTGAAGGAAAGAATGTATATTCTACACATGAAGGACAACCAGAGCAAAAGCATGGAACTGAGAGTTGTCATACCATGTACAAGAAATCATAAGAAGGTCACATTTTGGACAATAGAGTATCTGAATGGGGGGAATCTATAATAAGGTTGGAAAGGTAGTTTGGAAACAGTTAATGAAAGGATTTAAATGCTATATAGAGGAGTTTTCTTTTGATCCTGGAGGTAATAAGGAGCCAGTAGAGTTTATTGAGTAGGGGAGTGACGTGGGCAGACTTTTGCCTTAGGAAAATCACTTTAGAACTATGTAGAAGATGGATAATAATAATGTTAATTATAATAAGCTACATTTATATGATGGTTTAATGTTTCCAATATACTTTACATAGATTATCTCATTAATCCTCACAATAATTCTGTCAAGTAGGTACAGACATTCCATTTTTACAGATGTAAGAGCGGAGGCCCAGAGAAGTTAAATGACTGGACTGGAGTCATAGATCTTGTAAATGCCTGAGGCAGAATGTGAATCCAGGACTCCCTGATTCTAAGTCCTTTGCACCATATTCCCTTTTCTTGTTCAACATGACAATTTTATGGAAAAGGAAATTGAGGCCATGAGAGGGGAAGGGACTTGCCCAAGGACACCCAGGGCCAGGATTTGAATCAATGTCCTATGAAGTCAAATCTAATACTTTCCCCATTGTATCATGCTGCCTCAAGCACTACTCATACTATAGTCTCAGCTCCCTACCCTTTGAGGTATTTTTCAGGCACCAAATGTGTGTGGCTGCCTACATGAAACTGCTGCTGGCATGGTGGACAGAATGTTGCTTTGGAATTAGGAAGTTCAGAGTTTAAATCTGACATCAGATGTTTACTAGCTAGGCAGTTAATGTCTGCCTGCCTCTGCTTCCTCACCTATAAAATGGAGATAATAATAGAACCTTCCTCACAGGGTTGTTATGAGGATCAGAAGAGATAATATTTGAAGAAAACACTTAGAATACTGCCTGACACATAGTAACTAGCATATTAAGTGATAGTTATTATTATTATTACTACTACAACTACTACTACTACTACTACTACTTATACATAATTGCTTATTCTTTTCTTTCTCCTTCTAGGTCTGAATTGACTTAAGCTCCCAAGAAGGCAGAGGACTTTATACTACAGAAGAGTGGATGGAAATTCATTAGGAGTGTTCTTATTACCTATGACCTGGATCAGTCTTGTGCAAAACCCCTCAGAGGGAATCAGGAGGACAAAAATATTTATAACAAGAGGGATGGCATTTTGTCTCATCTTTTGCAATTATCTAGAAGTGGTGAGGATGAAGGATGAATGTTAGTGCCTTCCACACTGTGGCTTTGGTCTCAGACCTTCCAAAAATAATCTAGGGGTTTGCTTATCTTCTGTAGTTTGCTATAATCTGCTCTGGATCCAGCTGATTCACAGGAATCCCTACTTGGAATTCTTCCTGGTTTATGGGAGAAGAGCTTATAGTTTAGACAGGGAGACTAAACTATTGCTTACAAAGCAATAAGAAAAAGCTAATTCCCTGTTGATAAATAGTAAAAAAAATATGAATAGGCAATTCTCAAGAGAAGAAATACAAATTATCAATAGCCATGGGGAATGGGGAATGCTTTAAATCAATACTATTTAAAGAAATGAAAATTAAAGTAACTCTGGGATTCTGTCTCACACCCATGAGGTTGGTGAAGAAGTCAAAAAAGAAAAATGTCATATATTGGAGAGGTATATGAATACATTATTGATGGAGTTCTGAAATGGTCCAGCCATGACACATAGACTATGAATAACTATGTGTAAGGCATAGTGCTAGGGGGAGACAATGGCCCTTTGCCTGTTTATTTGGAAGGTGGAATTTAGGACTTGAGCTCTCCTTATGGTGTTTGGAGTTACGTATTCTTAAATTATAGACTGCCTTTATTTTCATTTTAACTGGGGATAATGCTCTAATCCAAGGAATGAATCTCTTGTAATGGAATAGAATAAGAGGTCCTGAGTTGGGGTACAGTAAGTGCCTATAAAATGAGAAGTGAGACTGGATGGCCTCCACAGGCTCTTCTAGCTCTACTTCTATAATTTTTTGATGATCCTATTGGCCCATAGATTGTATGTGTGTATATTTGCATGTCTATGTATGTGTGTGTGGACTGAACTCCCTAAATAAGTAGTTTATAAATAAGTGAAAGGAAGAAAGTAATATTTTAGGACAATTATGTGTGTGTGTGTTATGTGCCTGATAGATTGGATTGTGGAGATCAGTTAGGGGACTGTTGTAATAATTCCTTCCTTCCTTCCTTCCTTCCTTCCTTCCTTCCTTCCTTCCTTCCTTCCTTCCTTCC
>NC_058130.1:206336314-206354940 GCF_016433145.1 Gracilinanus agilis
ATGTACTCCCTAATTTTTTTATATCTTCCCTTTTAATAATTCTCTTTTCTTGCTTTCTTTTAGCTTGTAACTTTGTACCCTTTCTAAATTCTTTAAATCAAGATTTAACTTCTCATAGTTTTCTTTTTTCTTATTTGTCATTTAGAGAAGTAACTTCTTCTAAATACTGCTCTGGCAATACCTGACAAATATGTTGATATGCTATATTTATTTTTTTAATTGCTCATAAAAATATTCTGTTCTGGATTTCTTTCCTGAGACATAATTAAAATGCATTTTTCAGCTTTCATGTATATATGTCTATAGATAAAGAAATGTATCTGAACTAGGTTTATGCACATATAGGAACAATGTTATATATAACATTATATAGATACAATTGTGTAGATAGAAATAACATGTTATTTTGAATACTTTTATTTGTTTATGTGTATACATATTCAAAATTACATCTTTCTAGAGATTAGATTCTCCTCTGTTAAAATTTTCAAAGAACAATCCAATAGTTGCTCATTGCCTTCTCAATGATTTCCTCATTCCCATCCATTCCAGGAAAATAACATTGATATCACCTAAAATTTGTGGTGTGTGGGATGCCAGCTTATAGCTAACTGTCTGGGGAGAGCCACTGAGGTTTTTTTAAACTTTTACCTTCTGGCTTAGAATTAATACTAAGTATTGGTTTTAAGGCAGAATTGCAGAAGGGCTATGCAGTAGGGATTAAGTGACTTGCCCAGGGTCACACAGCTAGGAAGTGTCTCCCTAGGTGTCTTGAAGCCATTGAGTTTTCAATGCAAGCATTTACATTTCAGAAATTGGCAAATGCTACAAATCAGGACTTGGTTTATTGTTTTGTAATTAATAAAATGATTGGGAGAATATTAGTAATGCTGATTAAATTAAAAGGTTTGTTGGGATTGCATTAACTGCCTCCTCCCAGAATCCACCCCTACCCCAGAACTGATTATTAAACATTTACCAGCACGTCCCGCTTAAAATCTTCATAAATGAGATTGCAAAGGAAACCAATTATATTGAAATACATTTATCAACACACACATATGTATGTATTTATAAAATCTCCAAAAAGTTTATCAACCCCAGATTAGGAACCCTGGACAAAAGTAGTGCTGGTGATAGGGAAGTGACATCTTAGAGAAGTTAGAAGTAGTTTAGCTGTAAGGATCTGAGCATTTTTCTTCCATCACACATGTGTAGCCCTCACTGCTGTACTTCTAGGAAAGGCTGTCTGGAGCTTATGTACCATGTTTAAGTTTCTCTGGACATCTTCTCAATAGTGCATGGTTAGGTTGTGCTTGAAGACAGGGGTAGGGAGGAAAGAACAAGAGAGTGGCAATCACATGCTCTGTTGATTCCATTTAAGGCTGATCATCACTGAGAAGGACACCTTTTAAAAAAGTGAATGACCTTGGGGAAACCATTTATTCTGTCTGATACTTCCTGTTGTCAACTGCTTCATAAGATGGCTAAGGATTGCTGTCATATCTTGTACTCATTTTTGAAACAGAGGTACTAATATCTGTTATTTTTCTGTCATATCTGACTCTTTGTGACCCCATTTAGGGTTTTCTTGGCAAAGATATGTAGTGGTTTGTCATTTCCTTCTCCAGCTCATTTTACAGATGAGGAAACTGAGGTGAGCAGGGTTAAGTCATTTGCCCACTTAGGAGCCACACAGCTATTAAATGTCTGAAGCCAGATGAATCTTCCTGATTTCAAGTCCAGTGCTCTATCCACTGTGCCAGTAGCTGCTCACTAATATCTGTACCTTAGAAGTAGTTATGTATTAGTAGATAGAGGGTATCTCCAGAATCAGGATGAATTTAGGTTGTAGTCCTGCTTCTGACACATACTAACTGTGTGATCCTGGGTAAATCACTTTACTTTTTAAGAGCCTCAGAATATTCTCCGAGCATATGAATTGCAGAACAGTTGCTTATCCACAGGAAGAGGGAATTTGTCTCACACAAATAAAGCCACAGAAGATTCAAACTGACCAAAAAAAAAATATTTTCCACATAGAGTGGTTATAAAAATTAAATAAGAGTAAAAAATAGGAGGCAATCAGGTAGTACAATTAGGTGGCTAGGGCATGGGACTTAGATCTGTTTCCTAAGATGATCTGAGCAAAATGAAATGGACCTATATGTTCTAAAATATTTACGGCAGCTTTGTTTGTGCTAGCAAAGAACTGGAAATTAAGGGATGCGGGATGCCCATTTATTGGGAAATGGCTAAACAACTTGTGGCATATTATTTTGATTGAATACTACTGCTTCATGAGAAATGATGAACAAGTTAATTTTTTAAAAATATGTAAAGACATACATGATGTTATAAAGAGCAAAACAAACAGAACCAAGAGAAAATTATATACAACTACAGAAGTATTGTTTGAAGAATAGCTTATGTATGTTCACCACCAAAAAAAGAACTGATAAACAGAAACACACAAGACATAGTTGTGTGTGTGTGTGTGTGTGTGTGTGTATATATATATATATATATATATATCGGTTTATGGGCTCAGAGCCCTACCATCTGGAAACTCCAAGTAAAATTTTTTGGCCCTCCCATCATACCAGACAAGAAATCTAAGTTTTTATTTTTCTTTTATGGGTCGTTTAAAGTATATTATTATAAAATTTGAGTTAAGTTTTTGGTCATAGGCTATATGTAGGTCAATGTTGACATTTCTAGTTTTTGTGTGTCATCTGTTGGCTTCACTACCCAAGAGGCTCATTTCCAGTTAAACAAAGAACTTGTCTCCATCTTGATTCAGCAAGGGAAACTCAAAGCAAGTTGTAGCTTCCATCTTAAGATCAAATTTTTTCCCCTATTAAAATCCAAAGGCTATCTTGGGATACCAAAAAGGGGTATAGATTAGTATTAAATTTCCACAAAAGATATAAACATATATAATCTATACACAGTCTAATATATGTATATATATTAATATACATAATAATACACACATATATATCCCCTTTGCTCTGTTTAATTCACTTTGAAATGGTTCACTTCAAGCCTTTCTATGTATCTCCATATTTATCATGTCTGTTGTCTATTATTGCACCAGTAATACGCATTATATTCATGAATCACATTTTGGTAATTCCCCAGTAGATAGGCACCTACTTTGTTTTTAGTTCTTTTGGTGCTACAAATGTGTGACTCTAAATATTTTGGTTGATTTGGTATCTTTCATTTTAGTAATGCAATTTCTAGGTCAGAAGATATGGACATTTGTCATTTTATTTGCATAATTCCAAATTGCTTTGCAAAATGATCATTCTAATTTATAGCTTTGCCAACAATGCATTAATGTGCCAATCTTTCTGGGTGAAAGTTCAGTGTTGTTTTGATTTGTATTGCTTTCATTATTAGTTATTTGGAATATTCTTTCATATGGTTGTTAATAGTTTGCAATTGTTTTAAAAATTGTTGGCTCATCTCTTTTGTCCTCTTATTTATTGGGGATAGTACTGACATTGCTATGTATGATGGCCTTTTCTTAGTACTCGTCCTTTTTTATCTTTCTTTAATTTTTGGCCATTTTGTTGCCCTATATACTTTATTTTTCCCTGGCATAAATAGCACTGTTTTGTTTTGCTTCTCTTCCTACATGTCTTAAGGCTCCTTCTCAGTCTTTGCTGTTCCCCTTGTATCCATCCCCTAATTTTGAATGATTTTCAAGGTTTTCCCTTAGACCCTATTCATCACTCCCCAAATTCTTTCCCTTGGTGGTCTCACCGACTCCCATGGGTTCAATAATCATCTTTGTGAAGATGAATTCTAAATTTATATCTAGCTCTAATCTCCATTTTTTCATCTTTGATGACTATCATAGTTACAATAGTAACCTTTCAAAACCCCTGATCTCCCATTTCTTTAGTCTCTTCAACCTCTCTTTGTATTTATTTCCAGGCTACATTGACTTCCCAAGGGGATGGCCTTCAACTCTCCTTTCTTGCTGGGTACCTCCATTTTGCTGTCCCACTAAGTGCTGTCCCACTATTGTCAACTACAATACATTCAAAGTTGAACTCATCTTTCCCCCTTAAATAGCTCTTCCTCCCTAGTTTCTTTTCTGTTTTTGGTGCCACAATCCTGTCATTCAACTAGGCTTGAAACCACAAATTCCTTTGCCTATCCAATGCTTCATAGTTTACAAAGTATTTTTATTTAAGTGGATAAATTTCCTCAGAAGAGAAATGGCTTCAGGTTTGCGAGGGGGATAACCCCTTAACATTCCAGTGAGCCTATCTCTCCCACAGAATCTTTCATCATTTCCCCTGAATTTATACTATTACCCTGTGATTTAACAATTCCCTTCTCATTGCTCTTTCAATATCCCCTTAATAAACTTGTTTTCCTTTCCAAGTAGGAGAACTAAGGAGGCAATGTTTTTCTTTCTTTGAGTAGCATAGTGATTCAGGAAATTCTCTCCTTTAAGGTCCAAGTTTGAGATCATACAGTTTTTGGACCCTAGAAATTGGGAACTTTTGAACTCATGAGTCAATTCTCAAAGCTAGTTCTACCCAGGAAATTTCCTTTCTCTGCTTAGAAGGCTAGAATCCAAGATTATCCTGTCTAGCTTTTCCAAAATTCTCCTTCCTACATAGAGAATTTTATGATTAAAATGAGAGTCTGGCCGTAGAGTTAATGTTTTTATTTAATCAGAAAGGAGAAGAGGAGAAGGATGAAAGAGAGTGGAGGTAGATTACTTTTCTAGCCTCTCCATTTAGCTTGCTGTTCCACAGCAGCCATGTGGGCCCCCCCCCCCAGTCAGCACCAATAGGGAACTTGAGAGGCCAAATTTCCAGTCTGACCTCATTTTATCAAACTTTCTACCCACTGACTCTCACACACCATCCGTGTTGCTAACTGTTGTCCTTTCTCCTTTGCCTGGGCCTGCCTCCTGCTTTGTTGTCCCCTACCTCAATTGCTGGCTTTTCCAGCTGATTACAAGGGCACCAGAGCTTCTATTCTATCCTTGTGATATGGATACTGTGTATGGGCACAGTTACTCCCATATGTGTGCTGTTCTAGCCTTTCAATGTTCAAGAGAGAGCAGATCTGTTAGCTTCTTTTTATAGACCACAAGATGGGGACAATTCCTCTATCAAAAGTCAGTCTCCCCTCAAGTCTAACTCATCTAGTTGTCAAAGGGTTACAGCAAAGGGCTCCAAGGGATATGTCTCATGTTCTATGAAGAATGGAATAGATTCCTCTAAATAAAGATTTTAGCTCTATAGGTTTATTAGGTTGATTAGAGGAACTCATTAAATTGATCTGGAGCCTTCTCTGTTCTACCTTACTGAAAAAAACTTTATAAACTGTAAATCTTTGTGTGTTTGTTAAGGATTATTATCATAATCTAATTAACATTATTCTTTATTAACTCTCATATCTTCTCATCTCTTTTAGATCTCTGCTTTATTTCTTTTCTTTCTCCTCCCCTCTGGCCACCCTCTCTCCCTTTGTTCATCTCTTTTCAGATCTCTATGACTCCTTATAGTGATCTTTGCAGCTTTGAGACTTTGTTGACAAATTGTTTCAGATCCTTTAGCTTTTGAAGTATTTTTCTTTCCCCTTCAAAGAGAAAAGTTGGCTTGGCCCAGATTTGGTACTTGGGGTGATGGTTCCATTTAAAATTGTAGTTTATACTGGATCCTCCCCCAAACTGTTCTCTTCTTCAAAGCCAAAGGAGCAGGTAAGTCAGTATCTTTAAACTTTTCTTTTTTAATTTTTTTCTTTGCAGTTTATAAAATCCTGCCTTTGTCTTTATAACTTAAAAGCAAGACAATTTGGTATCTTGGGAAGGCATTTTTCTTTGAGGATTGCTTCTGAAGGGGATTCTAAGGCCTTATTCTACATGCAAACGATCTCATCTCAAGGAACATTTTCTTTAATTTTCCCTTTATTATAGTTTCCTCATTTTTGGTATGATTATTCCTTTTGGCATCCTGGTTAATTGCAGCCTGGATCTCTTAATCCAGAAAGTTTATTTTACCTTTTCTTTGTTCAATTAATTAAAAAGTATTTATTAAGTGTTTACTATGCGTCAAACCTTTGGTATATAAAGAAAAGTAAAAATAACCATTCTCAAGGAGCTCACGGTCTAAAGAGAGTGACAATTTATTACAAAGTACATTGTGCAAGATACATACAGAGTAGATGGGAAGTAATCTCAGATGCAGAAGGCACCAATGACTTCTTTTTTTAAATGTAATTTAATTTTTTCAATTAAGAAAATGTATTTTCTTTCCCTTCCACCTTTCCACATTTCTAAATGAAAACAACAGTAACAAAAAAAACAACAAAAAAACCAAAGTCATTGTAACAAATATACAGTCAAGCAAAACAAATCCCCACATTGGCTATATCCAAAAATCTATTTCTCATTCTGCACTCTGAACCCAACTAGTCTGTCAGGAGATGAGTAATACACTGCTCCTGTTCTCCCCCCACCCCTTGCACCTCTCCCTGCCCTCTCCCCAACCCTTACCTTCTGACTTAAAATCAGTTCCAAGGCAGAAAAATAGCAAGGGCTGAGGAATGGGGATTAAGTGACTTGCCCTGGGTCACACAGTTAGGAAGTATCTGAGGCCAAATTTGAAACCAGGTCCGCTACACTCCAAACCTGGTGCTCTATCCACTGTGATTGCTGCCCCTGTGATGACTTCTTAATTGCTAAAACCAGTAATCTTTTCCCAATCTCCAGTCTCCTTGACTATTCCATAGCATTTAACAGTACTGGTCACCTTTCCTCCTGGAGATATTTACTCTTCTTGGTTTCTTGTGTTACGTAGAGATGGCAGCATGGAATCCCTGCAAAATACAGGGTCAGCCTCACCCAGAATTCCAGGGGACCCCCCCTGGAGAACTTTGGGTGAGGGGACAGTTGAAAAGGGTTTAGTCAGTTGCTTTCTGGGGGTTGAGGTGAGTGGATCACTGCTTATTGCTCCTGACTTGGGGGGTTCACCTGAGTGGTCATTGTGGCATAAGCCATGGTGGTTTCTACTCAGGGGTTAGCCAGCTTTGTACGGTTAATCCTTATCAATATCAATATAACAATTATTTAGTGGTTTAGTGATTAGAAATATTAACTATTAGCAAGAGAGCCAATTTGGCCAAGGGCCCTTCACCCACTCCTGTGGGGGAGGGGAAGGGCAGCTTCAACCTAACAGATCAGGGTCACGTTTTCCTTATTTAAAACCTATTACCCCCTCTAGCTTTTCCCTTCCTTCTTAATATAAGCTTTATCTTCAATATCTGTGTCTGGGAATTATTTGAGGATACTCACTGCTCAAGTCTGGTCATCTAACTTGAATCCTGTCAGCTGTCTGTTTAAGATGATCAGATCCATCTCAGTCCTCAACATTTAGATAACTAGCTTCTACTTATTCCTCTATCAGACCTGTGAGGAATATAAGTTAAAGAAAGGGAACATCATTGAAGTTCAGCTTCAACAGAAACTTACCAGAAGTACCTCAGTCAGTCTCCATTTTTCCAACTGAAACCTCAACTCCTTGGGGGGAGGGGCTTGAGAGCCAGGAGTGTCTAACCCCCTCCTTTCTCACTGAAGCCTGTCAGTCAGTGTCTGTGAAAAGAAGTGACTTGAAGGTTACTGGCCCTGGCATAATCATAAGCTTCCCCAAAATATCTGTTATTATCAACATAATAGTTTTGGCCAGCCAGCCTAGGATTTTTACTCTAGAACCTCTTGGGGAAGGGATATATATGGCCAGTATGATCAACAGGGCAGTTGTTACTTTGGGGTGCTCTGGGGTCTTGCTGTATGGGATTTGGCAGACTTGTGCCACATTTTGGCTTATCACAGTTCCCCAATTTTTCAAAAGGGTGATAGAGATCTATGACACTTACCTTTGGCTAACGATAACAGTGGGGGATGCCTTAGCTTATGTACCTTCAGGGATAGCATGACTGCAACTTGCTATGGAGCCCTAATGATTTTGTGGAAGGTACTGGCTTTCACATTTGGAAAGGTTGAAGTTACTAACTCGGTTGTAGAACAAATGTTAGAACACATGAAGACATTGATAGAGATAAACAAACAGATCAGAGAAGGGAAGGAATTGGATGCCAAGACAATTATGCAATTGGAAATAATAGAGAATATGGTCACAATGAAGAAGGGGGGTGAGATAATGCAACAGATTAAAAATGAAAGCCCAGAACAGCAAGAAGTTGCAGGGGCAGAAGCAGCTCCTGTTAACTATCCTTCCGATAACAGGACAATTGTGCAGCCAAATGCTGGAATCATTCATGTAAAGGGCTACAAACCTTTTACTGGGGGGGAATCTAGAAATTTTAAAAAGGAGGCTCCCCCAGTTTTTTGTAAATCCACACAAGGCGATCAAGGAATTTAAAAGGGCAGTCAGGCTTTACAATCCGAATTTCGAGGACATAGAACTCCTGTTATCAGAATTGTTTACCCCTAGTGAGAAGGCGAAGTTTATTGCTGAAATGAGGAGCAATCCCAATCTTGCATTGTGGCCAGAACATCATAAAGATTTGGAGCTTTCGTCCCATGCCAATATGTCATACCTTAGGAGGTGCAGGGATGACTTGGCAGAAGCAATGAGGATTTATGCTAGAAGATCGAATGCATGGGGCTCATTTGAAAAGTTGAGGCAGGGGGAGGAGGAACACCTGAGCATTTATCTGGACAGATTGTTGGAGGCTGGGGAGACTATCCTGGGTTTTAGGGACATGACTGCTGAGGACAACATTCAGCATGTCAGAAGGCAATTTGTTTTTGTTTTTGTTTTTGTTTTTTTTTTTTAATTTTAAACCCTTAACTTCTGTGTATTGACTTATAGGTGGAAGAGTGGTAAGGGTAGGCAATGGGGGTCAAGTGACTTGCCCAGGGTCACACAGCTGGGAAGTGTCTGAGGCCGAATTTGAACCTAGGACCTCCTGTCTCTAGGCCTGGCTCTCAATCCACTGAGCTACTCAGAAGGCAATTTGTGAAGGGGAGTCTGAACTACATCCAGGCATATTTTAAACTGCATTGCCCACAATGGGAGACCATACCCATTGAGGAATTGAGGAAGACAGGGGCTTATGTCCATGACTCTAGGGATAGTGAACCTAAAGCATCTAAGACCTCTGTTAAAGATAGGGAGATTGCTGAGCTCAAAAAGCAATTGAAGGAAGCTCAGAAGGCCAGGGAGGTAGAAGAAATTAAAAAATATGGCTCTGATGGCCAATAATTAGAGGCGCCAGAGCAGGCCTAGGCAATCTTCTAGTGGCAGTACAAACAACACAGTAAAAAAATGTTTCTTATGCTCCAAACTTGGCCACGTGGTTCGGGATTGTAGATTTAAGTCCCAGATTAACTTTGGAAATAGGAATAATAATAATAACAACAGGAGAAACAAGTACTATAATTCCAGATACAGTAGTAACAACAATAATAATAACAGGGACAACAGCAGATATAGTGATAAGGTGAAGGTCAGATGTTGTGATCATGACTGTGCCACATTTAGTAATTCCCCAAGCTTGTCAAAAATGGAGGAATACCTGTCCCAAGGAGCCAGACCTTGTACCTTATGAACCAAGAAAGCGGCCTTGGTTGTTGCTAGGATAGATAAGGGCAGTGACAATGATGTGGCAGAGGAATGTGGGAAAAACAAAATGGGTGCAGAAGGAATTATGAATTATGGGGTAGATGTAACCAAAGTTACAAAGATATGACTGAGGAGGAGTTGCAAATGGAAGAGGATATAATAGAAATTAAGGAGAGAATTTATGGGAAAGGAAATAGTGATATGGGGGACACTGAAAGACCTGGAATTCTGGCTGAGGCTGACCCTGTATTTTGCAGGGATTCCATGCTGCCATCTCTACATAACACTTGTTACTTTCTCTTATCTGTCTGACCATTCCTTCCCAGTGTTTTGCAGTGGTTCATGGTATTTCGCCCGCTCCCTTGGCCCACCAACTAGCATTTATGAAGCACTTTCACCTTGTTCTAGGGATTGTGTTAAGCACTGGCAACCGAAAGAAAAGCAAAAATAGTACTTGATCTCAAGAATTTCACACTCTAGTGGGGAAGACAAGATGTAAATAAATAGAAACATCTAGAGATGTTTCTACAGATACAGAATAGCTACTTTTATATTTATTCTGCATTTAATTATATTGTCTGTTCCTCCTTCAATAAACTCTAAACTCTTTGGGATTAGGGATTTTTTTTTTTGCCTTTGTGTCCCCAGAGCCTAGTACACAGTAAGTCCTTAATAAATGTTTGATAGTTGGACACCCTGGAGCATCTCTGAAATTTCTGGGAAGCGAGGAAGGTAGATAGTACAGTGGATAGAGTACCAGACCTGGAGATAGGAAATCCTAGGTTCAAATGTGGCCTCATATACTTCCTTTGCTGTATGACCCTGGCAAGTCACTTAACACCAATTGCCTAGCCTCTACCTCTCTTCTATATTAGAATTCATAATAAGACAGAAGGTAAGAGTTTAAAAAAAAAAAAAAGAAATATCTGGGAGGCTTTGAATTGACAGGTTAATAACTCCACTAAGATTGATGATTACTTCTACTTGGGAAGTAATCCCAGAGGGTAAGGCACTAGCTTCTTAGGGAGAGCTGTAGAGGATTGAGGATTAGAAACCCTATTGATCTATTATCTATAGACTAAATAACAATCAGGACTGGAGGTATTGATCAGGTGGAAGCTGCATATTTCACCTCTCCTCTACCTCCGGCCGGACCTGGCCACAGCCAAGCCAGAGAATAGGGAGGCAATTGCTGCAGATGTATTGATGGTATTTATTCTCTCAGCTCTCTTCTCACCAGTGTTGGCAATTCACTAGCTCTCACAGTCTATCAGGAAATAGATTCAGGTTTATTCCTACCCTCTTCTTCTTAAACCACCTGGCAACCTTTCAGTCACCCTTCAAACCATCCTTCCAGCCACCCACTGTGCAGACTGAACCACAGAGGTTGGCAGAGATCTATGATCTCCAGTTCTTAGCCTCTGAGTCCAGAGACTTCAGAGCTCAGAGGCTTCTCACTACAGAGACCTTAGTCCAGAGACCTCCCTCAAAGTGGCTGTGAGGGGTGTTTATAGGGTGAGGTCAATCAGCATTTGCCCCTGGCTCACGGCACCTGGGAACATTCCAAGTCTCTCAACTGCCATCCCTGTCAGTCAAGGTGGCATCCATCTCTTCCCAGATTATTGAATATATCATGCATGAGAACAAGTAAGAAGGTCAGTGTAGCTGGATCTCTGAGTGAATTTAGGTGAGTACACTTATTTTAGCTATGATCTGGATTCTCGTTTAGGGTAAAACATCAGCACTGTTTTTCTTTTTTTGTACACCTTTGATATATGCTGTTGACTTTCCTCAGTAGCAGAAACGGACCCGATTAAAGCCAATGAGAGGGGGCAGTTGGGTGGCTCAGTGGATTGAGCCAGGCTCAGAGATGGGAGGTCCTGGGTTCAAATCTAGCCTCAGACATTTCTTGACTGTGTGACCCTGGCAAGCCAATTAGCTCCCATTGCCTAGCCCTTACTACTCTTCTGCCTTGGAACCAATACATACTATTGATTCTAAGATGGAAGGTAAGGGTTTAAAAAAAAAGCCAATGAGAATGCCTAGACTTCAGTACAGAGACACCTAAGAGGAAGTAAGCAATCAATCAATCAATCAATCAATCATGTATTTATTAAGTGCCTAATATGCTCTAGATACTGGGGATACAAAGATAAAAACTACTGAAGTCTATTCTCCCAAAGGACTTATGGTGTATCAGAGGAGACATACATGAATGCAATTATATACAGAATAAATATTTAAAAAATACAATGTAGTTTAGGGAAAGAAGAGCACCAATTGTTGTGGGGGGTTAGGAAAAGATTCATGTATAATAATAATAAAAGCCAGTATTTACTTAGCATTTTAAGGTTTGCAAAGTACTTTTCAAATTTTGTCTCATATTATTCTCACAACAACTCTGGGAGGTAGGTGCTATTATTATCCTAAATTTGCATATGAAAAACTAAGATAGAAAGAAGTCAAGTGATCTTCCCAGGGTCATACAGCTAATAAGTGTTTGAGAGGTGACTGGGTGTTCAAGGAAGACTAGCACCTTTGGTGTGAGGGCTTGCTAAGCCCTTTTATTTTCAGGGCTGCTCATCCACTTTGGTGTCCACCCGGCACTCGATTCTCATCTGTGGCTCCAAGAAACTGTAGCATGCACATCAGCCACACTACAGAAAATCATTTTGGCAGATGAACGAAACCAGGTTGAAGGTAACTGATAGGTTACAAACTCATTGGTGAATTAGAGGGATGTCTTCCTTAAGCGTGTGAAGACTCCTCCCTGTGGAATGGCTGGATGACAACGGCCATGAAGGTGGTTGAAAAAAGTGCTATGGGAGTGCTCAGAACTTGGTTAGATATTAAAGATATCAAGTTCATTCAATGCATCCTGGGCCATGGCCAGCCATCCTGATTTTTGTCTTCTCAATGGACTTAGATGACTCTGGAAGAGAGAGAGTGAGACTGAGGACTTCATGCAACTCTGCCCCACTTTCATCCAATTCATGAGCAAGTCAAGACATTACCCTGTGATGTCACTGGTCTTCTTCCAAATGAAAGACAAGTGTTTGATGTCAGAATTATACTCAATCCTTTCTGACACCAATTCCAGCACTCCATATGGTATGCTGCCTAGGTTGAGTGATCTTTGAAGACTGTCTGGTGATTTAGCTGAACCTTGGGGAGTTCTACGAGGTGGAGATGATAAAGGGGTGCCTGGGGGACATACAGTGCAAAAATATGGAGGTGGGAGATAGAGTAAGAAACAAAATCAGTTTGTCTTGACTGCAGAGTTTAAGAAGGGATATAATTTATAAGAAGTCTAGAAAGGGTGGGACCAAGTTGTGAACGGCTTTTAAAGCCAAACAGTTATTTATATTTGATTCTAGAGGTATTTAATTTTAGATATCAGTTTAGAACATAAACTCTAAACTTAGCATAGTTCCTGGCACACAGAATATGCTTAATAAATGTTTATTGACTAACTTTAGATAAATTCCAGATGTATATTTGTGTTAACACACATGCATGTATAATATATGTATATGCACACATATTGTATATATATTATACATTACATGCAATGTATAATTGTATGCACAATTATATGTGCTGGCACACACATCTGGGATTCTTCTGCATAGAGTTTCTGTTTTAAACTACTGTTGGTCTTGGCTTCTTTATTTCTCTACTTGGTAAGGAGATCAAGTGTTTGCTAGTTTAGGTGGTTTCTAGGTCTTTCCATTCCTTTTGTTGTGGCAATTAATTTTTATTCATTTAACTTCCTCAGGAAATGGTGACAGTCTATATAAATGTCTATCACATTAAATTCCCATTTTTTATTGTTAACAGCTTGTTTAAATAGGTCAGATTGTGCCCATAGCTTTTCATTTTTATTCCATCTAGTTGGTTGATTCTGACCTTTGCTCTAACAAGCTGGTGGTCTAATAATTATACATAGATGAATGATTCAGAAATGACTTTATCTAGTCATTTCCTGTCTGATGACATAATCAGTTTCATTTTTGAATGTTACTTGATACTTGGCAAGCCTATCATTCCTAATACTTCCTTGAAGAAAGTATTCAAGATCGGTAGCCCTGAGGTCTTTCTGAAGTTTACAAGTCTTTAGTCTCTCTTGTTTCCTTTTCTTGAACTAACTATCTTTTTGACTATGTTCCCTTTGCTCACTTTTCTTTTGAAGTCACAGAATAACAGAGTATATATTTAATTTAGACAGGGTCATTGAGATTTTCATAGAATTTCTTTACTTCTTCCTACTTTACAACAAATATTGTCTACGTAAATTTTTTTCTTTTTTAACAATGCTTTTTATTTTTGTTACCTTTTGTTTTTACACAACAGTGTTTTTCCCTTAACCTCCATCCTTCTATTAAAATTTTTTTCTGTAATAAAGAAAAAGAACAAACAAGTTGACTACATCAGATATTATCTCCCACATCCCACACCTGTAGTTGCTGCTTCCCTATTGAAAAAAGAGACTCATGTTACATTTATCAGTAATAAGACTGACTATTCATCAAAGTTCATCAGAATTTAACTTTTTAATGCTGCTATCATTTACATTATTTTACTCATTGTGTATATTGTTTTTCTAGTTCACAAGTTTTCTTTTGTTTCTTGGGATTACTCATGACTCATGTATTCTCTATTATTCAAGAATGTTCCATGCCATTCAAGTATCATAATTTGTTTAATCATTCTCTGATTCCAGGTTTTTTTGCCACTACCAAGAAAATTATAAATATTTGTTTTATATATATGAGCTTTCTTTTTGTGATTGACCTTCTGAGCTATCTAGTTGCCCCTGATTTGTTTGTTTTTGATTTGAAAAGTCTGTGTGAGGGCTAGCAAATGATAAAGAAGAGAGTTGATTTTTGGCCCATCAATATCAGTCAGTCAAGCAGGATTCATTAAGCACCTCCTACTCAATTAAGTTCGTTAGACATTTATTAAGTGCCTACTACCTGGCAGGCACTGTGCTAAGAGCTGGTGAAATTAAGAGAGGCAAAAAAACATTATCCTCAAGGAGCTCCCAGTCTGATGGGATGAGATAACAGGCAAATGATGGACTATGTGCAAACAAGATGTATATAGGATAAATTGGGAGGAATTTAGGAGGGAAGGGATTAAGATAGAAAAGGATTGAGAAAGGCTTCTTGCAAAACACCCTTACCTTCCATCTCAGAATCAATACCACCTATTGGCTCCAAGGCCGAAGAGTAGAAAGGGTTAGGCAATGGGGATTAAATGACTTGCCCAGGGTCACACAGCTAGGAAGTATCCAAGGACAGATTTGAACCTAGGACCTCCTGGCTCTAGACCTGTCTCTCAATCCACTGAACCACCTAACTGTCCCCAAGAAGTCAGGATTTTAGCTGAAACTTGAAGTAACCAGGGAAGCCAGGAAGAGGAAATGAGGAGGGAGAATATTTCAGGTTTGGGGGACAGCCAGTGAAAACCCTTGGAATCAGGAGAGGAAGTGTTTGGTGTGAGGAAAAGCATGTTTTCATGGAGTATGCAGAGGGGAGTAAGAAGATCGGAAAGGGGGCAGCTAGGTGGTTCAATGGTTAGAGTCAGGCCTGGAGACAACTTTAGATACTTTGTAGCTGTGTGACCCTGGGCAAGTCATTTAACCCCCATTGCCTAGCCCTTACTGCTCTTCTGCTTTGGAAGCAATACTCAGTATTGATTCTAAGATGGAAGGTAAGGATTTAAAAAGAGAAAATTATTGGTTTCTATCAATTTTTCAAAGCTTTAAGCACTTGTACAGCTAAGGAAGCACTGCAGAATACTACTTTAATTAGCTTCAAAGGCATGTTCCTAGACACATGGGAATGGTTGTGCCAAGAGACATTTGGATTTATGCTGGCCAAACAAATAGTCACCATAGTAATGCTGCTTATCAATGAGTGTTTTACCTGATTTCACATATATAATTGATAGATCTATCACTTGTCTTTTCATTGTGGGAGGAAAGGGTAGGAGAGGAGAGAATTTAAAACTCAAAATTTAAAAAGAAAAGAATGTTAAAAATAATTAAATAGGGGGCAGCTGAGTGGCCCAGTATATTGAGAGCCAGGCCTAGAGATGAGAGGTCCTTCCTTCCTTCCTTCTAAATCCATCTCCTTGCATGAATTTTCTCCTAATTATAATCCATCTTCTATTTGGTTGCCAATTAGTTTACTTCCTTCCTTCCTTTCTTTCCTTCCTTCCTTCCTTGCTTCCTTCCTTCTTTCCTTCCTTCCCTCCCTCCCTTTCTCTCCCTCTGTCTCCCTCTCTCTTTCTCCTATACCTTCCATCTTAGCATTAATATTGTCTAGGACCTCTTGTCTCCAGGCCTTTCTCTTTATCTTCTGAGCCACCTTGCTACCCCTACCCCCAAAGCTTTTCAATTTTGTATAGTCAATATTGTCCATTTTATCTTCTATGGTCATGTTTTGCTCTGGTTTAGGTAAGAATCCTCTCTTTAGCTAGAGCTTAGAAAGGTTATCCTTTAATCCTCAAAAAATCTTTAAGTTATACGACCTTTTATAGTTAGTCCATGTATCTTTTTGAATTTTATTGAGATAGAGGGCTTATGATATTGGTACAAAGTTAATTTATTTCAGATTGCTTTCCAGTTATCCTAGCAAATTTTTTCAGATACCACCAGTGTTTGGTGTCCTTAGGTCTATCAAACACTACAGTTTTGGTAAAAACCGGTTCTGGGTTAAGATGGCGGCAGAGTAAGAAGCAGCTGCTTGATCTCTCCTAACTGAATCATATAGGACTCCTCAAGGGGACATAAAAACAAATCCAGATAAACGAAGGGACCCTACAACATGGCGCAGCATTGAAGGTATGTGGAATCGGGCATCTCCACGCTATTGTTATGATTAAAAATAATAAAGGCCAAGATTAGAACGGAGAATAGTATTTTAATAAAAGCCATGCTGATAGAGATAAATTGACCACGCGCCTGTAAGAAACTTATTCCAACATCACCTCAGCCATTTACCTTTCCTCTCTCTGCGTGCTCAGGTAGCTAAAAAGGAAGTTCCAAATCACTTCCCCCTGATTTTAAAACAGTCCCTCACCTTGAATACGTAATCCAAAACAGGAAACCCATTGGGGATCACGGGAAATGTAGTTCCAAGTATCCCAAGTGATTTTAAATGACACACTATAAGGGGTGAAACAGCTCTCACTAAAACGCAAGCGGAGGAAGACCCTCCCCCACCCCCATACCACGTACAGCGCCAAGGCCAGTGCACAAGAGTTAAAGTAGGTTTGGGGCACCCATTAAGTCATTGGCAGCTCCAGGGCCTGTTCCTGAGAGCAGCAAGACTTAGGACCCCAAGAGGCTAAAGAATGCACACAGACTTTGAATACAGACCCTGAGCTCTGGCGCGGGTGAAGACATTGACTTAGGTGAGGACAAGGACCTTGAGCGCAGGCTTGGATCTCTAGGGGGACCCTGTGCAGACGGAAGCAAGGCTGTGGAAGCAGCGCCCTGAGACTGCAAAAGGAGCCTCGGGCAGAGGGGCAGACCGGGAGAACCACTGGGAGGCTTGACTCTGAGAACAATGAGACCTGAGACCTCAGGAGCCTAGAGAGCGCAGACAGACCCTGAGTGTGAGGATAAAGCTGAGAAGGGGCTGGCTGGGCTAACAACAATGGCAAGCCAAAATTAGAAACCCCAGAAGACAAAGATCATCAAGAAGAAATCTGTAACACTCGACAACTTTTACACAGAGAAAATCTAGACAACAGAGCAAACAGCAGAGGAGAACAAACAAGTAATCCTATGCAAACTTTCCCAAAATAATGAAAACTGGTCACAAGCTATTGAAGTGTTCAAATCAGAGATGATGAGAAAGATGGAAGAGATCTGGCAAGAAAATAACAGTTTAAAAGGCAGAATTTTGCAATTGGAAAGTGAGGCTCAGAAATCAAATGAACTGATAAGCAAATTGAACACCAGAAATGATGAGATTGAAAAGGAAAACCAATAGATTATAACTGAAAACAAGTCCCTAAAGGCTAGAATTGAGCAATTAGAAGCTAATTATCTCTCAAGACAGCAAGAACAAATAAAACAAAGTCAAAAGATTGATAAAATAGAAGGAAACATGAAATATCTCAATGAGAAAGTGACAGACCAAGAAAACAGGTCTAGAAGAGACAATCTGAGAATCATTGGTCTTCCCGAAAAAGCAGAAATTAATAGAAATTTGGACTCCATACTAAAAGAAATTATTCAGCAAAATTGCCCTGAAGTTCTACAACAAGAGGGCAATATAGACATTGAAAGGATCCATAGATCACCCGCTGCACTAGACCTAGAAAAGACAACACCCAGGAATATAATAGCCAAATTCAAGAGCTTCCAAGTAAAAGAAAAATCATATAAGAAGCCAGAAAGAGACAATTCAAATATCAAGGAGCACCAATCAGGATCACACAGGATCTGGCAGCCTCCACGCTAAAAGACTGCAAGGCTTGGAATATGATATTCAAAAAGGCAAGAGAACTGGGCCTTCAACCACGGATCAACTACCCATCAAAACTGACTATATACTTCCAGGGGAAAGTATGAGCATTCAACAAAATTGAAGATTTCCAAGTATTTGCACAGAAAAGACCAGGACTAAATGGAAAGTTTGATATCCAACCACAAAAATCAAGAGAAACATGAAAAGGTAAATAAGAAACAGAGGGGAAAGAAAGAAAACTCATAATTTTTAAATTTGCCTCTTTAAGGGCTTCAATAAGATCTAATTATTTGTATTCCTATGTGGAGAAATGCTATGTATAATTCTCTGTAGTGAACTCTATTCACTATTATAATATTCACTCTTATGGTAATCAGAACAATAGTTATAGGGAGAGGGTGGAATACTAAATGGTCTAAGATGATATGGGGGGTGGGAAAGAGGGGGGGTGAATAGTAGGGGATACCAAGAAAAACTTGAGTGAATAAGAAAAATAGGATATTCTATTACACACAAA
>NC_058130.1:206364873-206474948 GCF_016433145.1 Gracilinanus agilis
TCTAATTGCTACTGCTAAGTACTATGTTGAATAATAGAGGTGATAATGGGCATCCTTGTTTCACTCCTGATGTTATTGGAAAGGCTTCTAATTTATCCCCATTGCATATGATGCTTGTTGATGGTTTTAGGTATATAATATTTATTGTTTTTAGGAAAGATCCTTCTATTCCTATACTTTTCAGTGTTTTCAATAGGAATGGATGCTGTATTTTGTCAAAGGCTTTTTCAGCATCTATTGAGATAATCATGTGGTTTTTGTTTGTTAGACTGTTGATATGGTCAATAATGTGGATGGTTTTCCTAATGTTGAACCATCCTTGCATTCCTGGTATAAATCCCACCTGATCATGATGAATAACCCTCTTGATCACTTGCTGGAGTCTTTTTGCTAGTATTATATTTAAGATGTTTGTATCTATGTTCATTAAGGAGATTGGTCTGTAATTTTCTTTCTCTGTTTTTGATGTGCCTAGCTTTGGCATCAGTACCATATTTGCATCATAAAAGGAGTTTGGTAAGACTCATTCTTTGCTTATTATATCAAATAATTTGTATAGTATAGGGATTAATTGTTCTTTGAATGTTTGATAGAATTCACTTGTGAATGCATCAGGCCCTGGCGATTTTTTCTTAGGGAGTTCTATAATGGCCTGTTCAATTTCTTCTTCTGATATTGGATTATTTAAGTATTCTATTTCTTCAGCTGTTAATCTAGACAATTTATATTTTTGCAAATATTCATTCATATCACCTAGATTACTAAATTTATTGCTATATAATTGGGCAAAATAGTTTTTAATCATTGCCTTAACTTCCTCTTCATTAGAGGTGAGGACTCCTTTTTCATCTTTGATACTATTAATTTGTTTTTCTTCTTTCCTTTTTTAAATTAGATTAACCTGTACTTTGTCTATTTTATCTGTTTTTTCAAAATACCAGCTTCTAGTCTTATTTATTAATTCAATAGTTTTTTTTACTTTCGATTTTATAAATTTCTCCTTTGATTTTTGTATTTAGTTTTCATCTGAGGATTTTTAATTTGCTCACTTTCTAGTTTTTTAAGTTGCATGCCCAATTCATTAACCTCTGCCCTCCCTAATTTGTTAATATATGCAATCAGTGATATAAATTTTCCTCTTAGAACTGCTTTGGCTGCATCCCATAAGTTTGGGTAAGATGTCTTATCATTGTCATTGTCTTCAATGAAATTATTAATTGTTTCTGTGATTTGTTCTTTCACTAAATTATTTTGGAGAATCATATTATATAATTTCCAATTAGTTTTTCGTCTGCCTCTCCATGTATTCTTTTTTATTTTTTTTTTAAACCCTTACCTTCTGTCTTGGAGTCAGTACTGTGTATTGGCTCCAAGACAGAAGAGTGGTAAGGGTAGGCAATGGGGGTCAAGTGACTTGCCCAGGGTCACACAGCTGGGAAGTGTCTGAGGCCAGATTTGAACCAAGGACCTCCTGTCTCTAGGCTTGTTTCTTAGTCCACTGAGTTACCCAGCTGCCCCATATCTCCATGTATTCTTACTAATAACTATTTTTATTACATTATGATCTGAGAAGGTTACATTTATTATTTCTGCTTTTTTTGCATTTGTTTGCTATGTTTCTGTGCCCTATTACATTGTCTGTCTTTGTGAATGTTCCATGTGCTGCTGAAGATAAGGTGTATTCCTTTTTGTCTCTATTTATTTTTCTCCAAATATCTATTAACTCGAATTTTTCTAGGTTTTCATTCACCTCTCTTATCTCTTTCTTATTTATTTTTTGGTTTGACTTATCTAGATCTGATAGGGGAAGGTTCAGATCCCCCACTATTATGATTTTGCTGTCTATTTCCTCCTTGAGCTCCACTAGCTTCTCCTTTAGAAATTTGGAAGCTATTCTGTTTGGTGCATACATATTGAGTACTGATATTTCTTCATTGTTTATACTGCCTTTTATTAGGATGTAGTAACCTTCCCTATCCTTTTTAACCTTATCTATTTTTAATTTGGCTCTGTCAGAGATCATGATAGCCACCCCTGCCTTCTTTTTCTCATTTGAAGCCCAAAATATTTTGCTCCATCCTCTCATTTTCATTCTATGTCTTTCTGTCTGTCTGATGTGTGTTTCTTGTAAACAACATATGGTTGGGTTTTGGTTTCTAATCCACTCTGCTATTTGCTTCTGTTTTATGGGTGAGTTCATCCCATTCATATTCAGAGTTATAATTATCAACTCTGCATTCCCAGACATTTTGATTCTCTCTCCTAGTCCTTTCCTTTCTTCTTTCACTGTTTCCTTCTATACCAGTGTTTTGTTTTTAATCTGTTCCTATAATCCCCTCCCTTGTTGTACTTCCCTTTCTCCCCTCTCCCTTCTTATTCCCCTCTTATTGTTCTTTAAAGCCATGCAGTGCTCCCTCCCTAGTATTGCTTCCCTCCCTACCAGTCCCTTTGTTACCCTTCTACTTCTCTATAGGGTGTGAATCAATTTTCTGCCCCTATGGATCTGATTGTTCTTCTCTAAGTTGATTTCAATGCACTTAAGTATTGAATATTCTCTCTCTCTAACCTCTTTACCCTTAAAGTATATTGTTATTTTTCCCTGTTGATCCCATGTGCTTCTTTATGGAATATAAATTTATTCCTTTTCGTTTGCTTTCCTTTTTTTCTGATTGTTATCTTTTCCCCCCGCCAGTTGTATATATATTTACACATACATACATACATATATATTAATATATCTCTTGACATTTCATCATATACAGTTTGTCCCTGTTCCTTCCCTCTATGTAAACTTCTTCTAGTTACCCTGTTGGTAATAATAATTTTTAATATTTGCCGATACCTTTTTTTCTTCTTGGGATATAAATTGATTGAACTTGTTGTGTCCCTTAAAGAAAAGAATTTTTTTCTCCTCCCCTCATTCTCTTAATTACCTTATGTTGATTCTCTTGAGTTCTGGGTTTGGGCAGCAAACTCTCTGTTTAAGTCCGGTTTTTTCTTGATGAATGTTTGTAATTCCTCAGTTTTATTGAATGACCATACTTTCCCCTGCAATAATATAGTTAGTCTTGCTGGATAGTTTATTCTTGGTTGTAGACCCAGTTCTCTTGCTTTCCTGAATATTGTGTTCCATGCCTTCCAGTCCTACAATGTAGATGCAGCCAGATCTTGTGTTATCCTAACTGTGGTTCCCTGATATCTGAATGACTTCTTTTTGGCAGTTTGTACTATTTTTCCCTTGGTCTGGTAGTTTTTGAATTTGGCTATAATATTCCTGGAAGTTGTCAGTTGTGGATTAAATGTAGGAGGTGATCTGTAGATCCTCTCAATTTCCACTTTTCCTTCTTGTTCAAGAATTTCTGGGCAATTTTCTCTGATAATTTCTTGTAAAATGTTATCTAAACTTTTTCTTTTATCATGTTCTGGTAAACCAATAATTCTTAAGTTGCCTCTTTTAGCTCTGTTCTCCAGATCTTTGGTTGAATTAATGAGGTGTTTCATATTCTCCTCAAATTTTTCATTTTTTAAAATTTTGTTTAATATATTCTTGCTGCCTTGTGAAGTCATTTCCTTCTAGTTGTTGAGTTCTGTTTTTTAAAGACTGAATTTCATCCCTTGCTTTTTGGTCATCCTTCTCTTTCTGGTCTGATTTTCTTTGTAGATCATCTTTTGCCTTCTTTGCTTCATTTTCAAGCTGGCCAATTCTGGCTTTTAAGCCTTTATTTTCTTGTTTTAGCTCATGTATTTCCTTTTTCAAATTGTCTTCAGCCTCTCTTGATTGTTTTTTGAGTTCTTGAAGTTCTTGAATTAATTGAGTTTTAAATTCTTGAGTTAATTGAATTTTGAGATCTTCCAAAGCCTGTGTCCAGTTCGCTGGAACTACTTCCTCTTCTTCTATTTCTGTTTCATTTGCTCCCTTTTCACTTCCTTGAAAGAAGCTGTCAATTGTCATTTCTTTTCTCTTTTTCTGTTGCTTACTTGTGTTATTTTCCCTTCCTTGTTCTGGTAGTTTGAGCAGATGTATTTAATGATCTTTGATGAAAGATCTTCCCTCCAGGGGCAAAGGTTTGTAGTTACTTTCTCTGCCCTTGGAAGATTTCTCAGTCTGTCCAATTGTTGGGATTAATCCTGTATTGATTGGATTAATCTGTTCTGAGGTTAAAACCTCAAAACCTCAAGGGGAGGGAAAAACAAACACACAAACAAACAAACAAAATCAAAAAAGGTTGGGGTGACAAGAAGGAGCGTTTTCTCTGAACTGAGCTCTCCAGCAGTGGGGTCCCCCTGCGCTATTGGCTGTGTTTGATCTGGTTTTCTTTCCTCTTGAAACCCTGCGTTCTTTATCTCGGTATGAGCAAGCCAAACCAAGCCATCTGCGCTCTGGGGTTTTGCTCTCTCTAAGCCACCATCTTCTGGGCATTTTTGCTGTGTTTCTCTGGTTTTCTCCTCCCATAACCTCTCCAGTGCCTGTGTTTGACTCCCTGAGTCCTATGCCAGCAAGGCCCTCTCTCCTGACCAGTGCACCCACTGGCCCTGAGATTTCCCCGGCTGCTGGAGACTCTGCACAGCATGTGGCGGAGGCATCCTGGTTATCCTGGGATTCCCCTTCTATGCCCTCAGTCCTGACAGTTCAAGTATTGGAGCCTTTTTCTTGGTGTACCTCTTTAGTTGTGCTGCAGTAGGGTTCCGCCTGCTCTGACCCGGTATTAGATTTGGTTCTCTTTCTTCTTGAAGCACATTGTTTTCTATCTCGGTGTGTAAGGGTGAGGAGGTTTTAAGATTTGCTCAGTCTATGCAGCCATTTTACCAGAACTCCCTTAATCCCTTCAGTTTCACTGACAGGGAGGAGCCTTGTGATTCCTCCTTTGAGGACTTGAGAAACTGACAAGAAATCCCTCAAGTCAGATTCAAAGCACTTCTGTCTGGCCCTATTCCTTGTGTCTGTAAAAGTACCTTTCCTGCCTAGAAGGGTTCAGCCTATTTTCCCCCAGTGTTCTTTGTCTCTAGCCTGAGTGTCTAGTCTGTGTCAGCTGCCTCTCCTGAATACCTCACCTGTACCTTTACCATCCAAATACCGCCTTGTCTATTCCTCCCTAGACTTAGCCTTCCCTTCCATTCCTATCCTATTACCTCAGTCACCTCTACCCCTCCATCACTCAGCAAGGGAAGGAGATCACACCCCCCCCCCCCAATTTTAGTGTCTCCTATTTTTATCCACAACAGTGGTAAAGGTGGGCAATGGGGGTCAAGTGACTTGCCCAGGGTCACACAGCTGGGACGTGTCTGAGGCCAGATTTGAACCTAGGACCTCCCGTCTCTAGGTCTGGCTCTCAATCCACTGAGCTACCCAGCTGCCCCCTCTTACCTTCTATCTTAAGTGATACTAAGTATCAGTTCTAAGGCAGAAGGGTAAGGGCTAGGCAATTGAGGATAAATGGCTTGTCCACAGTCACATAGCTAAGGAGCATCTGAGGCCAGATTGAAACCCAGGACCTTCCTTCTCTAGGCTTGGCTTTCTATTCACTGAACCACCTAAATGCCCCAAGATCATATTTAGAGTACTGAAAGTTATTAGTTATAGATGATCTCAGAGCTAGCTCTGATTAAAGTCTTTGGGAGCAGAATAACACCATTAAAGGCTAGCTAAACTCATATTAAAAATTTTTTTTCTATTTTGATCAGCCAGTCAAGAAACATTTATTAAACATTTACTACATACCTTTGACCAGTGATGGTGAACCTTTTAGAGATAGAGTTCCTGGGCCTGCCCTCCCTCCCCCAGACTGAGTGCCATGCTCCTCCCCCTCATTGAATGCTGAACATTGCCTGCCCTACACTGGGTAGGGAGGAAGTGCTCCCATTGGGCTGCTGGGTAGAAGGGTGGGTAAAGTGAAGAATGTCCTCAGTGAGTGTGGAGAGGGGTAGGGGAGTGGTCCAAGTGCTCCCCTCCCCTCCAGCCTCTGCTGCCTGTGAGCCACCCAGCTTACCTCCTATGTACTCCCATTGGGCTGCTAGGCAGAGGGACATCCCCTGGGATGTGAAAAAATATCATTAGGCATGGTGGAGAGGGGCAAGGGAGCAGCCCCTGTTGGGTTCCTCTGCCTTTCTTTAATGAACTATGGGGTGCAGGAGGGGCAGCTTTATGCCCACAGAGACTATTCTGCATGCCATCTTTGGCACCCATGTCATAAGTTCACCTTCACTGTCTTAGACTGTGCTATGTGATACTAAGAAGGGCAAATACATGGTTCTAGTCCTCAAGAGCTCCCATTCCAACAGGATGGAGGGCATTTATTAAGCTCCCATCACATGCCAGGCACTATGCTATGTATTTTGCAATTATTATCTCATGTGATCCTCACAACATTAGGAGGTAGGCACTATTGTGATCCTCATTTTACATGTGAAGAAACTGAGGCAGACAAAATCTGCCTCACACAGGTAGTGTGCCACAGAGCTAGTAAGAATCTGAGATTAGATTTTTAAATTTTTTTTCCTGACTCCAGATCCAGCACTCTCTTAACTGCAGGGAAGAAAACATGAAGATAATTACGTACATACAGAATGTATATAGTGTAAATGGAAGATAATATAATTAGGGAAGTTGATAGTGGTGGGGATGGAGGGGAGCCTAGGAAAGACCTCATGCATGAGGTAGGAGGCAAAAATAAGGAGGAAGAACATTTCAGTTATTGTAGATAGCCAATGAAAAACAAGAGAATTGGTATAGATTATCCACGTGGAGAAATAAAAGAAAGCCAGAATACATGAAGGGAAGTAAAACATAATAAGACCAGAAAGGGGCCAACTAGATGGCTCAGTAGATAGAGAAGATAGAGAGCCAGGCCTGGAGATGGGAGTTCTGGGTTCCAACCTGGCCTCAGACATTTGCTAGCTATGTGACTCAGGGCAAATCACTTAATCCCCATTGCTTAGCCTTTACTGCTCTTCTTTCTACCTTGAAACCAATGCATAGTATCAATTGTAAGACGAAGTAAGAGTTAAAAAAGAAAAAACTAGAAAGTTAGGTAGGAATCAGGTTGTGAAGGCTTTTCACTTCCAATTACTGCACAGTAAGAAGTGACAAGCAGGTTAATTAAAAACAGTAATAACAAACATGGAAAAACCTAAATGAAAGTATGGAGAGTGAAATGAGCAGAGGCAAGAGAACATTATATACAGCAATAGAAATATTGTTTGAAGAACAGTTGTGAATATCTACCATCAGAAAAAGAAACATATAGAATATAGTTACATATACATATATCTATATACATATATACACACATTTATCTTTATATATATACATATATACATACACACACACACACACACACACACACACACACACACACACACACACACACATATATATATACATTTTTGAGGGGTGTCAAATGATGTCTTCTCTGGTGCAGGGAAGGATGGGGAAGGGAGGAAGGGAGATACATGGGAAATTTAATATAACACACTTCCTAGCTGTGTGATCCTAGGCAAGTCACTTAATTCTGCTTGCCAACCCCTTGCCCTTCTGTCTTAGAGTTATTACTAGGACAGAAAGTAAGGGTTTAAAAAAAAAGAAAGAAATTTAATGTAACAAATATATTTAAACTGAAAGAAAAAGAAACCAAAACCAAAACCAAAAAAGCTAAGGGCTATGGAACATTAGCTCCAGGGGCCTGGATAGACCAGGAAAAGAAACCCAGGGGATTTTCTATTTGATTGTGGAGGCAAAAGAAAATCCTTTGAGTTTATTGAATAGGAATCGATGTGGTCTGACCTGCACTTCGGATAGATCATTTTAGCAGTTTAATAATTTAGTAGAGTATAGGCAGGTAGAGTAACCAGAAAGACAGATTTCCTAGCAGATGTGCTTTAGAAGCTCCTCTGTTATTAGTGAGAGTGATTTTTGGATACCAACATGAGTTTGTCACTGGGTTCCTGATGGAAATATTTTTGATTTAGAAAAACATCTCCAGTTCTAGCCCTCAAAAACTCAGGGTCAAGTCTATGCCAAGATGAAACATCAGAGTATGACCTTTGTAGCTCTCATAGGCAATGCTATGAGAACAGGAGTCATTTCTTCCAAAAGATAGGGAAGGGAGTTTCAGACAATCCCAACTCTTGTTTCTTTAGCCGTATAGTATTTACAAAGTACTTTCTGAAGAGGGGAAAGAAGAATTGAGGCTCATTTAGAACTTGGACTTGTACTCCAGGGCCTCTTGAGTCAAAGTCTAAGGTTCTTTCCACTTCACAGAAGTCCCAGAATGATATTCCCTCCCTTATTTCCTCCTCCACTGATATCTCCAGTAAGAGGGCAGCTACCAAAAAACAAAGAATCAATTTGAAAGCAAGAAAGGGCCAAGCTGTTCAGCAGTTGGAGCTGGAGTTGGAGATGGACCTGTCCTTAGGATTATATATAGAGAGCTGAAAAGGACCTTAAAGGTCACCGAGTTCAACCCTCTCCTTTTATGAATGAAGCAACTGAGGTAACCAGCAGTGCTATAAAATAATCACTTTTTCCCCTCCGGCTAAGGAATAGATTTACTTTTTAATCATAATCTTCTGGAGATCCAATTTTACTCAATGGAATAATCAATGTTGCAAATTTGGACAGATTGGTAAGTTTTGGAGTAATATATTTTTAGGTGGAAGGGTATTAAACTTTTACCATACCATGTAATGGAGGCAGTTGACCATGATACCACCTTGTATTTTGACCTTAACAAAATAGCCTGGAGAAGAATGAAAATGTGAGGCAATTTTCATGGATGGGCTAGAAGGAAGCTAGAAACAGAGACTGTGGTTGGTGGAGAGTGAAAGCATAGAAGTATGGCTAACATGATTTCCTTTTTTAACCTCAGCAAATGTTGATTTTTTTTCAACATAGGAATATATCGTTGTCCATCCTTTGCTTTCAAAGAAGACCAATGACACAATTTACCTTGATTTGCCAGTGAATTGGATTTAAGTGAGACAGAGTTGAACAAAGTCATCAGCCTCACTTTCTCTTCCAGAGCCATTTAAGTCCAGTAGTAAGACAATACTCAAGATCAAGTCTGGGCCAAGATGAAACATCAAAATATCATAATGCCTAGGGATGGCTGAGGATGCATTATAGGGCTTGAATAATAGTATACTTGGAAAAAAAAAGTTTTACTGTGGTCTTTTGTTTTTATATCAAATTATTTCTCCTTCCTCCTTTCCTCTTTGTCATTGAATGCTCAGTTATAATACAGAAAAATGTTACACAAAATCAGTAATCTCTATGACTTGACCAATAGCATATACTATATTACAGATCTATAATCCTCCACTACTTTATTGAGAAGGCTAAGGACAATTTTGTTCTAAGTTTTCTTTTCTTTTTTAAAACCCTTACCTTCCAACTTAGAATCAATACTGAGAATTGGTTCTAAGGCAGAAGAGTGGAAAGGGCTGAGCAATGGGGGTTAAGTGACTTGCCCAGGGTCACATAGCTAGAAAGTATCTGAGGCCAGATTTGAACCCAGGACCTCCCATCTCTGAGCCTGGATCTCAATCCACTGAGCCACCCAGTTGCCCTTGTTCTAAGTTTTCTGATACCCAAATTTAATTGGGTTGATCAGGTGCAGTTGCAATGTTTTATTGTGATTCATTGTTGCTTTCATTTGCTTTATTGTTGTTACAATTTCATAGATCTATTTATGTACTTTGCTCTGTATCAGTACAAACAGAAACATTTATTAAACATCTGTGATATGCTAGACACTATGCTTAATGTTTAGGATACAAAGACAAAAGGGAAATAGTCCCTGTCTTCCTAAGGCTTACATTCTAAAGGTGGTGACAATAGCCATATATAAGACATGTACAAAGCAGATACAATTTAACAATGGATGGGAAGGCTAAGGAGACCAGGACAGTCCTCTTGCTGAAAGTGATACTTGACCCTACTCTTTTATCCTTTTTCAAATCCTTACATTCTGTTTTGGGATCAACACTAAAAATTGTTTCCAGTGTAGAAGAGTAGCAAAGATTAGGCTATTGGGGTTGTGACTTATCCTAGCTCATACAGCAAGGAAGTATCTGAGGTCAGATTTCAATCCAGAGGTTCTGATTGAGCCACCTAGAGTCTACTAGAGGTGGAAATGAGAAAGGAGAGCATTCCAGGAATGTGGAAAAACTTGTGCAAATGTGCAGAGATGATAGATGGTGAGTTATGTGTAAAGAATAGCCAGTGGGCCAATATGGCTGGATTGTAGAGTTTATGGAAGGAATAATATGTAAGAATGGAAAATTAGGAAGGGTCTAGGTAGTAGTGTAATATAGGATTATTAACATTGCAATGTTTGCTTGGGGAAACCTGTCAATTGCCTGGTTGGAATGTTGACCATGGCATGAGCCACAGGGCAATACCAACTGCCAGTTGGACCAAGGGTATATAAAGCCCTGGAGACCCAGGGCTGGGTTCTGTTCTTTCCTGACTTCTCCCCTCACCTCTCACTTACTCCACACCCTCTGGGACCCGGGTGGTGGGAGCGGAATGTGGGTAGTTGTTAGACCTAGAATAGGGTTAAACCAAGTTTGCAGAACAACTTATCAATACTATCAGCACTATTGGCAAACCTTTAGTCGAAGATTAAATTTATTTAATATCCAGAGTTCACATCACTCTGACCCAGGGCTAGTTGCCCTGGGTCAGCAAAAAAGCATCCAGACAAGACCTAATAGCATCTTGAGTCAGATAAATCTTTCACCCTTAGTTCTCAGTACTTCCTAACCCTCTTTCCATTACCTTATCTCCTATACTCCTGTTATCAATAAACCCCTTAGCCTTAACCTGAGAACTTTGTGTTTATTTCCTACCATCTAAGGCCAAGCAGGGACAGCCAACAGGAAAGGTTCTGATCAGTTTCAGCAGGGATAAACTCCATTGCTGTAGGACAGGAAGTCCAATATTCACTTCCTGTCAAACCTACTACACACCAATAGGAGGCTACTTCCTCAATAGGAAAGGGGCTGGAGATTAGACATCTTAAGGGAGCCTGGTGTCCAGCAGTGAGAGTTTCACTTAGCACTCTGTTTACCTGGGTTGGATCCTTGTTACACTTATAATCAGTTTCAAGCTCATCCCTGGTATACCCCATACCATCCTATCTACAGCTATTACCTTCTCCTTCTAGTGTTATTACTTGCTTAAGGCCCTTTGTCTTTCTCATTACAGTAGAAAACTTTAAGTGTCAAACTGAGGAGTGCATATGAGTCTTACCATTTAATATAATCTTTAGAAAAGATTATAACAAGAGCAGCTACATGGCTTAGTGCATAGAGAGCCAGGCATAGAATGGAGAGTTCCTAGGTTCAAATCTGACCTCAGACAACTTCCTAGCTCTATGACCCTGAGTAAGTCACTTAACTCTAATTGCTTAGCCCTTACTGATCTTGGAACAGATATTATTGATTTTAAGACAGAAGGTAAAGATTTTATTTTTTAAAAAACATTAGAATATCCCCGACTATCCCTTTCTAGTGAGCCATTCCTTGTAACAAAGAATGAAAAAAAGGAAAAGGGAAAAAAAAAGGAAAAAAGAGAAAAAAAGCAATCCAGCAATTCTAAATAATATATCAATGGATCTATTATATACCATGATCCATACTCATATTTCTCTTCTTCTACTTAGAAGATTTAATATATTGATGTGAAATAATTGACAATAAAGTAGAAACACTGGCAGGTAAAATGAGTGGCATATATGCTAACATTCTTGCCATAAATAGAAAGAGATGAATTCTAGTAGTAACATGAAACATGAATGCTTAAGGTTTTGTAAAGGTGTAAACATGATAACTATAACTTATATTTCCATATTTTATAATAAATATTAGAGATCAGCTAGGACTAATATTTTTTCTGAAATTAATTGACCAGGAGTGAACTATATGTTTTGAGATTTTTTTTTGAACAGCAACAAAGGAAACAGATTTCTGAGATCAAGATTTTGGTGATCACACACATTCCTGGATATGCTCTCTCTTTAATTTCACTTCCCTCCCAACAGCTTCAACATTAAAGGTATGAATCATTAGGGAAGGGAAACAATATCTATGACTGAAATATAAGGAACAAAGCAGGAGCAGTCTAAGACACAGATAGAAGAGAGGAAGGAGAAAATAAAGATACTAATGAGAGTGATCATGAGCATCATTCCAAACTTTGGTGCTGGAACTTGGACTCTACTGGTGATCTTCTTAGTATCTTTCTTTCTACAAATGAGAATGTCAACTTCCTATTTCCTCTACTTACACGGTATGCTTTCTAAGGTGGCAAAGTTCATAGCAGTCTTGGTTCCTTCCAGGTCGTGCAGTTAAAATAGGAGAACAAACATGAAAGTTTTTCAATATGAAGCTCTATTCGAACATCAGGAATTATTGTTTTTGTTAATGATCTTATGTTGCTCCCTTGATAAATGACTGCCACATAGAATATATGAAGTCACTCTAGTCCAGACAATTTTATCCCACTTTGCTTGCTTCACAATTTTGACCCCTGTAACATGAAAAAAAAAAACCCCAAAACTTTAGGCATATTACTAACTTTGATAGAGTCTTATATGAAAAACAGTGTATGAGAATAGAGAAGAAAACCTTAAACCAGAAGAAATGGACTTTAAATATCAGTGTGCTCATGAAACAAGTATTCTGGGGCAAAGGGAGGAGAATTTCCTTGTGGGAAAAATATCTACCATTTTAGGCGTAATTTTCATTGCTTAGTTGTAATGTGATGCACTTTACAAACAAAAAGAAGTAATGAGTAAATTAGAATGGAACAAATCTAGTTCACTACTTATAAAAAGAGATTTGAAATTTTTTTTTTAAATAAAGACATCCTAGAAAGTTAGGACTTCCCTTTCCTATATTATATAATTTATTTTATTTTCATTGCATTTCTGGTTTCACTTACTTTAATGGAATATCAGTTGGTTAACTTTCCTGAGTTGGGACTATTTCCAGTTTATTCTATAAAAACAGGATTTCTAAGGATTGTGCCAGGTCCCTTTAATAAATGGTTATTGACTCAGAGTTCTGCCTCAGTAGTTTTTATTGTAGATTGAGCAATTTTGGCAATAATACACATATATTATATATGTACATATTTATACTTATAAAAGGCTTTTATTTTTCTTGGCAATAACTTCTTGGGAGTATAGATACCATAGTAAGACTACTGGGTCACTAGGTTTGCCTTTTTTTTTAACTATAAGGGGGAAGGTATGATTGCTCCAGTTTATTTAAAGTAACTGAGAAGATGTTACATCCTAATACCTTAACCACAGAACATTTACCTATTGAATCAATTAATCATGTGCTTTAAACTAAGTGTGGAAGAAGTTCTTGATACCTTATCAGTCTTAGTAAATGTTTATTGAACTGACTGACAGTAAGAACAGGGGGTTGTCATAGATGCTCTAGAGCAATGGTTCCCAAACTTTTTTGGCCTACCGCCCCCTTTCCAGAAAAAATATTACTTAGCCCCCTGGAAATTAATTTTTAAAAAATTTTAATAGCAATTAATAGGAAAGATAAATGCACCTGTGGCCATCACCGCCCTCCTAGATTGCTGCAGCACCCACCAGGGGGTGGTGGTGCCCACTTTGGGAATCACTGCTCTAGAAGATATGCTACATAAACTTTTATTGTATTCTTCTGTATTGCTTTGCAAAAGCTTAGGTAATTCATATCTCTATTAGATGAATAATATGGTCTGTTTTTATTATAGTTTATAAGCATTAGGTTTTGTCTTTTTTTGTTATCTTTGCCAATTTGTTGGGGTTAATCTGAGTTATGTTCATGCTAATCTTCCTAATTATTATAATTTTGAACACTTTTTCATGTGATCCATGATAGTTTGTGATTTCCTTTTGTTAACTGTCCCTTCATGTTATTCTGATCAATTTGAGTTAGTTCTTTATATATTTTCTTTAAAAATCTTAAATTAATTAAAAAAAACAACATAGAATCCTATGTATCCCTTCTTCCTCTCTGAGAGAATCATTCATATGGAAAGTAGTATTTTTTTGAGAGGAAAAAAAAGTCAGGAAATCTGATCAACATATTGAAAAACATGTACAATGTGCAACTCTTGTGGAAGTCCCACCTTCATGATGAGTAGGTTAGGGATGTCTTCTCATATCTCTTCATTTGAGTACCTATTTAGTCTTCATAATTTTGTTGGATTTACTTTTTTTTGGTAAGTACTTCATTCCATTTACATTGTTGTAATTATTGTGTATATTGTTTTCTTGGTTCTGCTTACTTCACCCTCTGTATCAGTTCATATAGATCTTTCTATGCTTCTTTTGTATTCATCACACATATTATTTCTCATAGCACAGTAATATTCCGTTACATTCTTATACCACAATTTGTATAGCCATTCTCCAATATATTTTGTTTTCAGCATCTACTTTGTTTTCAATTCTTAGTTAACACAAAAAAATTGCTACTATAAATATTTTGGAATATATGTGTATTTTTTTCTGTTCAATGGCTTCCTTGGAGTATGAGCTCAGCAATGTAGCCTTTGTTTCAAGGAATAGAGGTGTTTTAGCCATCTTATTTGTATTATTTCATATTACTTTCCAAAATAGTTGTACCATTGTACAACTCCATTGTATAAGTGTCTCAGCCCTGTCAACATTGCTTATTGCCACTTTTCATCATTTTTCTAGTTTTCAAGTTGTAAGGTAAAACCTCACAGTTGTTTTGCTTTCCTTTTTTTATTATTATAATTTGATTTGTTCCTCTTAGTGATTTAGATAATTTTTTCATGTAGTTGTGAATACTTTGCAGTTCTTTTGAGAAATATTTGTTTATATTCTTATGTGGGAAAACCAAAGGGGGTTAAATTAAATATTTATCTGGGTTCAGAAGGGTGAGTAGGATACAGGAATGGACAATAGTCTGGGACCAAACAAGGCAGGGAAACTGGATTTAGCTGTTTGGGGATATGACAGTTGACAGGAGTGACAGTTAGGCCTGAACTGTCACCCTGCTCCACCTAGACAAGGAGTCTGTGAAACCAGCAAGCAAATGACAAGAGGGCTTATAAACAAGTTTAATTTAAGGAAACTATAGACTAAAGAAGGGAGAAGGGGTTTCTATTCTACCATTCTATGGACAAGCCTCAGGGACAGGGAATGGACTTATCCACACTAAGCTAAATCTATAGCAGGGCAGGGCACAATGGAGATCAGGAAGGAAAGTGGGATATCCTCACTGCAGAGTCCTGTCTCACTCCAGAGATGTTATAGCTTTCCCAGGTCTTCAGCCAGTACTCCTTCAATTGGGTGTCAGGGAGCTAAACCAACCTGAGCTGACCAACAACTCAGGTTAGATTTTATAGTCTCTACCTAACCTCCTACAGGCAAATGACTTTCCTCCTTCCGGATATCAGGAAATCAGGTTACAAACTCCACTTCCTCTGAGGTCTCCCAGGAGTCAGTTACAACTTGTCCCCAACCACCACGGAGTCCGTCTCAGAGAGAGCAACCACACTTCCTGCTTCCCCATTCCATTTAGAATCCTTCAGCCCTGCCTGCTAAGTCTCCTAAATACTCATTTATTAATCTTCCTCACAACAGTTCCCCCCTTTGCACAAAGCGAAAATCAACAATATTTTGGTATTTGTGCCCTACAAACTAAACTAAAATTCCAACCCAAAATAACAAACAACCCACACTAACTCTATTCTATCCAACACTATCCTACTCTACCCTACACTAGGCATTTTAAGAAGGAAAGGTAAAGGGATAAATACATTGAACAATTACATAGTTCAAAGCACAAAGCAACAAGTAACAATGCAAAATTTCTGACAAAATTAACAAAATCAACAGCAAATATGAAATATCAACACCAAAAGTCAAAACAAACATCAAACATAACTCGTATTCCAATGCAGAAATATTCTACTAACTAATAAATGCAAACAATTTTGGAAAATACATTTTCAATACAACATTGCATAAGTTTTACAGCCAAAATTACAACAAAAGACTAAATTCACTTATGCAAATTATATTTAAATGTTTGCAACTCAATCATATCAATTTATTAACAGAATTTACATTTATACATATATACATATGATACACACAACATACATAATATATACATGTATAATATACATATATACACATAATGTATACATATCAAATATACATATGTACACCTTTTACATATATACAATACTTACACTATAATACAATTTACAATATACACATACTATTTACACATCTATTTACATTATTTTGTGATATGTGATCTGTAGTATGTTATATGTTCTTCATGTAATGTAATTTTATGTTTGTTGTATTTGCACTTTAATGTACATTAGTACTTTATCCTATCCTCTAATTTAATACTATTTCCCTGAACTATTCTAAACTATCCTTAGGTATTAATACATTAGTCTAGCTACATCTACCTAAATAACTAGCTAATCTTTGTTAGTAACTAACTATCCTTTGTTAGTACTTACTTATCCTATAGCTAATTCTAATTGTGTTAGTAATTATACATTGTTTTATTCCATGAGGAACACAATGTATCCTAACATGTTTGTGTTGTATGTATCTGATTTGTAATGTTGTTCCTTTGCTATATTGTGTTGCAACATGTTACTGTTGGATGTATGATACCTACCAAAACTTCAGATCTCCTTCAGATCTCCTTTTCTTCTTGTGATGTTCCATTCCTCAAGGAAATCTTCTCTTCTCTCCATTTCCTCTTCTCCTTTTCTCTATTGAATTTCTTGATAGTTTTATGTGCAATGTTGGGATGCATATAAATATGTAGTGATACTATTTACATCACCCAAAATACTTTCAAACTATTTATCCATATTGTCCATGATTAATTCTCTTCTTTAGGAAAGTCCTTGAAAATAAAGTTTTTATCAGTTCAATTCATAAGTTCATCAGTCTTAATATAAAGTCCATAAATCCTGTATCCTCTTCATCCATCCACTTACTCTTCCATCTGAACGTCCTCTTCCGCTGGAATGGTCCTCTCCTTACTGAACTTTCTGACTGCAGACTCTAATTGACTGAAGATCTTAATTTACACAATTTCTTCTTCTTCTTCTTCATTATTAATAATTTCTACATTTTTCGTATCTATACCATGTGCTAATTTAATATGAGAACAATGACACCACAAATCTCTACCTAAAACGTTTACAGAAGATGGTGAAACTAAAACAACTATATAAGGACCTGCCCAATTTTGTTCTGTTGCTGATGTTTTGGCAAAATTTTTCACATAGACCATATCACCTGGTTGAAAATTATGAAGAGAATAATCCAATGGACCAGATTGAATTAATACTCCCATATCTTGTAATTCTCTTAGCCTCTGCTGTAAAGCACTTAAATATGAAGCAATTTGGCAATCATCTCCTAAGAGTGATGCATAAACAGCCTTAGAAGTTTTTGCTTGTAGCGGAGCATGTCCAAAGAGCATCTTATATGATGATATATGTAGATCTGCTCTTGGTCTCGTACATTGGTAAAACAGAACTATGGGAAGAATATCTGGCCATTTGAGATGAGTTTCGGCACAGAGTTTCCTAACCATAGTCTTGAGTTCCCTATTCATATGCTCCACTTGACCTGAACTTTGTGGGTGATAAGGAACATGATATTTAGGTATTATTCCTAGATTCTCATATACTCTTCTAAGGATATCCTGAGTGAAATGAGATCCCTTATTCAAATCTATGGTTAATGGTACACCGAATATAGGCACAATTTCCTTGAGTAACACTTTCACCACAAAGCTAGCTGTGTTGGTATTTGATGGAAAAGCTTCAGGCCACTTAGTCTATCAACTATCACAAGATAATACTTGTATCTTCCAGCTTTAGGCATACAGATATAATCAATCTCTCAAATGGACAGTATGTTAAAGGCCTACCACCCAAACCTTTCTTTCTAAATGCACTTTGATTGAACTTTTGGCAGACTGAACAACTATTACAGATCTTATTTGCAATAGTACTTATTCTAGGAGCAACCCATTGTCTCTTGATGGAATCTACAACAGCTTGTGTACCAAAATGACCTTTTGTGTGAATGGCTTGACAGAAATAGGTATACAAGTCTTTTGGCAACAATGGTCTTCCTGTATCAGTAATCCATATCTCATGTTCTTTCCTAACTCCAAATTTATCCTTCCATTTCTGGATATCTGAGTCTACATAAGCTTTTTCTAGATCATCAGAATCAATAGATGTTAAATTCATTACATAAATTGGAGCATTCTTGGCTGCATACTTCGCAGTGATATCAGCTCTGTAATTTCCTTTAGAGACTGAATCTCTACCACTAGTATGACTCCAACAATGAATTACTGTCAGCTGTTTTGGCTTTTCGATTGCTTCCAACAACGCAGTTATTTTTCCTGCATGAGCTATTGGTTTTCCCAATGCAGTAATAAAACCTCATTGTTTCCAGATCTTTCCTGTTGCATGGCAAACAGAAAATGCATACCTAGAGTCAGTGTAAATATTTACACTTTTACCTTCAGCTAGAAGACAGGCTTGCTTCAGTGCCACTAATTCTGCACCCAAAGCACTAAGATTACTAGGTAATGAGCCATACCACAGTGTCTCAAATTCTGTGACAACTGCAGCACCAGTACGTCCGATTCCATTACATAAATATGATCATCCATCTGTGAATAATACCACGTCTGGATTTTCGAGTGGAGTATCTTTTAAATCCATCCTAGGCATATCCATAAGATCTACTACCTCTATACATTCATTCAATGACTCACTGTTCTTTGGCAAATTTGGAAGAAGAGTAACTTGATTGAGTATGCTATATCTCTTCAACTGGATGTTCTCACTACCTAAGAGAATAATTTCAAACTTAGATATTTGTTGGTCTGAATATGCTTGAGTACGAAACTTCCTCATTAGTGCTTCTATCTGATGTGAACAATAGACCTTTAAAGGACATCCCAAAACTAGATCAGCTGACTTCTGGACTAACACAGCTGCTGCTGCTATCCCCCTTAGACAGGGTACTGTCCCTACAGCTATTGGATCTAATTGACAGCTGTAATATCCAATTCTATGATAACTTTGTCCTAAAGTCTGTGAAAGCACACCAGAAGCTATACATTTTGTTTCATTGACAAATAGCTGAAAAGGTTTCTCATAGTCTGGAATTCAGAATGCAGGTGCAGATAGAATGAATTCTTTGAATTTATCTAAGGCTAAGCAATATTCAGGCTTTAGTTTCAGAGGTTCTGGTTCTGTATTCTTGGTCAGATCTGTTAAATATTTAGTGATCTCACTATACCCAAGAATCCATTGTCTACAGAAATCAGTAGTTCTAAGAATAGCTCTTAGTTGTTTTTTAGTTTTTAGTGAACTCAATTTCTGGATATCAGCTATTCTCTTTTATGTGATACTTCTGGAACCCTCTGACAACACAAATCCGAGATATTGCACTTGAGGCAAAACCCATTGGAGATTTTATGCCTTCAATTATATAATTCAATTAAAGGAATCTTGCTATCCCTAAGACACACCTTTGCATTTGGGGATGCTAAAAGAATATTATCCACAAAATGCACCAATTACTCTCTTTAAATTTAATCGTTTTTAGACCTCAAATTAGAATTTGAGAGAACTGGCTAGGTGAGTCTGTATTCCCCTGTGGAAGACAAGTCCACATCCACTGAGTCCCAAGTGAAAGCAAAGATCTTTTGAGAATCCTCATGAATTGGTATTGAGAAAAATGCAGAACATAAATCTAATACGGTGAAATATCTAGCCTGACTTGGAATGGAAGAAATTATAGCAGGTGGGCTTGGAACAACTGGATGAATCTTGATGACATAATCATTTACCACTCTTAGATCTTGAATAAATTGGTAAACAGGTTGGCCATTTTCATCCAATTTTGGCTTCTTTATAGGCAAAATTGGTGTATTGTACTCAGAAAAAACATGGTATTATTATCCCTTGTTGGATTAGGAACTTGATAATTGGTCATATACCATCTAGTGCCTCCTTAGTCAAAGGATATTGAGGCACACAAGGAACTGGTCCTTCCATTGTCCTCACCCTGACTGGAGTAGTTGATTTTAGCAACCCAACATCTGTGAATGATCTTGACCACAAATCCTTAGGTATATCCTCAGGTATTGGATAGGTAGTACCTAGGTAATCCTTTATACTGCTGGAATCTAAGAAAAGCAATGGAAACTCCTTCAAAGATTCCTCTGGGAGATGTAAAGAAATATCACCACAATCAGTACACTGTATAGTAGCCCATAATTTACACAGCAAATCCCTTCCTAAAAGATTCATTGGACATTCTGGAACACACAAAAATGAGTGTTCCACAGAAAGGGGTCCTAGGGTTACCAGTTTTGATTGCAGTTTAGTTACTTTCTGAGTTATGCCTGTAACACCAACTACATCCATTGTACCAACAGCTCTATAATTCTCAGGAAAACTTTGCAAAACTGATTTACTGGGTTCCGTATCAATGAGAAGATCATAAATCTGATCTCCAATAGTACAGACATGCATGGTTCCATATTATTGGGAGGTTGGAAAGTTTCCAACACAGGAGCTAAAACAGTAACATCAGAACAAAGCTATTTCCTATCCATCCAAATTAACATCGTCTTGAATTATAGAATTTTCCTAGGATTTTGCACTTTTGGTCCTTTTCACCTCTCTCCTAGTATCATTGTTCTTATTTACAATCAAATTATCCTTAATCAAATCACAATTTCCATTATTCTTCTTAATTATACAATTACTAGAATTCCCAACACCATTTACAACACTATTTTTCTTTTTCTCACAATCATTTACAACACTAATCAAATTAATATCAATGCCATATAAACCATCATCAGTTTTAATCAAATTATTATAAACATTTAATAAATTACTACTATCAGTGAGTAAATTACCATTAACATTGGTTAAATTACAATTTACACCATTGCTAGTAGTTAATTCAGAAAATTTAACATTAACACCATTCAAATTATGATCAAGTCTCTGTAAATTATCATTCATATTGATTAAACTATCATTGATTCCATTTAAATTAACATTAACACTGATCAACTCATCACCATTATTAATTAAATTCTTATCATCACCAGTTAAATCAATTTTAACACCAAATGCACCATTTCCATTATCTACAATTACATTATAATTATCTTTAGCAATACAATTTCATCAATATTCACTTTATTTCCATTACCTTTATTAATTACTTCTGAATTTTGGGCACACCTTCATAATGAAGCTGTCCCTCCATTCAAGTTACCATGATTAACATTCTGGACAACGTGACTGTACTTTGGTCGCACTCTGGTCTTTATGTAATCCTCTGTGGTTTTGATATTGGGAGCTTGAATACCCTGGCAGCATGCATTTGGCATTGTATTACGATAAAAAATAATAAAGGCTGATATAATATAAACTAGTATTTTAATTAAGGCCATGCTGATAGATAAAGTCATTAGACCACGCGCTTATAAGAATTTAAAACTGCCGCCCCAGCCATTATTGTTACCTCCATGCGCTCAGGTAGCTAAAAGAGGAAGTTCCTCCTAACCCCAGAGATTTAAACTGTTCTCTGCATGGAGACATAGGCGTCCCCATGCCTAAAGAACCAGAACCAGAAACCCGTTGGACCACGGGAAATGTAGTTTGATAATTTCCACGTGTCCATAGAAAATACATATATATTCTTAAAGATGGCATCTCCCAAATTTCACTTTTACAAATTGGAACATATTTTGCTTGCCATTTCCATAATTAAATCCATTATTCCAATTATTTCCCCTATATCCATAATTATTATTAAATTGGTTAAATCCATTATTATTATTATTATTATTATTATTATTATTATTATTATTATTATTGTACCTCTGCCCATATGATCTTCTTCTAAACCTACATTCTCTGGTAAAATGTCCAGCTTGGCCACACACATAACATGATTGCTCTCTTTGATATCTTGTGTTTACATTAGCATTATTCTTATAGTTATTAGCATTATTTTTCTTTTCAGATGCCCTCAATGCTGCCACTGCTTTTATCTCACTAATTTACTTCTCATTTGCCCTACTATTTGCCTCTCTAAGTTGTTTCCTGAGGCTCTCAATCATTGCATCCTTTTCATCATTCCCTTTGTCCTTCTCTTGAGCAAAAACATACGTGGCCTTTTGTTTCAGTTCATCCAGGTTCAGAAGTTCCCAATCTGGATAGTTGTCATTGAAAAACTTCCTCACCTGGGGAACAGCATTTTTCACAAATATGTGCTTAATATGCTCAATGTTGGTATCTTCCAGGACATTCAGACCCAAGTAAATTTCTGCAGCTTCGATGATATGATATAAGAATATTACTGGTGTCTCCTGATTAGTCTATCTAACATTTTCAAATTTTGACCAAGCATTTGGGCATCTTGAATTTTTCTTTATTACCTTAATTAGTGATTTCCTTGCCTGTTTAAGCATTCTGTAAATTGGAACTGAATTTAAATCCAGTTCCTCCCAGGCTACCAGCCATGGTGTCATCCCTTCAGTATTTCTCATCTCTTATACAAACTTGTTTCTATCATGATTGGACAAGATCTCCCCTAAAATATACCAACAGCCCTCAAAATCTGGGTCATGTGCCTTAACAAATGCTTGAAAGATTTTAACAAACTTGCCAGCATCATCATGGAAGTTTGGAATTTTCTTTTTCAAGTTCTCCACATCCTCAGTTCTAAATCTAGTATGCTGTCTCATATGAAAAATCCCATCATCTTTCACTATCGGAAGGTTGAGTAGGGGGAAAAGGTTAACCAGTTTTCCCCCTTTATTCAGTATATTCTGTTCCAAATCAGCCTTAGATAGTTTAGATTTAACACCTTTACCATCATTACCATCATTATCATATTCATCATCATTACCATTACCAGGAGCTCTACCATAAGCACCACCAGTTTGCATATACATCTCCAAATTGTCTATTTTAACTTACATTAACTTTAACAATTACTTCATCTCTGATTCTCTAAAACACCAGGTAACCACAATCTTGCAACAATAATTAATATGAAAAAATATCCACCTTATTTTGTATATGATGTAACCAGTTAAAACAATAATAGGTGTGTGTGCTATAATATCTAGAATAGTTATGTTAAGAACAGGTTGGGCTACCTCAAAATCCAATATAAGTCTGTAATACCTGGGTATGATCTTAAACCATAAGTATGGGATAAACAATATCCCTTGCCATAACCCCAATAACAAATAATCCATACAGTCTTCAATTACCATTTTCCCAAACACTGACACAAAAGACCAGTGGTACAGCAATACAGTTGTGTTATTAGCCACAATGAAAGACTAAAGACTAATTAATACAAATACAACAATATTCCCACAACAATAACAATTTATAATCAAACAGGATAACACAAACAGTAAAAGGCAAAAAAAAAATTGGGGAAAAACTCTTTGTCTGTGACTATTTTAGCCTTGAGAGTAAATTGGCTTCACTCAGGGATTTTATCAAGGAATGGGTGGGGGGAGGTAAGCAGTTCTGAGTAGCCCACCACTGGCTGGGAACTTTCATCCCACTGCCAATGGCTGTACACCGCCCCCTACACCATGTTCAGAATCCTCTGGCTTCCAATCTGTCTCTGTGTGTCCAAGAGTGAACTTCCTGTCCTCCTCTTAACCCACCATCTGGGTCTGCCAAACTCTTATGGGGGAAAACCAAAGGGGGCTAAATTAAATATTTATCTGAGTTCAGAAGGGTGAGTAAGAGACAGGAATGGACAATATTCTGCCTTTTTCTGATGCCACAATGCATCATTCACTATTTTCTATTCCCCCTTTTCCCTCCCTACTTTAATTACTGTCTGATGTTGTAATGGAGTCTCAAAAAGAAGCATGCACTTTTAGGCAGGGTGCTGTCAGATTCTGTCCATACTGCCTCCCTCTTCACAGTTACTTCTAACAGATTTCTGCCTTAGTTTTCCTATGGTGATGTCACTTCCAGATTATTTAGTCTTGACAGCTGGGGTGTGGTTCTGCAGGCAGTGGGGCATAGTGGAATTAGAATTTAGGGTGAGGGCTGAATTTAGAGTAGGAAAACCTGGACTTGAATCCTGAGTTTGACACATCAACTTACTAATATTGTGACTTTGGATCAATCATGAAATTCCTCTGGATCTCAGTTTTCTCATCTGTAAAATGGAATAATAATAGCACCCACTTTATAGGGTCATTGTGAAGAGCATCTTGCAAGCCTTGAAGATTAATATTAATGCTAATGGTTATTAATTAGAGTGTCAGAGTATGCTTTTAGTTGCTGCTTTTTTTAATTGCTTTTTCCTTTCCTAATTCTTTTTCTTTCTTAATCTGAATGACTTTGATTTTGAAATACCTTTAACTGCATTTTTACATATTTTCAGCTATTTTTTTTTGTTATAGATATGGAATATGGGCACAGATACTCTTCAAGAATCTGGGTATTCCATGGCCTACACCTGTGCCTTTTGTTAGAACTGTGTTATCCTATTGAAAGTGAGTACCTGAGAGTTCTCTTTTATTCTTCCTGCTGGTGGGAGTGGGAGGTGGAGAGGCAGGAGGAACATTTTAACTCTTTCAGTAAGAATCTATTGTCTTTTCAAACTATTTTGTAATCTAAAACCTCATACTTTTCAAAACTTGGTTATAGCTCTATTCTTTTTTAGTATTATAGACTAATGGTGTAAAACTCAAATAGAATTAGGGTCACCAATCTGTGTCTAAAGATCCCTGTGGGTTGCATATCAGCTTAGTTTAAAAATGTAATGATTTCTATATTTTGTTGTATTTTGTTAAATATTTCCCAATACAACTGAATCTGGATCAGGCAGGACTTTAGAGTATCATAGGCTGAATGTGTCTCACCTTTGACAACTCTAACCAGTGTATGTTGCTTGCAGGGCCTTCTTTCTTAGAAGAAAGAACTTAATTAGCAAATGTTAAGAACTGAATATTTTGTACAAAATTCTGCCTGTATATGTGTCTGTGGTCAGCTTCAAAGACCTTTTATGAAGGATTGTGAAAAAGAATTCTGAAGGATGCACATATTAATGAGAATTTCTCATTGAACCCTGGTTCCCCCATAACAGTGTTGGTGAATCTTTTAGAGATGGCATGCCCAAACTGCACTTTCAAGCTGCCTGTGAGCCCCCACCCTACCCATTACCCTAGACAGCAAAGGGAGAAATTACTCACATTCAGCTGCTGGGCAGATGGGTGGGGCATGTGAAAAATGTCCTCAGGCATTGTGGAGAGGGGGAACAGAGCAGCCCCCCTGTGCTGCCAGGGCATATGTATCAAACCTTTGTCAACATGGCCCTATAACATGAGTATTTGTTTCTACTTATTAATGCCTGGGAAGAGCTGACATATCACTCTTTTAATCAGATTCAGTATGGCATAGTGAATGGAGCTCTGGACTTACAACCAAAGACTTGCTTCTTGCTCTATTGCTTGCTACCATATGACTTTATAACTATCATGAGTCTTGATATCCTCATCTGCAAAAGTGGATAACAATATGTGCATCACTTACATTAAAAAAAAAAGATTGTGCAAGATCAAATGAAATGTATTTTGTAATGGAAAATAATTACATAATGATACAATGGGTAGAATGTTGGAGTTGGAGTTGGGAAGACTTCAGTTCAAATATTCCCTTTAACACTTAGTAGCTATATCTCTTTGACTTCCACTTAAACTGTGACACTGAGTTTTAGTTTTTTCATCTACAAATTTCTAAGATAAGTATAATCCTATACATAAGGAGGGCATTTGTAAGATTTATCAAATTTTAGCTTTTTTTGGTGGGGGCATAAATTGTGTATGATCTGTTATTTCAGACTCTTAGCAAATTCATTCACTATTTGGCAAGTTAGAACAGGACTGAATTCTTAAAAAACCACATTTCCTCTGATCTTGAAATCCTTTCTTCTTATTTTCCCCCTCTCCCTTTCTCTTGTCCTCCCTCCTCCCTTCATTCTTTCCATTCTGGATGAGGAATCTGGCAACTCTCCATTCTCCCTAGAAATTTAACTACATTTTGTTTAAAAAAACTTAAAATAACTATGCTCTAAATTATATAATAAAACAATGAACATTTAAATGGATCCATTAGGGGACAGCTAGGTGTCTCAGTGTTTTGAAAGCCAGGCCTAGAGATGGGAGGTCCTGTATTCAAATCTGGCCTCAGACAGTTTCTATTTGTGTGACCTTGGGCAAATTATTTTATCCTCATTGCCTAGCCCTTACTGCTCTTCTGCCTTGGAACCAATACACATTATTGATTCTAAGACTGAAGTAAAGGTTTTAGAAAATTAAAAAAAAATCTGGTAGAAGCAAAACTTGATAGGAGAAGGATTTCTGACATCTATATTATAGTTCCATCAAAGGGGTTAAAGAGAGAGGTCTGTGGTTGCTCAGACAAGACTTCAGAGGATATATTCAGCTTGATGAAGACATCATGGCCTATGCCTGGTTTTCATCTTTGAAGTTTCAGAAATGTGATCAGTTTCAATTCAACTAGGAATGATCAGGCTCTGGTAGAGGCATGTTGGCAGGTTTGGCATAGGATTAAATGGTGGATGTTAAGAATAAAATTATCGGGGGCAGCTGGGTAGCTCAGTGGATTGAGAGTCAGGCCTAGAGACAGGAGGTCCTATGTTCAAATCCAGCTTCAGCCACTTCCCAGCTGTGTGACCCTGGGTAAGTCACTTGACCCCCATTGCCCACCCTTACCACTCTTCCACCTATGAGACAATACAAAGAAGTTAAGGGTTTAAAAAAAAGAATAAAATTATCTGGAGTCTGTGGATTAATTTATAATTATTTATTAAATAGTGAAAAGTGGGTTGGAGAAAGAAAAGGCACATTGTCACTTGTTGAATTTGTGACAAATATACATTTTTTAAATATCACAGCGAGTGGTTATATAGAAAACTCATATGGGTTTGTTTGCTATTGTTTTTAAATGTGTTATTGGAGAAATTTTAGTACTTTATTTGAATTGAATTATAAATTTCTGGTATTTTATAAAAATCATTTACACTCACAGAAGTTCATGGAAAAGCTTACAAGGAAATGGATCTCATTTTTGAGTAAAAAAACCTTTCAACAATTCTAATATATATATTTTTGATTTTTAAAACATTTTTTTATTATTTTTCCCCTTCTATGTGCAATATAATATTTGAGTTTTTAAATTTTTCCCCTTTTCTCATTTTTTGTACTTAAAGTACATATAACCAATATTAACCCCTTTTGATTTTATAGTAATATAAGTTTAATATAAATATATATTTGGTATAATATTAATGCATACCCAAAAGCCTTATACAATGGTAACCTGCCAATTATTGGTAAATATTATGGGACTGTGATTAATGTCTCTGTCTGGTTCCAGGAGAAGGGAACACAAGAACCATTAAACAGTGCTAAGAAGGCACAGGGTCATAGAGACCGACCGACCAATCCCAATGGGATTGATGAGAATCTGCACAGTGCCAAGGAGCACAAGGTCAAACAGACCATACCAATTGAGGTGGGATTGAGGAACTTCTATGCCAGTACTGAAGGGCTTGAAACTAGTGTTTGGGGTTCTGGGTTGCAGCTTTTCTGACATATTTTAGAGGCTAGACTTCCCTGAGCTTCATCCCTAGCCAAGCACCAAAGGTTGGCTATTATTACGGTTCACCCTATCCCTAAGAAGTGCAGGCAAATCAGACAAGGGAAAGACACTTCCCTTGCACACAAATTTGGTCCTATTATTTCTCTTATAAGTGTGGCAACTTTCTGTAGTCCTGGCTATTGAATGGATAATTGCTTATATCACTTTAATTGGGCCTTGATTCAAGGACCTGTTATAAATTTATTTTTCCTTACATTTTTGCACATAAGACTTTGATAATTTGCATTTTATTCACAAGTTATTTTTCTCTTTTATTTGGATTATTTGGATCTTTATTTCTTTTGCCAATTGATTTCATACAACCCCATAACTGAGCCATGTATCCTTAGCTGATCTGGGGTACCCTCTTTGAGGGAGAATGTATAATTCTCCTCAAAAGGGAATGTATGTTTTATAACCTATAATGTAAAGTTTAAATCCTTTTGAGAGTAATTTCAGGATAAGAAATTTACCATATCCCCAGAATCCAGACAACAAATCTATTTGGAGAAGACACCATGAAGATGCCTGCAGAAACCTACACTGCATCAAGAAGATCCAGAATGAACTTTGGGGTGCAGTTGATTGAACTATAGGGAGCTGAATGCATTTATTTTGAATGTATACTCTTATGTCAAAGGGGACTGCCCCCTAATTGGCTTTTTGTCAATGTGGCTATCAATCATAGGATCATTGTTTTTGTCCTATTTTCTTTTTATCCCCAAATTTCTGTAATTTAAAAGTTAGTTATGTTTATAAGAGCTTCTGGGGAGACCAGTCTCCCTCAGGCTCTTCAGAGGGGAATGTGATATTGGAAATCTGGGACTCCTTGAACTAATTTTGAGGTCCCTGATCTAAACTTCCTGTGGACATTTAGATCTCTTTCAAACTACATTTCTCATGATTCCTCTTACATAATCACATATACAGGAAGTGTAATAATGTAAGGAGAAGAATAGAAGGAAGTGCCTGAAAGGATATGCCCTCTTTTTCCAGCTGAAGCAGCTTGTTGGGCAGAGGTAATGGTGCGACTTTTGAACTAACTCTAAACAGGCACGTGGCTTCATTTTTCAAAATAGCCATCAACAAACCCTTTAAAACCATGATATTTTTAATTTTATCACTCTATATTAATTTTATTTCTTATACCTCTTACATTTATATAACATTTTAAATGTGTATTGCAATTGATTCCATTAATTGCATTTTAGTTTCTATGAGATTTAGGAGATGCCTTGGTCTCATGGAGAAACTTTCAAACCAAACCAAACCAGACCAAACATTATCTTCAAATACTGGACTCAAACCCTTTCTGAGCTTGCATCCTTTTCATAAGTTAATTATTGTAGAAATCTGCCTTCTAGTTGATTTCCCAGTTTTTAAATGTATGGATACGTTAAAAAACTCTAACCCTGTGTCTGACTCCCTTCAGAAAGTTCTGCTAATTCTCTCTCAAGACTGACTTGGTATCAAAGCCCAGACCTTTTTCAATTCAAATCAAGGAATGATAAGTCATTTTTTTTTCAAACCTATGATTTAATTAGAATATTGGATCCTCTGTGCAGATGGAAATCATTTTGTACCTTAAAAACAATTAAACCCTTACCTTCTGTCTTGGTATCAATTTTAACACAGAAGAGTGGCAAAGGCTAGATAATGGAGGGGTGTTAAATGACTTTCCCAGGGTCACACTGTTAGGAAGTATCTGAGGCCAGCTTTGAACTCAGGTTCTCCTGACTATAGACCTGGCTCTTTATCCACTGTGCCACCTAGCCATTTCTATCCCCTAAAGCAGTGATGGTGAATCTTTTAGAGACCATGTGCTGTGCCCTTCACCCCATCCCCTAGAGACTGTATGCCATGCCCTGCCTACCTCCCTCACCTTACCCTATACAGGGCAGGGAGGAAGCGCTCCCATTGGGCTGCTGGGCAGAGGGAAAGATGAAATGAGAAAATGTTCTCAGTCATGGGTGGAGAGAGGGAAGGGAGCAGTTCAGCTCTCTTCTAGCACCCACCTCTGGTGGGTGATGGCCTGCATGCCCACAGAAAGGGCTCTAATGTCTTAAAATCTGCCTGACAATGGAGAGGTTAGCTGATTGTTCTAGGTCACATTTGCATAGCTAGTATAGGTCAGAAGGGATCCTCAACCCAGGTCTTCATGACTGTGAGGCCACTCTTTCTCCACTGCATTTCACAGTCCCTCTTGACAGGGTTGCCCAGTGGATAGAGCACTGAGTGTTGAATCAGGAAGACTTATCTTCTTGAATTCAAATCCAGCCTCAGACACTCACTGGCTATGTGACCCTGGACAAGTCACTTAACCCAGTTTGACTCAGTTTCCTCATCTGTAAAATGAACTGGAGAAGAAAATGGCAAACCATTTCAGTATCTTTTCTAAGAAAAGCCCAAATGGGATCACAAAGAGCCAGACACAACTGAAAGAACAACAAATAATAACAATTTTGTTTCTGTTAAACTTCTGATTGATTTATTGTGAAAATACATCAACTGACTGGATTCACTGAAGATAAGAGAAATCAATACACTTGGGAATGAGAAGAGAAGACAATACAATTGGGAATACACTTTTCAAATTGGTGAGCATTGACTCCCTTCTGCAATATCCTGCAGGTGATGCTCATCTTCTCCCAGGGGAAGTCTAGGAATTGAAGGTTCATACCCAGGCAGCCCCATGGTGAGTTGTGAATTCCTCCAAGGACATATGCTCAGAGAACTGAATAGCAGCATGCACAAAGATGAGAGTTGATTGAACAGATAGTCATGAGACCAGCCTTTGTTCCTGGAAGTGGAGGTCCAGGGGAAAAGATGGGAGTGACAGGTTCTGTGAAATGGAGAGGGCAGAATTTATAAATCAGGGAACTTTGGAGAACGTTGTAGAAAATGAGAGTGCCAGCAATATATTCCAAGTAGACTCCGATCCTGGGCACTGGGTCTTTCACTTGATGCTTTAATGATTCAGGATAGGTTTGGAAATAGTAATTATTTTCCTCCTTCACACAGGAAAGCAAGAACAGGCAGTTCTTCCTGCTCGAGCATGGAGTGTAGATCCCCAGGACCCACTGAGGTACTTGTGTCACATCCACCTCCCAGTATTGTCTTCCTGAACTGAAAGCTTGGTCAGCAAAGATGTAAGGACAAGTAGAATCCTCAGGATGCCTGTAGTCCAACTGCCAGCCTTCTTCAGCCCTCATACTCCTTAGATCTTCAGAAACAGTCACATAGGAACTGGATGATTTAGGATCCAGTCTGATGTCCACTTTGAATTTGTTGAAGATATCTATCATCCCAGGGATGGGATCTCCTCTCAGCTCTGGGATGATAACATTGGACCTTTGTGACAACACTGATTCACCCCTTCCCAACAGCTCTCTGATATCTTTCAGGAACTCAAAATTGGGTTTATGGCTTGATTCTTGAAGTTCCACCATGATTTCCTTAATGGTTTGGATGTGCCGAGATAATCTGAACTTCCTGGTCCTTTGTTCTTCTTTCAACCTTTCCAGCCAGTGAGCTTCTTCCTCTAACAGGAAGCAGTGCAGTTTGAAATATTCTAACATAATCATCTCATTCCAGTCAGGTCCCTCCTTCATCTCATTCTCCTGAGAAAGACATTTCTTGGCTTCTTCAAAATCCTTCTTCAAGCGACTCAGAATCTCTTGGAACTTCTCCCTGTAATTTTGAGCAGCCTCTTCTGCAGGAGCAAGTGTGTGAGCCCCATGCTCAGGCATTTGGCAACAGGATACACAGAGTGAAGTCTGGTCCTCCTCACAAAAAAGCTTGAAGAATTTCTTGTGAATGGGGCATTGGTTCTGTTCTATAACCCTCTGCAAATTGTCAGAGCTGAGCTGCCTGCCAATGTCAGTCACCTTTTCCAAGGTTGAATTGATTTTGGGGAATTCTCTGATCTGGGGAACTTGCCTGCATTCTGGACAAGAAAAAGGCCAGGCTTTGGCATTCCGGTTCCTAGAAAGACATTCTCTGCAAAAGCTGTGCCCACAATCAGTGGTGACAGGCTGAGAAAAATAGTTCCTACAGATCCCACAGGTGATTTCTTCCTGCAGATTCTGCACCATTTCCCTATGAGCAGCCATTTTTCTCTCCATTGCTCCTTTCCCCTCAGCAACTGAGATCAAGAGATTTCAGTTCCAATGGGGACTGTGTTTGGATCAGACTCATTCTTTCCTTTTATAGGATGAAGAACCACCCTTTAGACCCTCCCACATAAGGTGTGAATTCATTCCCTTGCCTTGAGTCTTCAAGTGGAACAAATTAACACTTGGTAGTTGCAGTAACCCTTTAGTACTTCCCAGGTAAGGTGTGAATTTGTTCTCCTTGCCCTGAGTCTTCAAGTGAAATAAGTTGACACTTGCCAGTTGTAGCAGCTGAAGCCACCAGAATTCACACCTCTGTGGATCCACTGGTTTCACAAAGCTAAGCCTCTCTGATGCTTTTCATTAGGCATCCCAGACTTACTTGAAATACGATGCCCTTTAATTAATGTTTCTTTGCAAATGGTTGAAGGACTATTGAATAGAGAACTGGGCCTGGACTCAGAACACAGGGATTTCTGTCTCTGAAGTTTCCAAACTTGGTTATAGCTTCTCTCTTTTTTTTGTTTTTTTTTTATTTTTATACATTTATTAATATTCATTTTTAACCTGATTACATGCTTCATACCCCTACTTTCCCCTTCACCCCCGTATAGCTTCTCTTTAATTTGTTACCTGGTTGCATTATATCCACCTTCTCTGACATCTCCATTATGCCCTCTCTCTCTCTTGGGTTTTGGGACACTCGTCTCTCCTGGCTTTCCTCCTTCTCAGTCTCCTCTGATGCCTCGTTTTCCAAATCATGCCCTCTAATGGTAGATGTTCTTCAGGTTTCTGTCCTGGACCCTTTTCTCTTCTCTTGCTATACTATTTCATTTGGTAATCTCATTAGTTTCCATGGATTTAATGACTATCCCCATGCTGATGGAGATCTACTTTTCTTATACCAATCTCTCTGCTGACTTCCAGTCTCATACCTCCAACTGCCTTTCAAACATTGAGAGAATATCCAGTAGACTCCTTAAATTAAGCATGTAGAAAACAGAGCCCATCTCAGATATTTCCAAGCTCTGTGACCCTGGGCAAGTCACTTAATTCACATTGCTTACTTCTTCCCACTTCTGTCTTAGAATTAATACTAAGACAGAAGGTAAGGGTTTAAAAAAAAAAAAAAAAGGAGGGGGCAGCTGGGTAGCTCAGTGGATTGAAAGCCAGGCCTAGAGATGGGAGGTCCTAGGTTCAAATCTGACCTCAGATACTTCTTAGCTGTGTGACCCTGGGTAAGTCACTTAACCCCCATTGCCTAGCCCTTACCACTCTTCTGCCTTGGAGCCAATACACAGTATTGACTCCAAGATGGAAGGTAAGGGTTTAAAAAAAAAAGAAAGAAAGCAGGGATTATTATCTTTACTTCTAATCTCTAACCCCCATGCCTAATACTAGAGAGGGCAGCAGAATCATTTGAGTCCCTAGGGTTCCAATCTATAAATCACCCTGGATTCCTACACCTTGTACCTTACACCCCTACCATCTCTTACCCTGCCTGCCCCTGTATTATATCTATAAAGGATTACTGATTTCACTTTTGCAATATTTCTTTAATATACTCCCTTCTATCCCACTGGCCAGATGATGCTAGGAAACAGAAGGCTAGGAAGCCTCCAAATCATTCATGCATGTTGATTTCTTCCCTAGGGAGCTGTTCTTTCCTAGAGACCAAAAGGTTCCATGCAAGATTGCAGTACCAACCAGCAGCATCTTTGAAACAGGATCTGAGGGATGTAGGATCTGATGGTCTGGAAACCTTTGAAGTAAATTTAGCAATAGGACTTTCTGCCAAATCGGGTCAAAGATTTCTAGTCAAAATAATCAGATTTATTTATATATATTCCCTCCCACTATTTTGGCCACTTATGTGGAAGAAATAAAAGATTCTTTTCAATTGACTTCATAATCCTATTGGATATTTTTGGCTATTGGCATTGGTTTTCTTCAGAATCTGACTGTGAGAACTGAGGAGGATGTGTGGAAATGTTTCATTAAATCCTTTGTACTGACAGCTTAAAGGGAAGGGTGATTAAACCCCCTTTTCAATTTTCTTAATTCTTGAAAGCTCTCACTAAAAAGGTGTGTGTGTGTGTGTGTGTGTGTGTGCACGCGCACGTGTAGTGGTGGGGAGGGACCCTGGGAAACCCAAGTTACTTAAAAAATTATGAGAAAATTATGCTTATCAATTGCTGTGTGTAGTGTTGGGGTGGTGATTAGGATGTTTAATTAAAGGCCAGTATCAGAAGAATAACTGTTTGGGAAGGCCAGTTGTGGGCTGACAGGCCCAGTCCAGGCAAAGCCTGTCCTGAGGTAACAACACAGACCAGTATATAACAAAGAATAGATTCTGGATTTATTAATTAAGGGAAGATGAAAAGGGGATTTAGATGATTCTAATCTAATGTCTTCTAACTAACCCCCTTCAGATCTAAATGTCCTGTTACCAGGAGTCTTCTTGGATTTTAAATTACATTGAACTTATCTATCTGCCCAGACCCTAATATAAATAAACCTACACTGACCCAAAACAACCCCCTTTTGGTAGTAATAGAAGGTAGTTTGTTTTGGCAGTTAGGCAGGACAGGCCCAAGAAAAGGTCCTAGATTCAGAAGGATCCCAGACCAAATGTTTTTGACAGATGGTCCATATGAATTCAGGATCACACCAGGAACTATGAACTATGTAGTTATCAATCAGCAGAGAAGCAGGATAATAGAGTAGCAAGGTAGAAACAGCCAAGAGAAAGTAGCTAGTCTCTCTCCAGGCCCAAACCCAGAGCAAAGACCCAGCTCCCAGGCCCAACTGTCCTTCAGAACAGTCCAGCTCTCTCCACAGGATTCCAGAATCCTGCTGCCCATGCTTCTGCCCTCTGCAAACTTACACACCTGAACTTAACTTTTCTTATAACATGTGGGAGATAGTGTGGTATAATAGAAAAAGCACCAGCTTTGGATTAAAATTCTGTTTCTGATACTTATTATTTGACTGATGCCAGGGGCCAACAAAATCTACCCTGTCTGACATGGTTACAGGGGGGACCTTGAGGAAGTGCATGGCAGCCTCAGGAATGAAGGAAACCCCACACTCAGATACCCCTGTGTGACTCTTCTCTTATTAACACTCCTTATTATTGGAATCATTGTGATCAATATCCCCACTCAGCCCCAAGGAAATAAAGAAGAGCCCTTACAGTAGGCCCCCTACAAACTCCTAGGAAATTCCCACCTTTACATGCAGTAATACAGAAATTCCTCTAGAAGTCACTTCACAACAAACCAGCAAATCAGCAAATAGTGAGTTAATGTTAATGATTTAAAAACCCTAACTTAGATCTCCCATACACAGGTGCCTGTAAAAACAGGCCAGAACAGCCTCCAAGTTCCCCGCTCCCTGATCCCTGATTCGGTATGGTATGTTAACATAAAAGAACAATGAATGATAAATGGAGAAACTGTCTCTCAAGAAAAGGCCTGTACTTTCCCACCACTGTAGTCCAAGAGATATGTCAAATATATCTTGAAAAATATTGAAAGTTACTGGAGAATGAAAAGTCTGACAATACATTGTCTCTAAGAAGAGATGTATGATGAGAATGGATTTCCATGCCAACATTATGTGTGATCTCAAAGCATATAAAAATAAACCTTACTCAAGGCAGAGCAGAGCAGTATTCATGATGCTTGCCTGGTTGAAGTTCAGACTGTCTCTCATTCTTAAAGCACCCATGCTGTCCCACCTCCTCCAGTGGGACTCCTCTTGTGGGAGTTATACTCCCACAGACTGATCTTGGGAAGTCATTTAAATGACCTGGGCCTCAGTTTCCTTAATTGAAAAATGAGGGTTTTAGTCTACATGTTCTCCGAAACCTTTCTACATCCTTATTTAGGGTTGTGCTGGAGCCAGTTTAAATGCATTCAAAGGCACTGATTGTTAAATTTGCAGTGGAGCAGTTGATAAACTATCAATCCAGTTTGATTTTTAGTTTTACTGATCATTTAGACTTGGGAACATGATGATATATATTTTGAAGAGCTGGTTGTTAAACATTTACCAGAACACTCTTGTTCATATCTATGATTCCATGTAATTGCCTTCCTCCCTCCATTTTAGGGGGTAGAGGTAGTGAGTCATATATATATATATATATATAATATATATATATATAGTATTAACTTGGATTTACCAAGGCATTTAGGAATTTGGAGATGAGCACTGTTAAACTGGAAAAAAAATAGAACTATTAAATAGTAAAAAAAAAAAACCAAATCTTTAATCAGGTGAGGAATATGGTACAATCCTTAGGCTTCCACACAGAGTCATGCACTACTGCTCCCTGGGAGTGCCACCATGTTAGATGATAACCCTGAGTGTTATAGGCGGTAGGGTGCTTCTGTGGGATGGGCTTGATGAAGATGGCCCAACATCCTTAGATGGTATGTGGATCTAAGTTGAGGGAGGAATGGGATACCTTAATGGCCACCAAAGTGTGTTAGTAACCACTAGGGCTTATAAATGCTTGTCTCAGCTAAGCACCTGACCCCACCTACAGTGCCCAAGCCGAAGTGATTGAGTGAGACACTATATATTGATCCACACAGCTTCTCTGGTTAGTTGGCTTGGGGTTGGGTTAATGAATAAGGGTTTGTATTGAGATTAGTTGATATTAAGGTTGGATAATGCTGCTGACTATGATTTAAACAAAAATTCCCTTTCCCCTTAGATGTAGCTATGAAATTGCTCTTTAGAATGACACCAGTTTTCACTTAAATAAGTTCAAGGATTTAATTCTAATAAACTCAAAGGGGTAGGATAAGGAAAATGGTATTGGGGATGGCTATGCTAATCTATAGGTGTTAGAGTTGGCTAATCAATCACCAAAAAAGTTGGCAGCTGGCTGGAGAGGTTCCTCTCCCTCTCAGGCCCTGGTCAGGCCCAGCTGTGGCCTTGAGAGGGTTTGTGATATTCTTCTTGATGATAGATGTTTGATGTATATCTCTCAGCCCTTTTCAGCAACAGGTGAATTGATACTCGAAGCAATAGGATACAGATGCTGGAGTTGCAGGTGCATAGGCCTACCCACTCACCACCTGGGACCCTTCTCAAGAATGAGACCCTGAAAGGATCAGCTCCTGGGTTTTTATAGCAGTGGCAGCAACTTTTTTTTGCCCCAGCTCATGCCATCTGGGTAAATTCTAAATTCTATAACTGTCGGTTTTCACTCAAGTTGGTCTCCATCTTCTTCTCAGAGGTTGCTATTTCACGAGGAACCATGAAAATTGGGGAACTTATATACCTCTTGGGGAACTGAGGACAGGAGTATAGTTGATTGGGTTTACCATGGCTACAAAGAAATAAGGAGTTCTAGACAGGATTATGAGGGAGAGGATGATGCCTTACAATGGACACAAAAGGGAAAGATCCAGCTAAGGGCTATGTTTACTTGGAATAGGACTTTGATACTATGGGAGAACTTCTAAGACAAAAAAATACGGTACTTAACATCTGATTATTCTGCTATCTCCATCTAAAGTGCTTTAAGGTTTATTGTTAGTCTGAAACTCTGAATTTGGGATTTTCCTCTGGGATAAATTCTCTTGTGACAAGGTAAAACTTGAAGGCTACAGACCTCACACTGCTACAAACTTGGGGCTCTCAAGATCTCAAGATTGGGGTTTCTAGATTCCAAGTTGACAACATCCACAGGCCTAGGAAAAATCCCCTTTGCATTTCCTTCTTTGATTCTTGGGAAGTTTGCTATGACCTTGTGACTGGGAGGACTTTTCTTTGATAAGCTAGCTCTTCCCATCCTAAGAGATTTTTGGAAGGGGTAACTGGTGTAGACTTGGAAGAATACAGAAACATTAAGGTAGTTGTAAAACCAAATCTTTAATCAGGACAAGAGATAGTGCTCAATCTTTGGTCCCCACACAGAGTCAAGCGCTTAAAAAATCACACAGAGTCAAAGCTCTGGGACTCTAGTTGAGTGTGTCTGAGAGAATCACCACTCTAGATGATTCTCCAAAGAACAATAGAACAAAAGGATCTTATATACCTTTGTGGAACTAAGGACAGGGAAATATGATTGATTGGCTTTACAATGACTACAAGGAAATGAGAAGTCCAAGACAGGATTATCAGGGAGAGGCTCATGCTTTACAATGGATATTCAAGAAAGAGTCCAGCCAAAGAATGGGCCACCTGGGAGAGGACTTGGATTCTATGGGAGAAACTTCTAAGAGAAAAAGGGTACTTAACATTTGATTATATCTACTAGTTACACCTAAGATGGGATTATTAAGTACTTCAAGGTTTATTGTTCAGTTTAAAACAAGGTAAGTTAAGTTCCCCAAGGATAGGGGCAAACTTGGGGTTCCCAAAAATCCAGTTGACACAGGAGAGATTTGTCAGCTGGAGGAGAGGAATCTGAGGGCCGGGGGACTGGCATCTAGAGTGTGAGGCAGCTAGAGATTGGAAACAGCATCATGAAATTGTCAACACAGGACTCCAGTACTTGGGTTATGTGAACAGATTGGGCATGAAGTGTGACAGGAACAAACCTGTATTACTTAAACCCTTTCAGACTGCATACCCCAGTGTGGTGAGTTTTCATTTCCCTTCTCTTGGGCTTCCTCATTTTCCTCTTCATGGCAGACCACCTGGGGAAAGTCTTTTTCTTAAAAAGTTTATTTTCCTTTTAAAATCTAAGTTTACTCCTTCTCTTAAAATGACAATTATGATGAATTATAGGCATTGCTAATTTCAATATATTTACTAGGAATGCATTTTGGAATTTGGCAGGAGATAATTATTTCAGAGAAAAAGAGCTGTGACATTTTTGCTAGCACTCCCCCTCCCCTACAAGTTTAGTAAAGCTTAAAACCGCACTAAGATTTTTCAGATGCCCTATATATACATGATAACGTGTAAGTGCTTTATAATTATTAGCCATAATATTATTATTATTTTTAAACCCTCACCTTCCATCTTAGAATGAATACTGTATATTGGTTCCAAGGCAAAGAGTGGTAAGGGCTAGGCAATGGGGGTTAAGTGACTTGCCCAGGGTCACACAGCTAAGAAGTATCGGAGGTCAGATTTGAACCTAGGACTTTCTGTATCTAGGCCTGGCTCTCAACCTAATAAGCTACCCAGCTGCCCCCTTGTGAGCTATAATTATTAATTAATTATTACCATAATTAATATCACCATAAATTATAATAAACATGTTATATTTATATATTATATTTTATGCAAATTATAAATAATATGGTAACAATGTAACAATGAAATATTAATAATAAAAATTAATATACAAACACAACCAATTATATATTAAAATAATGGAACAATTAATATAATATATTAATGATTACTATATCAATAATAATTGGTGATATAATACAAATAATGAACATAATACAATTATAATTATTATAATTAATAGAATAATTAAATATAATCCAATAAAGAAAATATAACATTATACTGAATGGTAGAATTCACAGGTTTCTGCCAAATAGTCTAATTTGTGTTTGTTTTGGGTAGGTAGGTTTTATGAAGGCAGGGAACCTTTATTGGTCATCACAGACTTAGATACTATTAAAAAAAAAAGTGCTGGTGAAAGAGTGGTAAGTGATGACAAACACTTTCTCTCCTCTCCTTTCTTTTTCTCTCTTCCCCTCTCTCCTTTCTCTTTCTTTCCCTCCCTCTTTCACATCTTTCTTTTCTTATCTTTCCTTCCTTCCTTCTCCCCTCTCCCGCATACATATACCCATTGTAATGAGGGTTTTATGATTAAATCTGTAATGGTGGTTGGTAAAGCTGAAAAGCAGTCAGGAAATTAATATGGACTAGTCACAAGCTGTAGATTGGAGGTATTGAATGTAGGAATGTCAAATACCCAGTGCCTAAATCAGCCAAGGGATTGGTGTAATTTCCCTTGGTAAGGACTAAACCCTTTTAAGATGATTTTCCTTCAGCCTCTGACCTGGCTGAGGAAGTAACTCCTATTTGTTGGTAGAAAGATTAAATGGAGGTACTCTGTCTCAGAATCTTTAACAGCAGGCACTATTTAGATCTAAGATGAAGGTAGGACACACTAGTTCTTAAATTAAATTAAGGATTTATTGAATAAATTGGTTTGGGAAAAGGGATTGGAGAGTGGGTTAGGTTAGGAAAAGTATGAAACTAGTTTATTACTGCCTTCTAGATCTAAATTCAGGATGTTGATAAACTCCTTGCTATCATCTTCAGCTGACCCAAGGGACCAGCCCTGGGACAGAAATAAATGGTCTCTTTGATGGTAAATATAAAGCAATCTCTTGATAAGAAATAATTGGTATATCAGATTGATGTTCCTATCTGGTCAGCAATGGTCTTTAACCCTTCCTGGTCTAGGAAACTAAAATATCCCACGTTCTACCTCCCTCGATCCACCCAGTTCCCATACCCAAGGGATAGAAGGGAAGGTGAGGAGTGAAGTAGGAAAAAAAACCCAGTCCTGGGTCTCCAGGTCTTTATATACCATGGGTCCAAGTGCCAGTTGGTACCTGCCCTATGGCTCATGCCACAGTCAACATTCCAACCAGGGCAACTGATAGGTTGCCCCAAGAAATATGGCAGTATTATTTTCTACATTACACCATATACACACATATATAGGTTATGGAGAGGTAGAATATGTGCCTTTATTCTTGATTTATTCCTTACTTAAAAGCTTTGTACCCTGGGCAAATCACTTTCTTTTTGGGCTTCAGTTTCTTTTGTAAAAGCTACAAGGTTAAATAAACTCAGTGCTGTCAGAGGTCATTTTTTAGTGCTAACATTCCCTGAATCTGAGATGGAAATTTTCAAGTAGCTGACACTTGACAGGCTGTTCAGAAGTGAGGGAGGGATAATAAACATGTCTTCAACTAGAGGGAATGAGGAAGGGTAGGTAAGATTACTTAACTGACCCATTATTTTTTCCTCTGTAAGAAAGAATGGGAAAAAGACCTCATGAAGTTATATACTTCTTCAGAGAAAGTATTGGCTGTTTAGTTCTTTAAAAATCAACTAATTGGGGACACCTCATTGGCACAGTGGATAAAGTATCTGGCCTAGAGTAGTGAAGATTCATATTCCTGAGTTCAAATCCAGCCTTAGACACTTACTAGCTGTTTGACTCTGGCCAAGTGACTTAATCCTGTTTGTCTCAGTTTCCTCATCTGTAAAATGAACAATAAAAATCAACACTTAGATTAGACATTGTTTTTTGGAGCTTATTGAGGGATATGAAATAAGATGTTGGTATAAATCTAATTTTTGTCAGACTGTTTTTTCATCTTTTTTGATCATCATCAGCAATTTTTGTTACATGAGAGCTCCTTAAGCAGATAGTTGGTGTCTTTGCATTTATGGAATACTATGCTACTTAGTTTGATGGCTTCTTAAATGTTCACCCAATCTCTTATACTAATAAACTTTTGTACTCTTTAACTGATATAAATAGCTTTGGTGACTGCTACTTTGTAGCATAATTTGAGATTTGGTATAGCTAGGTGGCCTTTAATCCTACTTCCCCCACCCCCTTCTCTTGTGATTCTAGATGTTTTATTCTTCCAAATGAACTTTGCTATTATTTTGCCTAGTTCTAAAAATCAATCTTTCGATAGTTTGATCTATATGGTACTAAATCTATAAATTAATTTAGGTAGTATTGCCATTTTTACTATATTAGCATGTTCCAACCATGGTAATTTTAATATCTCTTTTATTTTATTTCTGTAAAGAGTGTTTCTATAGATAATTCGATCATTTTATTCTTGTGTATATTTTGGTTGGTAGGCTGCCAGATGTTTTATATGTGTTTTAGTTATTTTGAATTAGATTTCCTTCCCTCTCTCTTCTCAATTTTTTGTTAATATACATGAAGACTTAATTCACTATACGGCTTAATTTTATATCCTGCTATGTTACTGAAGTTTTTTTATTGATTTAATTTTTTGTGACTGAATCTCTAGACTTCTTTAAGTTATGGTTTCATCAGATCCTCTGCTGAATCATGCTTTCATTTATTCTTTAACTATTTTTACTCAATTTTTCTTGCCTTTTAAAATTATTCACATTTCTAGAACTATATAAAATAATAGTGGGTAACAATATATGCCCTTGCTTTACCACTGATCTTATTGATGAGGATTCTAACATTTCTCTATTCTAAATAATGCTAGCTTTTAGTTTTGGATACATAGTATTTGTAATTTTAAGGAAAGGATTATTCAGTTTTTTGCTATTTAATCAAAATGTGTGTTGTAGTTTATAAAAAAGCTTTTTCTGTATTTGTTGCTATAATTGTTGATATTTTTGTTTTTGTTATTATAGTTTTTTAGTTTATAATTTTCTTAGTGTTGAACCAACCTCATATCTTGTTATAAATCCAACCTAGTCATGGTGTATAATCTTTAAAATAAATTGCTATAGCCTGTTTCCTAATATTTTTTCAATATTTTTTGTGTTGATATCCTTTAGAGACTGTGTGTTAGAGTTTTTAGCTCCTAGATATTTTTTTCCCCTGGTTTGGGTATCAGGAAGACATTTGTCTCATAGAAGGACATCAGTAGGATGCTTTCTTTCTCATTTCGTAAACAATTTAGATAACATTGGAATTAATTTTTCTTTAATGATTTTTAAAATTCACTTGTAAATCCATCTAGGTTTTGGTATGTTTTTCCTTTTGAATTTATGTAAAATTCATTTGGACTCCATTAAGATTTACTTTTCTGAGATTGTGTACTTTAAATTCTCTATTTCTCCACTGATGTTATCAATTTTCTTGGCATATGATTGGAAAAATATTTACTAATTTCCTTTATTTCCTTCCTTTTTTGGACTTCTTCATTTTTGATTTTTGTAATTTAGTTTTCTACTCTCTTTTAAAAATTACATTTAATTTATCTATTTGTTTGTCTATTTTGTTATTATTTTTATTATTATTTGAAATCCTTACCTTCTGCCTTAGAATCAATACTGTGTATTAGTTCCAAGGCAGAAGAGCAACAAGGACTAGGCAACGGGGGTTAAGTGACTTGCCCAAGGTTACCCAGCTAGGGAGTGTCTGAGGCCATATTTGAACCCAGGACTCCTCTCTAAGCTTGGTTCTCTATCCATGGAGCCCCCTAGCTGCCCCAAAGATATTACTTTCATGACATGTTTGATATAATGGGACATGTAAGAAATCCAAATAAATAAAAGTTAGTAAACCCCTGCCATATGCAAGTACTGGAGAGACACTAAGAGAAACTAGATGTGTTTCTTATCCTCAAGGAATTGATGGTCTGATTGGGGAGATAAGGCATACTCACAAATATATACAATTTAGATTTAAATTTGTAACCTGCATAAAGGAATTCAGTGAGGACTTATTAAGCAGCTCTTCTATGTTATGTGTTGGGGGTACAAAATAAAAGATAAAACAATCCCTGCTCTCAATTGTAAAATCTACATAGATGAGTAAATATATAATAATTAAAAAACAGATAATATTAACAGTTTGGGAAAAAGAGGGTTATAAGCAAAGGTATGGAAAGAGAAAGGGACATAGTCAGCTTGGAATAATCTAGGTGGGTTGGAATGTTGACTATATGAAAGGGTATATGATGAATTAAAGCTGGAAAGATAGATTAGAATTAGTATAAAGCCTTGCTAAGGAATTTGGAAATTTCATTAGAAAACAATGAGCCAATGAAGGCTTTTGAGTAGGGAAATGATGTAGTAGACTGTATCTTAAGAATTTTAATTAAGTTCTTATGTATAGAAAGTAAGAGCGTATGGCAATAAATCATCGAGAGGTAACAACTCTCTGAAATAAGGTGATGGAAGGTGGGATGGAAAGAAAGATCTAGATAGAAGAGATTTTGTCCAGATAGATTTGACAGAATTTAGTGACTCTCCAGTGGGGGTGGGGGTGTGTGGAAATGGAAGGGTTGTCATTGATTTATACTTAGTTTTGAATCTTTTATTTTTAAAATATTTTCCCATGTGATTTTTTTGTTTGTTTTAAGCCTAAGCAACTGGGTGTCTTTAATAAAAATAGAAAAGTCAGGAGGAAGAACAGGTTTATTCCTTTATCCATTTCTAGATTCATTTAAAGTTTTATCAAAGTCTTTGCTTTTGTGCCATTAGTTACTCCCCATGGGAAACATTCACCCCCACTTTTGTAACAAAGAAAGGCAGTTCACCTAAACCAACTGATAGAGTTACTGGCATGTATCTGGTATGGTATCCATATTCTCTTGCCTTTGTGCTAAGAGAGGTGTATTTCACCATATATTCTCTGATACCAAGATTAGTCATTAAAATTAAGAGTTTGGCTTCCTTCTGATGTTGTTTTGATTTATTTTATTGCAGTCATTGTATATACTGCTCTCCTGATTTTGAGTACTTCACTCTGCAACAGTTCACATGTTTTCCCATTTTTCTCTGAATTCATAAATTCTTCTGTACTTATGGTACAATTGTATATATTTAAATAACACGATTTGTTTAGCCATTCTTCTAATTGATGATCACTTACTACGTTTATAACTTTTTTTCCCCTATCACTATTAACATTAAAACCAAACAAGAATACAGCTTTATAGCAAAGAAATTAATTTCCATTGAGAGAGTTCAAAAAGTGCATGTGTTTGTGGGGTTGGATAGACCCAAGGACCTCCTGAAAAGCCTGGAGAAGGGTACAGGCTTATATAATCTTTCAAGAAATAAAGGGAAAGGGACAATTGGGCAAGGAGGGAAACTTCTGCCCAGCACAAGTAATATATTGTCAATCTTTTGGAATGTACCAGGATGCAACTTTGATATGACAAAGGAAAGTGTGGGCACTGTTGAGGGCATGCTGACCTCTTTGGCAGGAACATTGCAATGGCACTTTCAGGCATACATCACCATTTTATAACCTTGAAGTTCTAGAGCAATTATAAACATCAAAAAAGTCATTAGAAACCTGTTAACCCTTGATAACAAAATAGTATCGCTATAAATATTTTTGTGCGGATGAGGCTTTTCTTTTTAATATCCTTGGTGTATATACTTACAAGTGTAAAAGGAAATTCTTGATTCTCTTTGAGTTCACACTTATGAAAGGGAATCCTTTATTCTCTTTGCTAGTTGGAGTTAACACTTTGGTTACAAGGGTTTTGAATCAACACAAGTTTGAACTAGGTGGAAGAGCTCATAAACCACAGAGAATTCACACCCTACCTAGTGCTAGGTGAGAAGCCAGCAAGATACTTGGAGATTTCCACCCTTTTTTCTAACTTGAACAGTCAGAAACTTGTTCATACCCTCAGAAAGTGTGAATCCTTTTGATGAGTATTCACCACTCCAGAAGGTGTGAACTAGTTCCTACAAACACTTGCCCCAGGGCAGTGCTAGACAATTTGGAAACTGTGATTGTCCCCTGTGAAGAGGGGAGGAGACAAAAAGCCACTATAAAAGGCCCTGAATTTCTGAGGCTAAAATAAGAGAGTGAACTCAAAGAAGAGGGTAGGCTCAAAGAAGAAAGCTAGCCTCAGGAGTCACCTTCAGCTCCATTCATTATCTTGACTACCCTTTTGGAGGGAACTTGGGTGAGTGGATAGCTGGTTTTCCCTTCCTGTCTTCTGGAGATAGTTTAATTCTGATTGAAGGTTAATAAGTCCTGGCTGAGCCAAGCACTGGAACAATATTTAGTTAGATAGGTTAATGTCTTCTCTACCCTTTCGTATTTCTCTACTTTTACTCTTTCCACCTCTTTTATAAATAAAAGATTTATAATTTTCATATATTTAGCCAAACCATTAATTTTAACACTTACACCAGTGGGACTTCTAAGTCAAAGGGTGCTTGCATTTTGGTAACTTTTTTAATAATGTATTTCCAAATATCTGGTCCAGAATGACTGGACCAACTTACAATGTATGCCTATTTTCCATAGCCCCTCCAACACTGACTACTCCCCATCTTGTTGTCTTTGCCAATTTTTAGGTGTAAGATTAAAAACTCAAAGTTGTCCTGATTTACATTCTTCTTGTTTGTGTCTGAACATTTTGTCAAATGGTTATTGATTGTTTACAATTCCTTTTTTTACATATTTGGTTTTATATTTAATTTTTATTTCATTTCTCAATTACATATAAACCAAAAAAATTTAAATATTCAGTTTTTTACAACTCTTTTTTTTAAAGCCCTACTTTCTGTCTTAGTATCTAAGATAGTAAGTAGAGTAGGGGCAGCTAGGTTGCTCAGTGGGTGTAGAGCCAGGCCTAGAGATGGGGATGGGGGTCCTAGGTTCAAATATGACCTTCTAGCTGGGTGTCCCTGGGCAAACCACTTAACCCCCATTGCCTGGTCCTTATTGCTCTTCTGCCTTGGAACCAATACACAGATTCTAAGAGAGAAGGTAAGAGTTAAAAAAAAAAAAAAGAGTACAAGGGCTAGGCAATGGAGATTAAGTGACTTGCCTAGAGTTACATAGCTAGGAAATGTCTGAGACCAGATTTGAAACCAGTTCCTCCTGACTCTAGACTTGGCACTCTATTTCCTGTGTTACTTAGTTGTCCCTGCAACTCTTCTTGTAATAATATTTTGTCTTATATTTTACCCACAAGATTCCTTTTTAATTAAGGTCACATCTTGGGCATAAATAACTGAGGGCAATCTCAAATAAAAATAAAAAATTCAGTTGAATTACTAGGAAGTTTGTCATATATTTGCCTAGACATTGAGTTCTCATTGAAGAATGGTAGACAGTCGACGTAAGAGAGCTAGTGTTAATGAGAGGGGAGAGAGATATAATTGAATATGTGTGGAAGCATGATTACTAATAGTATATAATCATGCTAACTTTGTTATTATCTTTAGAATGCCACATTTGGGCTCTTGTGTCTTTATGTCCACTTTTTTTTTTTTTTAAACCCTTGTACTTCGGTGTATTGTCTTATAGATGGAAGATTGGTAAGGGTGGGCAATGGGGTCAAGTGACTTGCCCAGGGTCACACAGCTGGGAAGTGGCTGAGGCCGGGTTTGAACCTAGGACCTCCTGTCTCTAGGCCTGACTCTCACTCCACTGAGCTACCCAGCTGCCCCCTACATCCACTTTTTGAATGACTTTTATTCTCTATCATTTCAGCCATGTGTTTAAATATTTCCTGGAATGCTTAAAATTTTCAGTTTTATGTAATCATTCCTCCCTCTCCATCTCACCTGGGATTTCCAATGGGAAAGAATCTTTTAAATTCTAGGCATCTAATCTTAAGTCTTTTTAGATACACATGAGACCTTTGAAACTGAAACTGTATTGAATTCTAACCCTATCACTAAGCTAAAACTGTAAGATGTCTGTAGTGCTTTAGTTCTTGGGTTGTCCATCTTCTCCTGGAGCCATTAGGTGATTTCATTCATAGCTGATTTCTTTCTTCCCAAGTGTTTTTTCCACCATCAGAGATTTCTATTGTGTTTCCAGCACTGAGTAGATTTCCTGCAGCTGCTGATTGACTCACAAACCTCTAAAGATGAGATGAATTTTTGTAGACGTAACTCAGGCATGAGGGCTTATAATCGGTATATATATGGGGATATGGAATAAGGATATCATCTCAGGCAATATTGAACATTCCCCAGCTTACTAAGCGGTTACACCATATTAAATTTAATTGAACATTCAGCTGAATCCCTCTTAAGTCTAGCCCCTCCCTCTTTTAATTATTTCCTATTTATCCTTTATATAGCTTGTTTGTACAGGAAGTCCTCAACCCTTTCAATTCCAGTGCCTCCTTACCTCTGTTAATTATTTTCTCTTTTATCCTGCATATTGTATATCCATGCTTTGTATATATTTGTTTACATGTTGTTTCCCTCATTAGATTGTTAACTTCTTGAGGCCTTTTGCCTTTTTTTGTATTCCTAGAGCTTAGCACAATACCTGGCATATAGTAGGGGCTAAATATATTTCTATTGACTATCTGAAAATACATACTTACTGTGTGAATGAAGTTCTGGGAATATAAAGATAAAAAACTAAAATGGTCTCTTTAAGGAGAATATATATCATTGGAAGTATTCAACATGTTCCCCCCAAAATAAATACAAGGTAATTTGAGGAAGGAGAGAGCATTAAGTGGGGGCATCAATAAATCATATACATCAATAAATGTATAGTGTAGGAGGTAGCATCTGCAGTAAGTCTTGAGTGAAACAAAAGATTCTGGGGGATGAGGCAAGGAGAGAATATATTCCAGGCAAGGATTTTTTTTTCTGCTGAATTCTTGTGTTTTGACTGAATGATATGTTAAAAAGGTATAGTGAGTACTGAATATTTCCTCCTCCTCTCTTCTTTAGCTCCGAGTGATGAACAAATCCTGGCTTAATACATTATCTTTCTTTTTGTTGGTTATGAAACCACCAGCATTGCCCTTTTCTTTCTTGCTTATAACCTGGCCACTCATCCTGACATTCAGCAGAACCTGTAGGAGGAGATAGATGTTACTCTGCCCAATGAGTGTAAAAAGGATAAAGAAAGAATTTCTCCTCTACTGCCTATTTACCCAATTATCTCTCTATGTATACCAGTGATGGTGAACCTTTTGGAGAATGAGTGCCCAAACTGCAACCCTCATGCTGCATGTGAGCCCCCCCCCCAACCTCACCTCAGACAGGGTAGAGAGGAAGCACTCCAATTGGGGTGCTGGGAGGGGGGGCAGGTCATGTGAGAAATGTCCTCAGGCACACGTGGAGAGGGGAAAGGGATCAGCCCCCTCTGGCACATGTGCCATAGGTTCACCAACATGGATATAGATTACATAGAGAGCACAAATGCTGTTTTTATATTTTCCCTGTATATCTTCCCTCATCTTGGAACTTTGGGTGGGACTTGAAGAGGCAAAGAAAGGGGGCAAAACTTAGATACATTGGGGATTTTACTTGCAGAGAGCAACATGATTTTCACTCTTTTGGTAAAAAATGATGGAGCAAATAAACCCAGAGCATCAGAAGGAGATTCCTGGGAGTAAAGAAACTCATTTCCATTTAACACTAACTGACTTTTGACAATCAAAGCAGGTCATAACTACCTAAGACATGAAGTTGAAGTTATGAAAGGAAGGAAGAGGAAGAAGAAAAATATCCATTTAACTGGAACCAGAAATCAGGAACAAAGGGTCCAATCTTGTTGAACTCAACAGAAAGTAATATATCTCAGAAACAAAGAGCCCAATCTTGTGCCAGGAACATAATAGGTCATTAGTCTAACTAGCAATGAGAAAATCACTTATTAAAAAAAACTAAGGTGCTAGTACCATCTCATGAATGCTCTTGACCAAAGGATCATAAGGTAGAGTGTGAATGTTTAATATAATAATTAATAATAATAAATAATCTGTTTTTGTTACTAAAAAATAGAAAAGTATGACCTATTGACAGTATATTGATAGCATTATCTTGGCTGGCCAAGAGGTAAAGGTTGTGAACCCAAAAGCATTTTGTTTTTTATCCTACTAGATCAGAAATATCATAAGTTAATTATTAGGGCAGGTAATATGAAGGGCAGATTGAAACTCAATATTAAACATTCATTTATTCATGCAACAAATATTTGTTGAGTTGCTACTTCACGCAGGAGAAAAGGTGAAGTTCTTTGGACAATAAAAATTATAATGAGCTAGAGAAGGAAATGGTGAACCACCTCAGTATCCTTGCAAGAAAACCCCAAATAGTATCACAAAGAGTCAGACATGGCTGAAAAATTACTCACTATCAAAATTATTGTCTAATGGGAGGAATAAGATGAATGTACAGATAATTTTAATAATGAAAAGAAATTAAAGGACAGTAAGTATGATACAAGTATTAGGAAGAATCCAGGGAAGAAAAGACTAATTCCTGTTGGGAAGTTCAGAGTAGGTTTTGTGGAAGAACTAATATTTGAATTGGGCCTTTAAAAAAAAAGGCATGAATTAGAGAAGTAAAACTTGTAGGGGAGGACATTTTAGGCAGAAGCAGCAGTATGAGCAAAGGAATGGAAGCCAAAGGACTTAGAAAACTTTAAAGATGCATATAAACGTTACTTATAACAATTTTTATTGTTAACATGAGAGAATTGGGGAAGAGTTTAGTATCCCTATCCCTATTGTTGTGAGGAGGATTACTTAGTTATTATTTAGGAGACCTAACAGGAAGGGCTTGAGAATTCCAAGTGGAATGGGGATGCAGGAAGTGTGTTTCTCTATCTCTGGGATGGACTCCATGGTGGTTGGGACAAGCTGTAACTGACCTTGGAATACCTCAGAGGAAGTGGAGTTGTTCCCTGATTCCCTGGGATCTTAGAGAGTGGTGAAGGTTGAAAAGGCAGAAGACATCAATCCTGCAAGTCAACTCTGAGTAGGGAAGTGGCCTGTGATCTGGTGGATAGTTTGCAGACATCTCTCCCTACCTGGTTACTTTGGATCATCAGCTGTGGAGGAGTTGGTTCCTGGTATCCTGAAAACATCTCTGGAACAGTTGTGAGACTCCAGACTCAAGCCCTCTTCCTCTGGTCCTTAGCCAAGCTGTCAAAACCTGGCAGAAGCCAGGTTGGCTAAGGAACTTACTCCTTTGACTCCAGTCCTGGTAGTTAGTCATAGCTTCACCTAACCCCGTTTCCTATCCCCTCATATTATAATTAAACTGTGAGTTTTCTTGTACTTTAAAGTCCTCATTGTGTAAATTTAATACTCTGAAGTTATTCCAGGCTAGGTGGGGCAGGGTGACAGTTAGACAGGCTTAACTGCCATTTGAGTCAACGGTCATTCCCCTTATAGTTAAACCTGGTTCCCTGGCTTGTAAAGTCTTACCCATTGTCCCTTCCTGTCTCCTATCCACCCCACTGAGCCCACATTTAATATTTAAGTTAACTCCCCTGTTTTTCCCCAAAATACTATTTGGAAACACCATAGGTTATGTGAAGGAGACTGTCTCTGAAAAGGAAGATTGTAGCTAAATTGCAGAGGACCTTAAATGCCAATCTACAACTAATGTGGAATGTTGTTCAGTTATTTTTCAGTTATGTCCAACTCTTCATGACCCCATATGGGATTTTCTTGGTAAAAATATTAGAATGGTTTGCCATTTCCTTCTCTACCTAATTTTTAGATGAGGAAACTGAGGTAAATGGGATCTTGCCCAAGTTCACATAGCTATTAAGTCTCTAAGGCTAGATTTGAACTTGGATCCCCCTGACTTCAGGCCTGGCATTTTATCTGTTGTGCTACCTAGCTGTCTAATGGGTGACAGTTTTTGAGAAAGGAGATGCGTACTTTTTCAGAAGATAAATCTGATAGTTTCATATAGACAAGGAGCACATGGAGAGGCATATGGAGTAATATGTAGAGAGTGGGGGAGATTAGAGACAAAGGATATCATGTATAATAGAATAAGCCCTGTCCTTGTATTTCTAGGACCCAGACTAAAATCCTGCATCTGATGCCTACTTATGTTGTTGGGCAAGTTATAAACCCCCCTGGGCCTCAGTTTCCTCACCTTCAAAACAAGAGTGTTAGACCACATGGTCTCTGAGGTCCCTGCCAACTCTATATCTATGATCTTACAAGAGCAACACTAGAGTGGCATATATATAGTACTTCATTGGAAGTCAAACTTCTTACATGTGTTATTTGATTTGATTCTCGAGATAACTGGGAGATCAGTTCTGTTATTATCCTCATTTTACAGATGGGAATATGAGGCTTAGGAAGTTAAATGATTTGCCCAAGGTGACACAGTTAGTAATAATCTGAAGTAGGACTGAAACTGTCTTCCTCACTCTTGGTCCCACACTCTATCCACTCTATCCCACATCTCGTAGCCTATAAATATAATGGAGATAAATTGCTTGGATGAACTTGAAGTAGATGATCTTCTAAATGGCAGAATAATGCTTGAGCCTCTGGCAAGTTATTTAAAGCATATTATTGACCATAAGTGTATAGGGAAAATTCTTTTTCCTCTTGATTTGGGAACAGAGATCTATGTACATGACTTTTTTCTCTCTAGTATTCTGCAGATTATCTAGAGTATGCTTCTTGGAGTGGAATGATAGCTGATGGGTATTCATCTTTTAGCTCTATCTCCATCACTGTTCTCTGAGCTGTACAGAAGAGTGTCAGAATAGAAAGATATGAGCAAAGATAGTCTTATAAATAAGCAGTTGCTTATGTGGCCTAATGTAGGAAAGTCTCCTAACTCCTATACCAGTGTTAGCAAACCTATTGCAGGCATGTCAAAGGGGGCTGCTCCCCTCCCCTTTCCACTGTGCCTGAGAACATTTCTCTCATTACTTGCCTCTCTGCCCAGCAGTCCAGTGGGAGTGCTTTCTCCCTCCCCTATCTAAGGTAAGGGGGTGGCTCACATGCAGTGTGATGGTTGCAGTTTGGGCACTTGGTTTCTAAAAGGTTCACCATCACTGTCCTAAACTATCTCCTTTAATGAATCTAAATTTGACCATTATTGAGTTGTCCCAATTTTATTTAAAAAAACAACAACAACTGCTCTTAAAGAACAATACTGTGTATTAGTTCCAAGGCAGAAGAATGGTAAGGGTTAGGTAATGGAGCTTAAGTGACTTGCCCATGGTCATACAGATAGGAAGTGTCTATGATTTGAATCCATGAGTTTCAGTCTCTAGGCTTGGCTCTCAATCTACTGAGACACCTAGCCACGGCTATCATTCCAATTTTAAAGAGTCCCTGGTAAAATACAAATCTGGTGTAATATCTTCAACAGCTATCAAGTAAAACCATAGCTTTCCAACACTGATAGTTATTTATGTGAGAGAATGTTTAGGATCATGATAAAGGAAAGTGACTTTCAGAAGGAACTGGAACATCAGGAAGTAAGGAAGAAGCAAAAGGGCACTGAAAAAAGGAAATGAAGAGATTCCAAAGATAAACTTGAATGACAACAATTTTGTCTGAAACCAGCCCTGTATTTCACAATTAGTAACTTAATTGGTTCCAAGAGTAAAACTTTGAAGAGAATCAATTAAATTAACTTCCACTTAACTCTAGTCAGGGTCAAATGATGCCTTTGTCACCATGATTCTGATTATATAAATAAGCTCAAAAGTGCTCATTTTTCAGAAAATATTAACATGGAATATTAATTCATTTTTGATAGAACTAGGAAATTTGTAAGTTTTCACCAGCAGATAGAAAACTACAAATACACGTACACATTAATATACATAGGTATATTAATGACAATGTTTTTAATGACTTTTTTTTCCAGAAGGTATTATTATTGTTATTACTCTTAAAGTTGTTTTTATTACATCTGGTGACTAGGGCTATGATTAATCTGGCATTACTGAGTTTAAGATCAGCAAAGACCAAATCTTGGTGGTAACCTGTTTGTTGGAATTTGTTTCTTCTCTCCCCAGGCCCCAGTCATCTATGATGTAATGCAGATGGAGTACCTGAACATGGTGGTGAACAAAACACTCAGGCTGTTCACTGTAGCAAATAGGTTGGAAAGAGTCTGTAAGAAAACTGTTGAAATCAATGGACTGACCATTCCCCAAGGGACACTGGTAATAGTTCTGCCCTATGTCCTTCATCATAATTCAGAGTTCTGGCCAGAGCCAGAGGAGTTCTGTCCTGAAAGGTACAGATTACACTCCTGGGAAAACTGAGAATGAATCTTTTTCTCTTCTGTGTATCAGTCTTATGAGTTGTGAATTCTGGGAGCCCTGTACAGAGATTAAAAAAAATGATCAGTAAGTGTAAGTTAAATGACTACTCTGTGCTAGGGACTATGCTAAATGCTAGACCCTTCAGACAACATGATCATGAGCTAACAGCTCCCTATGTGTCAGTAAAGGGGAGATTTTTGTCTATGTTCTAGTAGAATTCCAGAATCTTTGTTTCATTATTCCCTTAAGATCTAAAGTACCTGGATGTTAGTGCCTTTAAAAAAAATAAAGTGCCTAGATTTGAATATTTATTTGTTTTCTGAATGCATGAGTGTGTTTGTGTGAGGCTAGGAAAGCAGGTTTTTTTTTTTTTTGTATTAAGTGTATCTTTTTTTTAATATGATGAAATCATCTCTTAATTTAATTGGAACCCCATCTGGATAGAAACTGTTCTCCTCTTGGCCTTCTCAATCTGGAAGAGGTTGTCTATTTCTTACACAAGGTATTTTCACTGGGTAGCAGAAGGGGGAAAAAAAAAAGAGGAAACCATGTGTTCTCCTGTGCTACTGTGGGTGATAAATATCAATTAACTAAGCTATGGCCAACTTTAAAATGAGTTAAAGTTTTTCAGGAAAAAAAGCATTCTAAGTTTCCCATAAAATGGATTTTTAAGCTCAATTTTGAAGAGATGTTCTCTTTTTATTTGGAATTTTGGGACTAAGGATGTAAAGAGTAGAAAGCAGAAAATACTCACATATGTGGGTATTTCCCCACACTTCAGATATACCATTTTGAAAAATGAATAAAAAAGAAGCAAGATTTATTGCATATGATAATTTATTGCATATCTGTTCTTTGAGGAAGAAAGCCACAAATGAATTAAGTAGCTGGAGCTGAGTTTTATAAAATTTAATTATGAATGTATCTATCTAGTGTCTATGGGATACTAAATTAGGGGGGAAAGTTGACTATTTACACAGTCTTATAAGTATTGTATTCTGACTTTCATTACTATCACAGGATAGAAGTTATAAAATATAGTAGTTACTCAAATTTCACACTGGCTTTCCTTATCTCTAGGGTGATATAGATAGGTATATTTTTGTATATTTTTTACTTTGTGGCAGCTGGGTGGTGCAGTGGGTAGAGTACTGGGTTTGGAAACAAGAATATTCATCTTCCTGAGTTCAGATCTGGCCTCAGAGACTTACTAGCTAGATGGCCCTGGGCAAGCCACTTATCCCTGTTTGCCTCAGTTTCTCATCTGTAAAATGAGCTAGCGAAGGAAATGGCAAACCATTCTGGTATCTTTGTCAAGAAATATCAGAAATAATATTTATAGCCATGCTCTTTGTGGTGGCAAAAAATTGGAAAATGAGAGAATGGGGAATGGCTGAACAAAGTGTGGTATCTGTTGGTGATGGAATACTATTGTGCTCAAAGGAATAAAGAACTGGAGGAATTCCATGTGAACTGGAATGACCTCCAAGAATTGATGCAGAGTGAAAGGAGAAGATCCAGGAGAACATTGTATACAGAGACTGATATACTGTAGTACAATCAAACACAACAGACTTCTCTACTAGCAGCAATGTAAGGGTCCAGAGCAAGGTTGAGGGTCTTATGAGAAAGAAAACTAGCCACATTCAGAGGAAGAACTGTGGGAGTAGAAACACGGAAGAAAAACAACTGCTTGAACACATGGGTTGATGGGGATATTATTGGGGTAGACACTAAAAGATAACTCTAGTCCAACTATCAATAATTAGGAATTAGGTCTTGATCAATGATACATGTAAAATCCAGTGGAATTGTGCATCAGCTAAGGGGGGTTAGTGGAGTTTGGGGGAGAGGGAAAGAACATGAAATATGTAACTAGGGGAAAATATTCAAAATAAAATTAAAAAAAAAAAGAAATACCAGAAATGGGCTTATGAAGAGTTGTAATTGACTGAAACANAAAAAAAAAAAGAAATACCAGAAATGGGCTTATGAAGAGTTGTAATTGACTGAAACAAGTACATAGCAACAAAAATTTCTGACTTTTCCCTGGTCCATTCAGTACCCCATTAATAATATAGACATTCCAGATCATTACAGTCTCTTTGAGTTCTATGCAGTCTTCTTTGACCATTTTCCACTAGGACAAACTCTAAGAAAATTTCTATTATTATTGTGAAGAATAGAATTTTGAAGTTCTTATGAAGTCACCACCTAACAAGAGTTGGAAACACATTCATAAATGCTCTTAAAACTTATCACCTCCCAGGATTACAGGACCAAGGGCAAGCTTCCATCTACTTTTTGTTTCATTGAAGTCGATTGTGGAGGCTTCTGAAGAAGAGTCAGATTAGCCAATAAGGCTAAAAAGCAATCAGTTTCATTTTTGCTAGTCCAAAGAATGGTGGAAGGCCCCAAATGAGATACCTGAGGTGGGGAGGAGCAAACATCTAGAGCTGGAGGGAGATGAGGAGGCTTAAGTAGGCAATCAAGTATACAACTAGGGAGGTCATTGCCATCTCAGTCATGATGGCCTTTAGATTAAGGTGCTGGTGGTCTTTAAATCCAAAGCTATCCTTTGGATTTAAAATAGCCAAGGCACATCAGTTTCTTACCTGGGTCACTTCACTATTCACTCAGGGTAGCTTAGCAATGCAGGAAGTTGTAGGTAGAGTCTTGCTGAGGCATATTTAATTGGTTTCTATTCTTAGGGGTCCAGTCCATATTGATTGCTCTTTTCTGAATCACCACAGTGCTTTAGCACTCTGATGATACATTGATATATTTGTTTAATATAATGTATTTATATACTTTCCTTATTATTTCATGTGCATTAGGTCCATCTTTCCAACTGGATTCTAAGATTCTGGAGGGCAGATCCCATGTCATGTACTTATCTCCAATAAGCACCAACATTTCTTTGTTGAAGATTGTTACACTTCAAAAATGTTTTGCATTTATTGCAGATTCTGGGTTTTATATGAGCATCCTAATGAACAGATAGGTTGAAGAGTTCTTCTGCTTCACTAAATTATTTTCTTTTATCTTTCTGAAACCAAGTTCAGTAAGGAGAACAAGAAAAGCATTAACCCCTGTGTGTACCTCCTTTTGGTGCTGGTCCTCAAAACCGCCTTGGGTTGGAATTTGTGCTTATGAGTATTCAAGTTGCCATTAGCCAAATATTCAAGCCTTCGCTTTTGAAATTGTCAAGAGATACAAATCAGAAAGTAAAACTTATGCTTAAATATCTATAATTTTTTTAAAAATCAGGATCGTTTTATTTTTCACTTGAACAAATTTAGTTCAACACATATAATAAAATGTGCTTATTATGAATAAAATATTTAATTTCTTGACCCTTTATAAATGGAATGTGTACCTATTATATATTTGGAATCACGTATAAGATTCTGGACAGTTACAAACAGGGCTTTAAGATTTGCAAAACATTTTGCATGTATTATCTCATTTGATCCTTGTAACAACTCTGGGAGGTAAGCACTATTATTTTCATCCTTGATTTACAGATGAGGGAACTGAAACTGAGAGAGGAAACTGAGGCTTAAGTGACTTGTTTAGAGTCACACAGCTTGTAATCTGAGACAGGATTTGAACTTTAATCTTAATGATTCCAAGTCCAGTCACCAGACATTGAACCACTTTGCTGCTTAAGGATCAAATTATAAAAATCAAAATATTTCAGGCTGATTTAAATCTTCTTTTATGAGAGAAACAAAAGCAGTTATAGGAAATGTTAGCATATCTGAAATTAAGATTGTTTTTTATTCTCTTCAAATAGATTGACAATAGAAACATGAGTATGTAATCCTCTAGAATAATGATGACTAGATCCTGTGATATTCACTTGTTTGAATCAAATCAAGTTAACAAACATTCATTTATTTATTAAAAAAAAACCCTTATCGTCCAATACTGTGTATTGGTTCCAAGGCAGAAGAGTGGTAAGGGTTAGGCAATGGGGGTTAAGTGACTTGCCCAGGGTCACACAGCTAGGAAATGTCTGAGATCAGATTTGAACCCAGGACCTCCCATCTCTTGGTCTGGTTCTCAATCCACTGTGCTGCCTAGTTGCCTCTGTCTCTGTTAAAGAGATATTTTTACAATGAGGTATGATTAACATCGAACCCTAGACAGAGTGAGGCAGGGTCAGAACAGTATAGAAAACAAGAATAGAATAGTTTCTTTATTAGAGGAGAAGCCTAAGAACTAGGAACTTGGGTAAAAGACCAAAAAATAATTTAGTCAAATAATTTTGACTGGCTATATAAATTTCTAATTAAGTAAACTTGATTGAAATCACATCAACCCTTCCTGAGAACTTGAGCTCAAGGAAGCCACTAGGCGGCTTAGTGGATTGAGAGCCAGGCTTGGAGAGAGAGGAGATCCTGGGTCCAAATCTGACCTCAGGTGCTCCCTAGCTGTCTGACCTTGGGCAAGTCACTTGACCCTCATTACCTAGCCCTTACTACTCTTCTGCCTTGGAGCCAATACATTGTATTGATTCTAAAATAAAAAGTAAGAATAAAAAAAATGAACTTGAGTTCAAGTTTATCTAGGTACTAGAGGACTCACCCTTTCTCTTAGTTACCCATATGTCAGGTATCCAGATCTAAGCATATGCTGGTAAATGAATAATAACATTTTCTCCATCACTTTCTTAAGTCTAGACATTCAAGAAAACAATATATCAAATGTTGATTCCTAGCATTCTCTGATTTTCAAGGTATAAATGCTCGAACTAAAAATTTAATCATTAATTCCTTGGAACTATTAAGTGATTTCCAGCATGTTCCTCTCCAGATTTCATTGTCTCAATTCTATCTAATATTCCACAAGACCAACCTTTATACCCAATTCTTGTCTTGGGGTGTGTGTGTGAGTGTGTGTGTGTGTGTGTGTGTGTGTGTGTGTGTGCATGAATTTGTGTGTTCCAACTTTCTAGTCATAGCTCTGATTGTTAATATGCATATTATCTCTAAATTCATTACTTAAATGAAACGAAACTTAGCACCTGTTTAATATTTCAGGAGACCTTATAGACTTACTCCCATTGAATAGTGTTCTTTTTTGTCTTTCTAACTTTATGGAGTTAGGGGGACTGTAAATATCTTGGTATAGACCTATTTGTAATTTATTTCTGAAACTTTTCTTAAAAAGATTTTGTAATTATTTCAAATTCTATATGATTTAAACATACTTTTTATTCCTTTAATAGATTTATCCTTGCAAATCTATATAATTTAAATCCATAGTCCTTATACCATGAATAGATCTATGCTTCAATATAATTTAAATTACAACTGTATCTACTTTTTCTTATGAAAAGTATTTAAAAACAATTTTAAAGCTCAATTAAATAGGAAAATACAGCATTGATTAAAAATATTGTAAGCACTGAAGTATAGGCATGGAGAACCACGATATATAATGATAAAGGTAGATTTTATTTTCCTGTAAAATGTTGAGTCACTAAATTTTAAAAATTCACATTTTTTTAAAACAAGGCAGTTCATTACTTATTGGACTCTTAAACATTATTGTTGTAGATTCCCCTGAAGTTGGAAAATAAGGCTCTGCTTACAGCAAAAATACTCACTGTCTCTGTAGGTCATACCAAGATAATAAAGGGAGATAAACCATTTCTATCTTCCCCAAGGATTTCTGCACAATGCTCCAAAGATATCCTTTCTCTGCCAAGATTTCTATACTGTCCTCTGGAGGCCAGAAGCAACTTAATTTACATTTTGAAGCAAGCATTGGAATAGAAATTAGTTTTCTTATTGTGGTGAATAAGTGGTTAGGGACCTCACCTGGTTTTTTAGATATGTGTGTCTGAAGAATATTCTATAGTCTTCAGGAGAGATTAAGGTTTGGACATATGATCTAATAGATCATATTCTAATAGAATTAACATAGCTCCTGTTTTTAGGATTTAGATGGGTTCAAGGAATTTACAAACAGAATGCCAAGAACACAAATCATTTTTTAATAGAGGGAGAGGCGATTTGCCTTAGAAGTTACAGAGCTAGCTTTGGAGGCAAGAAGCTCTGATTTCAGGTCCTGCTTTTGATACATGAATATAGGAGCCTTGGTAATTCATCTTACCTCTCAGGGCTTCAAATAACCCTCTAAGATTAAATATTCCAGAGAAAGTGTCAGTCTCCATTGGCTGAGGTTCCTTATTGAGAGCTAATGACTTGGACAAGTCAAAAGAAAATTAGTAGATGATTATGGTGACTGGCAATGTCAGGCATTTTTTTGGGGGCGGGGGCGGGATTTTGGGAAAGTAGAATATGCTTTTTGCATTTAATATTTTGAAGTTAATAATTCAGTCCTAAATCTATAAAATCATTTTATGAACCTCCCTATCTGATATCTTGTAAACAGTAAAGTTATATCTACAGAGTAAAACTCTTATCCACTGTAGAATGGTCTTTTTTTGGTCATAGCTGTTGGTTATATCAGCACTGATAAGATTGATGATTTAAAGATCTAATTTGATAGCTGAATTCGTGGGAGATAACTAAATGCCTTCCCCCCTACTTTTTTGTTTCCTAATTTCCATTTTCCCCTAAGTATTTGAGTATATATAATGTTTAAAGCCTTGGGTTTTACCCATCACCATCAGCTGGATTGTGGTGATGAGACTCAATTAACGGTTTGATTCCTCTTGTGAGTTAATTACCATTATCTTTCCTCATGACCACAGGTTATACCCCTAAGCTTGGCGAGCCATCTTACAAATGTGAGCTACTGGTTAAAAAGAGAAGCAGGTGAAAAAACATAAATCACTCACAATGCTATATCTCTAGTGTTGACCTCTCTCCTGAGCCATTGCCCTTAATCTCTTATCTGCTTATTGACTTTTCCACTTAGATGCCCACCTTTACTTCAGACTCGATAAGTCTAAGACCTGACTTATTCTCTCTCTTAGTTAAAAATCTTCTCTACTCTCCTGAGTTACTGTTTATAATTTAACAACTCAACAGATATTTATGCAGTGCCTTCTAAATATTAGTCAACATCCTATTTCAATCAAGGCACTATTGTTGTCACTCAGAGTTCAAGGGCCTCTATAAAGATGGCAGGAGACATTGGTTCTTGTACATCATATTCTGGCACTAGACTACTTGAGTGGGGAAACTAATTTTACCTCTGGGAATATCAGTTTCCTGTAATATAAAGGACAAGGCACCATTGCTGTAGCAGTGAGGGCAACTCTCAAAGGGCCTCTTCAAAAATGGCAGGAGACATGAGCTCTGACATTAAATTACTCTTGTGACCTTAAGAAAGTAATTTCACCTCTGGGAATATCAATTTCTTATAATATAAGAGAGTTAAACCAATGATCTCTTTGGTCCCTTTTAGCTTGAGCATTCTGATTTTATGAGCTTTAACTTTTTCTTAGTCTTACCTCCTAAGGCTAGTCACTCACCAAATATGTACTTCTTTCTTTGTATTGTTTCCTAAATCTTGTTTTTTCTTCTATTCTTTCACTAGTCTAATGTATCATCTGAATTGATTACTGTCTTAGGATTCTGACTGATCTCTCTCTCTCTCTCTCTCTCTCTCTCTCTCTCTCTCTCTCTCTCCCTCTCCCTCTCTCTCTCTCTCTATAAGTGGTTCCCAAACTTTTTTGGCCTACTGCCCCCTTTCCAGAAAAAATATTACTTAGCCACGTGGAAATTAATTTTTTAAAAATTTTAATAGCAATTAATAGGAAAGATAAATGCACCTGTGGCCATCACCGCTCACCTGGATTGCTGCAGCATCCACCAGGGGGAGGTAGCGCTCACTTTGGGAGTCACTGCTCTAAGTCCTTACCTTCTCGCTCAGAATCAATACTAAATTTTTGTTCCAAGGCAGAAGAGTAGTAAGGGCTAGGTAATTGGGGTTAAGTGACCTGCCTGGAATCACACAGCTAGGGAGTATCTGAGTCCAGGTTTGAACCCAGGACCTCTCATCTGTAGACCTGGCTCTCTATTCAATAAGCCACCTAACTACCCAAAATGATCTCTCTTATTCTTGTCTTTTTCTACTCTACTCCATCTTACAGCTCATCACTAAATTAGTCTTCTTTATCACTGCTCTTACCATATCACTTACCTCCTTAAAATATCAAAAATCTTTTTATTATGCACAGAACAAAATTCCAACTCTTAGTATTTAATATCCTTCATAACTAGGATTTAACTTACCTTTCCTACTCTACCTACCATTAAAACTCTGCATTCATATTCTTCAACACAAATATATTGTTCCAGTCTAAAGGACCTTGAATAGTTTAATCTCTTGCTCCCCTTATCAGACTTCTCTCCAGCCACTGATAATCTGCCTAGATCCATTTTTCATTGGTTAACATGCTTCCACTCTGTCATACTCTCCCCATCCCAGTGATTTAGAATTCGAGTTGTAATTGTTGTTCAGTTATGTCTGACTCTTTATGACTTCATGAGGTTTCCTTGGCAAGGATACTGGAGTGGTTTGCCATTTCCTTCTCCAGTGGATTAAAGGCAGAGGTTAAGTGATTTTCTCAGGGTCACATAGCTAATAAGTGTCTGAGGCCAGATTTGAACTCAGGTTTTCCTTACTCCAGACCCAGCACTCTACCCACTAAGCCATCTAGCTGGCTCAAGTTGTCATTGTACACACCCCATTCTTTCTTCCCCATGACCTGTTTCATTCCTCTCAACCTTCTCTCCTTCCTCCAAATGTTCTGCCCCACATCTATCTTTCACTTTCACTGTATTCTCTGGAATGCTTGCTCCACAGTCAACATGCTTATTTTCAACATAAATATTTTCTTTTTCACTCCTTCCATTTTATTTCATATGTTGAATCCTGGCTCTCTTCTGATGACATATAATCCCTTTCTACCCTACCCAGTACTTCTTGTAATTTTCACCCATACCCTCTCAGTCCTGCTTATGATGAGTCAGAATATTCTGTGTTCCCCATTGCCACTTCTAGACTCTCTATCACCCCATCTCCTTTGAGATTTATTCAATCCAAATTTATCACCTAACCAAGATTACTCTGTTTCTCTTCCTCTTCCAATCCTTTTCTTCTCTATTGCCTAGATCTGTGATTTCATTGGCATAATGAACAAGATCTCAATGGCAGATCCATTCATTCTCTGACCTCCTTGTTATTTCTTGTTATTTCCCCCATTTATTGTTTTAGTGCCTTTGGACCTGCTGTTTCCCATGTGTAGAATGTTACCTTACTACCTTAAACTAAGAAGTGTCTCAGATGGGCCTTTGTTTCTGGGAGAAGCTTGAGATCATTAAGCTTCTAATTTCCTGTAGGCTCTTCTTTTTAAAATCTGTGACTCACTAATTGTCTCTCTATAATATCTTTTGCAGATCTGATATACATATTGATGGACATGCTCCATAGGCTGCTATCTAACTGTCTGTTTTTTTTTTAAACCCTTACCTTTCATCTTAGAATCAATACTGTATATTGGTTTCAAGGGAGAAGAGTGGTAAGGACTAGGCAACGGGGGTTAAGTGACTTGCCCAGGATCACACAGCTAGGAAGTGTCTGAGGCCAGATTTGAACCTAGGACTTCCTTTCTCTAGGCCTGGCTCTCAATCCACTGAGCCACCCAGCTGCCCCCTACCTGTATGTCTTGACTTAAGCAATAGACATTTTTCATTCATGTGGTCTTTCCTATATGGATGGGTAGGCTAAACTCTTTGGAATGGTTCCAGATTTCTCTCAGGTTTTATGATATTTCAAGACCTGACATAACCAGCAGAATAGTAACTGTAAAGTGGAACATTTCACAGTTCACAGAGGATCCCTTTCCTTTCCTTTTTTTTTTTTTAACCTTTACCTTCCGTCTTGGAATCAATACTGTGTATTGGCTCCAAAGCAGAAGAATGGTAAAGGTAGGCAATGGGGGTCAAGTGACTTGCCCAGGGTCACACACCTGGGAAGTGTCTGAGGCTGGATTTGAACCTAGGACCTCCAGTCTCTAGGCCTGGCTCTCAATCCACTGAGCCACCCAGCTGTCCCCAGAGGATCCCTTTTCAACCTGGACTCTGTGCAGTATTTCCTCCATCACAGGAATTGTGATCATATTGCTTTTGTACATAATTTTTCAACCTCCTTAGTACCAAAGGCCTTCTCCTCTAATCTCTTATGTAAGTCACATATCTTAGACCTTACCATCTCACAGGATATTTTTAAAAATTACTTTAAATACTTTTAAATACTCTAAAAACTTTAAGATTTGGAACTTTGTCATTTTGGTTCCTGACCTCACCTTCTATCCACTGGTCTTTCCCTCTCCCTCATTCAAAATAAGCCTTCTCTTCACCATCATTGTGAGGTCCTTTGATTCATCTCTATTCTTCCACTCTGTTTTCCTATTCTGAATATCTATCCTATCCCTTCTGAATAAGATATTCAGAAGATGCTCTTTTGCCTTTATTCACTTTCAGCCTAACCTTGATCCCACATTCTGCACCTTGATGATTCTCTATCACCCTGGAATCCTTTGACGAGGAGATCTTCCATATATCCTGACCTCTTAGAGCAGTGTGCAAATTATTTGGTTCAAAAATAAAATAATTAAATATTTGACATGTCATACAACTTAGTTTTTATATCTTAAATAGAAAAAATACAATATGTCTTTCTTTTGTTGCATTCACTTGTTTTACACAATTTGGCATTGAGTTAATATGATTTTGACATATATTCTGCAATTCATCATCATGAATCTACACTTTTATCACACTGGATATAGTGTGCCTTTGATGAATAGTCCATTTTTCCAAGTCAAGGCTTGACAATGGGATATAAATCAAGGGAGTTCCCAAGCCATTAAAACATGCTTATCTCTAGCTCTTGCATAAATTTCTTAATCTTTTGTGATTTGTGGTATGATACAAGGTTGTATTGCAGTATTCCATCTCCATTTGGGAGTTTCTGTAATTCTGGAGCAATTGTGCTTTTCAGCATATTTATCAGGGTTCATCATTCCCTCAATGGGTATGAGACTTCTGGATTCACAAGAAGCAAAAAATACCCCCAATACATATATTTCCTGGTGGATGTTTTACAGCATAATGAAGAAGCCCAGATCTATAGCTTCACCTGGACCTTTCTGAGAATGGTTTTGACATAGCTCTGAATGAAAAAGTGAGTTTTATTAGCAATATTTGTATTGTCTTGCCCATGACAAACATTTTGTTTTCACAGCAAGCAATTAACATTTGTTTGTGTTTTAAATCTTTTTTCTATCTTTTCCTTCTATCTTTAAGAAAGCTATGCTCTGCTATCAAGTAGGAGTGGGGGTCAAACATTGACCTGAAGAAGCAAATGTAATTGGGAAATATTTCACAAAATAAATAAAAATATACTATTTATCATAGATAACATTAACTTATGGTTTTCTAAGTCAATGTACAACCTATCACAGTGATCTGTTTGTTTTTTTTAATTTTAATTCGACATTAGTGCTATAAAGGAATTGATAGTAACCCCATCAGTTTACAGAAATCCCTGACTAATCTTTGACTTTTTTCTCTCTGAGAATGAATTAGACTGTGTTATAGCAAAGTTGGTCAGTTTTGCTGTTTAAAAACTCCACAAAACTCCCACAGGATTAAAAACACAGTGAAGGAGAGCTCTGAGGCAGGCGTATAGCATGAAGGCCAGAGAACCAAGATGGTGGAGATACCAATTCAATTCAGTTTCATCTGATCAAGGTCAAGTGTTCTGAGTCAGCCTAATGACTGTAGAAGCATTCAAGCATGAATGACCATTGTGGTCATAAAAGGAAAACAAATTAGATGATTGCTTATCTCATGTAATTCACACTCCATTGAGATCTTTGTCAAACTTCCTACCTCACTGGGTTATTATGAGGAAAGTGCTTTGCAAACTTTAAAGTATGATGGAAATGCAAGGTTATTATTATCACCGTCTAGTTTTCCTCAGTCCTTAGCAATCTGCCTGTTCACATTACTACTACTGAATCTTTTCTCATAGGTCATGAGTGACCCCCTAATTATCAATTCAAATAGCATTTTTCCCTCTAAGACTTATCCTTTTCCTTATCTCTTCATTGTGTAACTTTTATGGCCTGACCATCCTCTCTATTCATCTATCCATTCATCCATCAACATTTATTAAGTATCTACTATGTGCCAAGTCCTGTGCTAAGGGCTGGGGATACAAAAAGAGGCAAAAGATATTATCTGTCCTCAAGCATTCAGAATCTTATTATCTAGATACTCTATCCTCCATAACTTTAGTAACACAGTCCTCTTTTGGCTTTCTTCTTAACCTCCAATTCTCCTCTGGAGCCTTTATGATGCATATTTGTTGACATTCCCAAAGGTTTTGTACCTGGTACTCATTTCTTTTCTCTCTATGTTCTTTGCTCTTTCATTGTCATAGTTTCAGTTATTGAATTTAGTTTCAAAATAACTTATCAAGTCTCTACTATGCAACAGAGGTGGTTAGGTGGTGCCATGGGAATTAGGAAGATACATCTTCCTGAATTCAAATCTGGCCCCAGACACGTATAAGCTGTGTGGTCCTGGGAAAGTCTCTTAATCCAATTTGCTTCAATTTCCTCATCTGTCAAATGATTTGGTGAAGGAAATAGCAAACCACTTTAGTGTCTTTGCCAAGAAAATCCCAAATAGGGTCACAAAGAGTTTGCAGTGATTCCCAAAGTGGGTGCTACTGCCCCCTTGTGGGTCCTGCAGCGATCCAGGGGGCGGTAGGTCAAAAAAGTTTGGGAACCACTGAGTTAGAGCAACCAAAAATCAACTCAACAGCAACAACTATGTACCAGGCAGTGTGCTAGGTACTGAAGATAAAATGACAAAAACCAAATGGTTCAAGGAGCACCCTTACTACTGTGGGGAAGTAATATGTATGCAGATACGTAAAGAGTCTATATCACACACACATACCTACCTACATACATACATAGTATAATATAACGTATATAGAGGGGAAGGATCAGCACAGGCCTTATATAAGACTAGGTGGTTCCTGAGATGAATTCTAAGATGAGAAAGGGAAACATCACAGATGTGAGAGACAACTAGTGCAAAAGGGAATGGAAAAGGAAGATGGAATATCAATTAACATCCCATCTTCTGCAAGAAGTTGTTCCCAAGGGACTGCTTGGTGGTTTGAAGGATAGAGAGCCAGGTCTGGAGTCAGGAGAAACTGGGTTCAAATCTGACCTTAGATGTTTCCTAACTGAGTAACCCTGGGCAAGTCACTTCACTCCAGTTGCTTAGCCCTTACTACTCTTCCATTTTGGAATTGATAGGTAGTATTGATTCTAAGACAGAAGGCAAAGGTAGGAAAAAAGGAAAAATGCTATCCAACTCCAGAGGAAGAACCAATAGAGTCTGAATGCAGATCTAAGCGTACTATTTTTTACCTTATTTTCTTCATTTTTAAAAAACGACTGTTCTTCCACAGTTTGATCAGTATGGAGATGTGTTTTGCATGATTGCACACATATAGCCTAGATTAAGTTGCTTGCTGTCTCGGAGAGGGAGAGGGAAGGGAGGGAGAGAGCATGGAACTCAAAATTTTGGAAACTGAATGTTGAAAATTGTTTTTGCATGTAATTGGGAAAAAATAAGATGTTATATTAAAAAAATGATTGTTGACTTCACTTGACTTAAGTAATTTGTAATATAAAGTGCGGGAGGGGAAATAATGTGAAATCAGTTTGTGACGGGCTTAAATGCCTAATAGAGTAGTTTCTAGCTCTGATCTCTAGACACATATCTTTAGCTGCCTACGGAAATTATTTTCCTTCATGGCTTCCTGGCATTTCAAAGTCAAGCATGCCAAACTGAACTTTCCCTTTTAAACCTAGTCTTCTTTGGAATTCTGTCAGTGGTAGACAGAAGTCCAACTACTCACCCAGCCTTTCTTATCTAAAAATTTGCTATTATTGTAACATTGGACTTTATTGTCTGAAACCAGGTGTATTATATTTTACTCCTTCTCTGGGGCATAATCACAAATAAAAAAAGCTTATCCTCCCAACAAGTGGAAAATGTATTCTCCTCTTCTCCAACCCTTCAGTCTCTGGAGAGGTTCTTAGTTTAGCTCAGTTCTTATAGAACATATAATTCCAATTTCAAGTCCAAACACCCTTTAGACTGGAATCTCAGGCACTCTCCTTCTCTGGGCTTCCCTGCTAGGATGGTGGACTGAACCATCCTGAGTGTATTCCTGGCTCCAAGATCACCAAGGCTGAATAACTCTTGGATCCAATGATGATCATGGCCTATACCTGAAACTAAGAAGGACAAATATTACAGAACACAAATAAACACCCAAATTAATTACTTAGAGCCAAGGTGGAATAAGGGAGAATTTCCCCTATCATTGGATCAGTTCATGGTGTCCCTGAAAGAAAGGCAGAAAGAGTCAGTATCTCAGTATTTCCACTTTTAAAGTGTTATGATTAAAATTATTTTGAGAATCTGGTTTTTGGGCAAGAATATACATTTATTTATAAGGCTAGCATTATGACCTATAGATTGATAGGTCCATGACCAAGTGACCAAAGACCTCTGAAACTCTGAGAGGCAGATCTATAAATAGATTTTTAGGAGCTCATTATTTTGCTCCTCTCTTGAACATCCCAAGACATCTCCAATTGGTAAACAGCTAATTAGGAGGTGGTCCATCAAATTATCCATCCTTCCTTATCATTATGTGATGGGGTTCATAGTAGGAGAACCCTTGTCTCACTTTTTTATTAATCCAATTTTGTTAAAAGGAAGATATTCACTGGGATTCCTAATGACAAAGAAACTGTAAAAAGCAGAGTCTCTGATCCAGAACCAAGACACAGAAATACAAACAATTTTTATTTCTAATCCAAGATCCTTAAATGGAAATAAAAAAAAAAATTCTCTTACAGTGAAAGGAAATTCTTGGTTCTCTTTGTCTATTCTGAGTTTATACTTGTGAAAAGGGAATCCTTTATTCTCTTTGCCTAGTTGGAGTTAAAACTGTGGTTAACAATAACTTAAGTACCCCTACTTAGTACCTCACTAAATTGTGAGAACAGGATTAACTCTCTTTTGTCTACCTTTTGATTGAACCAACACAAACTTGAACTAGGTGGAGGAGCTCACAAACCACTTAGTGAATTCACACCCTACTTAGTACTAGGTGAGAAGCCAGTAAAATACTTGGAGAGCTCCACCCTTTTTTCTAACTCAAATAGCCAGAAACTTTTGAATTCTTTGAAAAGTTTACACACTCAGAAACAGGGTGAATCCAAACTGAATGACAACTCAGAAACATGCGAATCCTAGGAGAAGAGCTAACACCTTTAGAGGTGAGAAGTCATTCCCACAGACACTGCCCTTGGGCAGTGCTGGACAATTTGAAAACTGTGATTGGCCCCTGTGAAAAGGGGCAGGGACAGGAAACCACTATAAAAACCACAAAATCCTTTGGCTGGAGCAGTCAGGTGAGTTGAGTCTTGTGGAGAGTGTCTCTTGGAGATAGTCTTTGAGGAAACTTCACTGGCAACTGTGTCCTCCTGGCTGAAGACTAGTATAGGTATTTTCTCTAACCTCTCTTATGTTTCTCTACTTTATTGTTTCCCCTCTAATTTGGTAAATAAACTTCTGACTTGAGATATAGTAACTTCAGCTATTATGTTATCTTATACAATTAAGTCCAACCACTAAATTTAACCTTTACAATATTTCCTCTTCTCCTTCCTTTTTTTAATTAAAAAAAATTTTTTTTTAAAACCCTTACCTTCCATCTTGGAGTCAATACTGTGTATTGGCTCCAAGGCAGAAGAGTGGTAAGGGTAGGCAATGGGGGTCAAGTGACTTGCCCAGGGTCACACAGCTGAGAAGTGTCTGAGGCCGGATTTGAACCTAAGACTTCCTGTCTCTAGGCCTGGCTTTCAATACACTGAGCTACCCAGATGCCCCTCATCCTCTTCTTCTTGAGGAGACACTGCCTCAATTTCTCCAATGAAGTACCACAAGTATGATGACTAAATTACATGGAGAGTCTAATTATCATACTTGAGTGTTTCTTAAAATGATATAAAAAATTAAGTAACATATGTTGACAGAGAGTCATTGTGTGATATTCACCTGTCCAAATGTCTTATAAACAAATAAATAATGGTGTATGGGGAGGACAGAAAGGGGATTTCTCACAATAGATAGCTCATTCCAGCCACTCAAAGAAAGCTACAACCACCCAGACTCTCCCAAACACACTTGAGGCCTACAAAAAGTATCATGGGAGTCAGATTAAAATAAAGTTAGAAAATTCATAAAACAAAACCAAACCAATGCAGCATATTGTTATTCAGTTGTTTCAATTGTGTCCAATTCTTTGTCACCCCATTTGGGGTTTTCTTGGTTAAAATCCTAAAGTAGTTTGCCATTTCCTTTTCCAGCTTATTTTACAGATGATGAAACTGGGGCTAACAGGGTAAAATGACTTGCCAAGGATCACATAGCTAATAAATATCTGAGTTTGCATTTGAACTCAGGTCTTCTGGACTCCAGGCCTTTGGCTCTATCCACTAGATCATCTTGCTATCTATTCAAGACAGATAAAGTTAATTTGTGGTTTTCTGAGTAAATAAAAGTAAGGTCATTTTGAAGAGGAGTTAGTGTCCTTAGGACCATTAGGAAAGGTTTCATGTGAGAGGGATAGCTTGAGTTGAGTTTTGAAGGAAACCAGAGATTCTAAGAGGCTGAAGTGAGGAGAGAGTACATGCCAGTCTATATAAAGGCATGAGATAGATCATAGAATGTTATGTGTAAAAAGAAGACCACTTTATCATGTCAGACTGAAGTATGTGAAGGAGAGTAAAGCAATTTGAATTTTTAAAAATCTAAACTTAAAAAAACCAAATAAAATGATGATAATGAGGATTTGTACATGAAACCATGAATCTTTATTATTGTCAGCTTTCTTTTCAAGTATGTAGTAAATTAAATACATTACTTTAAAAGTTATCTTTCATTTTTTTATGAGGGCACTAATATATAATAAAACTAGAAAGGTAAGTTGGACTCAGGAATTGTGTAGTATTTTATGTTACAAACAGAGGAGTTTGTATTCAATTCTAGATGTGATAGGGAGCCATTGGAGTTTATTGAGGAGAGCAGATGTAGATTTAGGAATATGATTTTGGAAACTGTATGGAGGATTGATTGGAAAGAAAAGAGACTTGAAAGGCAAGAAGATGAATAAAAGTCTATTGCAACAGTCAGTCAATAAGCATATATTCAACAGGGCATGGATGTTCAGGGAGGATCAACATCTCTGGCATGAGAGTTTGCCAAGTCCTTTCAGGATTGCTTACTCATCTTTGGTGTCTACTTGGCTACTCACATTTACATGTGCCTGCAAGGAGCTGTAGCATATACTAAGGCCATACCCTGGTAAACCATTTTGGCAGAGGTGCTAAACTAGGTTGAGGGTAACTGATGGACCAAAAACCCATTGGTGAGTTAGAGGATGTCCAGTGGGTGATACCTAGAGGTCAAATGAGAGGTTAGGGTAGGAAAGGTAAATTAAGAATCATCAGCATAGAGATCGGGACTGTATAATTAGAATTTTGTACCCCAGGACTCCCTTTCCCAAAATCCCACTTTTGTCCTCATTTAGGTCCTTATGTTTTGGAGATGAAAGTTTCTGTAACTCTGCCTCTTTTGCTCTTCTGAAAAATGCAGTTGGGAAAAACTTCTCTTTACTCAGGCTTTTACTTTTTATTTCCTCTACTTGAAGTGATTATTAATAAATCTTATAAAATATAATACTTGGAGTTACTGGATATTCATTTTAATCTTACATGACTAAATTCATGGGAACTGATGTACCAATTGATGTTGTACAGAGGTATAAGAGAGGAGAGCCCAGGACAGAGCTCTGTGGGACACCCATTATGAGAGGGGCATTACCTGGGTGAAGATCTAGCAAAGGAAACTAAGAAGGATAAGAGTTTGGGTGAGAGATGAGGAAGGCCTGAACTAAAGCTGATGTGGGTGAAGAAAAAGGGATCAGTGCAAGAGATATTGTGGAAGCAGGTCCAACAAGACTAGACAACTGATGTGGATATGTGGGTTTGGGGAGAGTTAGGAGTCTAGATGGCATCAAGGCTGAAAACTTGGAAGACTGGAAGGGTTTTGATGCCCTTGATAGAAATTGGTAAGTTTGGAATAGGGGTGTGTATTCTGGTTAAGAGAATAATTTCTGGAGGCAAATAGGTGGCTCAGTAGATTGAGAGCCAGGCTTTGCAATGGGAGATGGTGGGTTCAAATCTGTCTTCAGATATTTCCTAGCTATGTGGCCTTGGAAAAGTCACTTAACCCCCATTGCCTCGCCCTTAGTGCCTTTCTGTCTTGGAATTAATATATAGTTTTGATTCTAAGATAGAAGGGAAGGGTTTTTGAAAAGAGAGAGTAATTTCTGGTAGGGACATATTGAAATTATATTGCTTGCAGGATATCCAGTTTCACTTCAAAATGATTTCCTGATTGCAGCAGAACCTTCAAAATGGCTTGCAGTGCTCCTAGGTCCATCTAAAAACTTTGCTATAACAATCACAGCCTTGCTCTGGCTATTTACGGCACACAGTGCTAGACATAATCATTTCTGGCAGTGAGTCTGTATTTGCTTTAGTTGAGTTTAAAAAAATAGGAGACAAGTTGAGCTGTTACTCTCTTGCCTCTTCACCTGCTTGCATTTAAATGGTTAGGCTGACAGGATGGTGCAGATGACACATCTTCACATGTAGGTTCCCTTGAAATGGATTTTTTTTGAAGGGATTGGCCCATAGGATTTGACAAATCTTCTTGCTCAACATGTTGCCATATTCCACAACCAGAGTCTGTTTTACTGAACTACAAATGAGATGTCATCAAGACTTGCTTGGATTGTTTCCATCACACCTTAGCAGAGGGCTTAACAAGAGCTCCTCGAGAAGGATTTGGACATCCCTTTGTCTGCTCCTATTCTGTGTTCATGGCATTTTCTTTTCTAAGAACCGCACTGAGGGAGGCCCGGGTGGATTTCTGTCTCTATAATTAAAGTCTCTAGAGGACTCTGATGGGAAGAATGATAAAACTGGGTTAGCTATAAAATGTAGCTCAGTGGATAGAGCACCAGGACTGGAGTCAGATAGACTCCTCTTCCTGGGTTCAAATCTGGCCTCAGATGCTTACTAGCTGGGTGACCCTGGGCAAGTCACTTAACCTTATTTGCCTCAGTTTTCTTATCTGTAAAATGAGCTGGAGAAAGAAATGGCAAGCTACTCCAGTATCTTGGCCAAGAAAACCCCAAATGGGGTCACAAAGAGTCAGATACAACTGAACGAAGTGGCTGAAATGAAATGTTCCTGACCATACATGAATAACCTAGATCGACTTGCTTACATCTCTGGGAAGGGGGAGGGAAGGGAGACAGTTTGGATCTTATTTCTGAAAACATATGTTGAAAATTGCTCTGACACATAATTGGGAAAACAAATTATTTTAAATAAGTAAACAAATGGGGGAAAAAAAAGAAATGAAATGATCCCAGAGCATTTTAGGATTTTGCAAAGACTCATTTGGTCGCACTATGTAACTATCTTGCCATTGTGAATAAATGGTTCAGTTTCTGAGTTTAAGAGATGTGAAGGAAAAGGTGGTAAAGTGAAACTGTGCTCTGGGCATTTGAGCTGTGATTTCCACTGTGGCCTTGTGAGGGGATCGGGGAACTCTTCTGATGGAATTCTTTTTATCTATTAACAGCTTAATTTATTAGTCTATGAAGCTGGGAACAGCAGCGAGACTCCCTTCTTTTATTCAAAAACTTCTTCAGGACAGAGGCTTTTAAGAAATAGATATTGGTGGTAGCTGGGTGGTTCAGTGGATTGAATGCCAGGCTAGAGACTGGCTGTCTTGGGTTCATATGTGGCTTCATACACATCTTAGCCGTATGACCCTCGGCAAGTCAATTAACTCCCATTGCTTAGCCCTTTCTATTCTTCTGCCTTGGAACCAATACATTGTATTGATGTAAGGTAAGAGTTATAAAACAATAACCCCAAGTAATATTTCATTTGATCTTTGCAACAGCCCTGTAGTTTGGATGCTGTTATTACCCCTATTTTACAGATGAGAAAACTGAGGCTGACAGAGGTCAAGTAACTTGCCCAGGGTTATACAACTAGTAAATGTCTTGGGCTAGATTTGAACTCAGTTCTTCCTGACTCCAGACTTAGCACTCTATCCACTGTCACCAGCTACCCGTATTGAAGCAAATGCCTTTACAATAAATAATGCTTACCCTCCACAGCATCCTTTAACTTGGTCTCTTGTTTGTCAAGAAAACATCTTAAGCCAATGGAACATTTTATCTTGGGAGTGAATCACTAAGAGTTTGGACAGTGTAAACCCGTTCCCATCTGCAGTTTTAGTCCCCCTTCTAAATACCCTAAGGCAGGGGATGTGTGTATAACACAAAACAAAGGAAAGACAGGAGAGAACAGGATAAAAGAGACTTTTTATGCAAGGCTGCATAGTCCAAAGGGTACCAATCGATACTTTCAGTAAGGAATTTTTTGAGATCATAAACTCCTCCAAGGGAATCAGCCATGTTAGAAAAGCAATAAAATATCTACCTAAATGATATGGTCTCTGCATTTGTTGCTGCACAGTTAATGCTCCTTGGCTCACAGTTTCTACTTTTCCCCAGCCTCAGGTAGAGTTTTCTCTTCCACTAATGGTCCCAGAGAGTTTCATATCATTTTTATCTCTTTTGTGTACTCAGTCATGCTTTATCTTGGGCAGATATCTCATTCTCCTGCCTATTTTGTAAACTCTCAAAGACAAGGACATTCTAATTTTCATCTTTTATTCTCTACAGATCCTTCATACACAGAATCAACATAAATATTTGTTGAATTGAGTTGAGGGGAAGGCAATCAGTGAAGGAAAACAAGGAACTCCAGTGGCAGCTGTGAAAAAGGAGAAAAAGAAGTTTTCATGTTTGGATTTACCTCCCTGAACAGTTCTGGCATCTAAAACAAGATGGAGTTGGGGGCAGTGTGTATGTGTAGGGCTCTTCTCAGGATTGCTAATGCCTTGCTGTTTAATTGCCAATTTTTTTTTTTTTTTGTTGTCATTTTTGCCTTTGTAACATCCCTCTCATCTGGCCACTTCTCCTTACTCACATAGCTACCACCTTAGTTTAGGTCCTCTTACCTCTCTCTTATTCCATTGAAATGGCTTTCAAATTGGTCTTCTGATTTTCAAGTCTCTCCTCTCTACAATATATCCTCCACCAACAGCCAACGTGGTTTTCCTTATGTGCTTCTCTGACTGTGCCCCTCTCTTACTCCTTCCAGTGACTCTTTATTGTCCCTTGGATAAATAGAAATTTCTCTGGCAAAATTTTTAAGGCCTTTACAATCTGGCTCCAAATTACCTTTCTAGCTCCATTATACTCTACTCTCCATCCCCATTTTTGTTCCTCACACATGACTTACAATCTCTCATCTCCTTGATTTTGCACTCACTCCCTTGCTCTCCATGCCTGGAATGTCACTCTCTCTTTACTTTCTCCTCACAGAATTCCTTAATCTTCTTTCAAGACTAACCTTAAGCACGGTTGTTGCTCTGACTCTTTGTGACCCCAGGGACTATAATTAATCATGAAGTTTTCTTGGCTAAGAATACTGGAATGATTTGCCATTTCCTTCTCCAGTAGATCCATTGAGCCCTTTTGTCAGGCAGAGTTTAAGTGACATGTAAAGGGTTAAGTAGCTAGGAAGTGTTTGAGGCCAGATTTGAACTGGCTCTTCCTGACTGTAGTCTCGGAGCTCTTAACCACTGAGCCACAGCTGTCTTCAAGCACTGTTAAAAAAAAAACAACAAAACAACACAACAAAAAAAAAAAGTGCTAGACTGCTTGGAGGCTGTGATTGACCCCTCTGAAGAGGGGCAGGAACAGGGAGTCACCATAAAAGCAAACCCCCGACTCCTTCAAGCTTTGGTGTCTATCAAAGATATGTATTATGAAAGAGCAATTCTGCACTAGGTTGTTTATGCAATTGCATACCAGAATCTGGACTATAGGCATTTTTCATCCACTTGGTTTTTCCTTTGTTGATTGCTAATCCAAACCCATTTGAATGATTATTGATTTTATCCAGGAGTCTCTGAAGTTTTCCAGAACTTGATGGAATTAGCAGAATGCCATCCCATTCTACAGAATACAACCATTTACTAGAGAATCAATTTTTAATTTTAATTCTATTCCAGACTTATTTCACAAGGGCTATATGTAAATCTAAAAATTTGGGCCACACGAGTTTTTATTTTTCCCCAAATTGTTATTCCCTTAATTTTATTTTGTAGTACAGCATCCAGCTGATCCTCACCAGGTAATACTTCATTATGTGAGTAATATGTTCGCATGGATTCATATTGGCTATTATATTAGAATTATTTGACCTGGGGGGCAGCTAGGTGGCATAGTATATAGAGAACCAGGAATCAGAAGGTCCTGGGTTCAAATATGGGCCTAGATACTTCCTGACTGTGTGATCCTGGGCAAGTCACTTAATTGCACTCCTTTCCACTCTTCTGTTTTAGAAGTAATACTAAAACAGAAGATAAGAATATACATATATAAATTGGCATGTCCTGACCATAGGCATTCATTCCCTCAGGGGATAGGTCATTGGAATTACTAATATAGGATGTGCTGACATCTTCTTTACATTTCTAAGGTTCTGATTTGATTGCATTTGGTACTTTTTCCAGCAGTGATTAGGTACACAACTTTGCAGTGGTTTCTCTACAGTACTCTACAGCTAAAACTTGACTGAATGTCATTAGAAGAAGTAGAATGCATATTGACTGGATACCCCTGAGTTGTCCTGGACCTACAATTCATGGGCTTAGTTGTAGCCTTAAGTCTTCATCTATGACTGGGGAAAGATTCCTTCTTGGCTGAATCCCAAGAACCCTTGGGTCATATTTCCCAAAGTAGAGCACTCAAAATTGGGAAAAAATAACAGGGTTTATGGAAGAAATAATCCAAGGCAAGCGGTGAAATACACAGAGTTGATTTTTGACCAATGCTTCATAAAAGCAATTTATGAAATGTTTATTCTGTGTAAAGCACTATACAAAGTAAGTACTGAAGAAAATATAGATAGACAGTTGCTGCTCTCAAAGAGCTCATATTTTTATTTTTAACTGGGAGAGATAACACATAGAGGAAGATACAGCTTCAGGGCCAATGGCAAGGTCCAGAAGTCATTAGACTAGATAACCCCTAAAATCCCCTTTATCTTTTACTCTATGAGTCTCTAACATCTCTCATTTTTGTGCTTTTCCTCTATTTCTCTCCAGTTTACTTTGTAATTGCCTATATAGTTTTGGATAAGTTATTTAGCTTATTTGGGCCTTGGTTTTCTTACCTATAAATTGATGAATTTAGACTAGTGGATAACAATCATGATAATTACAGATTTACAAAACACTCCATAAATATTTTTTCTTTTAATCCTCACAACAACCCTGGGAGGTAGGTGTTATTTTAAAAAAAAAACAACTCTTATCTTGCATTTTAGAATCAATACTGTGTATTGGTTCCAAATCAGAAGAGTGATAATGGCTAGGCAATGAGGGTTGAATGACTTGTCCAGGGTCACACAGCTAGGAAGTGTTGGAGGCCACATTTGAATCCAATACTTCCTATCTCTAGGCTTGGCTTTCTACCCACTGCGCCTCTTGGTAGGTGCTATTCTTATCATCCTTATTTTATAAATGAAGAAATAAGTAGATAGAGGTTAAGTGACTTGTCTAGGCTCACATGGGCAGGATGTCATCCTGCCTTCAGAGATGCCACTTTAGCTCTTGTTTAAAAAAATTCTATAATACTATACTTCTAGAGTCCATTATTTTTTGGGACTCTTTCAGATTTTTACTTGATATTGTTTTCTCAGGTTCATGTTGCTTTCTATCAAAGTGTCAAGGCTTCAAACACCCACTCAAGCAGCTCTCCAGAGCCCGAGTGATCACCTGCCTGCATCAAAAGCAGAATCTCAGACATATGGGAACAGCTGTGTCAAGAAGAATATTACATGCAGGAAGAGCAATATCAGCACGACTGATGCTTATTCATCATTTCTCTGAAATAATGATGGCCTCCACATGACAGAAGACACTCTAAGACTTAAGCACTCCTGTAGCACAGCCCTCTCCCCCCTAATAAAATTACCTCACATTAAAATAAAGTATTTTATGTGTCTTCTCTCATTTAATCTGCATAGCAATTCTGCCAAGTTGTGTAAATATTTCTGACATCCCCATTTTATAGATTGAGTCAGAGAGGTTTAAGTGACACAGAATCATAGGACTTTTAGAGTTGTCCCGGACCAACTGGATCTTTCCTCATTCCTCTCCCTCTTCCCACCCCAAGGACTTTTTGTTTTTGTTTATCTATTGATAGAGATTTAGGATGTGGGTTACATATTATTATCCCTCTTCAAAATCAAAATGCTGTTTTTGATTCAAGTAGATTGTAATAATTAAAAATGGGTTTGACAAATATAAGAATTAAAAATTATTGTGGTTGTCATTTATAAAAAATAATTAACTTCTTAAGTCAAAATGACTATTAGCAGCTTTTACTTATAGCAAGGAAGAGATATTAAAGTGGGAAATATAAGAAAGAGGTAAAAAAAAATCCCCTAGCTACAAATACCCCAAGTCCTAATCCTAGTGCCTCTAGACCACCAACGAGAATCTGAATCTCACCAGAATCCAAGGTCCTAATCAGGAAGCTGAAATCCAAAGAGCCAGAAGATGCCCCAAAGCTGCTGAGAATCTTCAGCTACAGGAGGCCAAGGGGAGGTGGGGAAGAGAGAGAGAAAGAGAGAGAGAGAGAGAGAGAGAGAGAGAGAGAGAGAGACAGAGAGAGACAGAGAGAGAGAGAGAGAGAGAGAGAGAGAAATCTTAAACATTGCTTCCTATCTCTTTCCCACTTCATGGGAACCAATCACCCTCCCAATTTTCCTAACACAGCCCAAGGGGATGCAGTGCTTGTGGCCTTTGTTGGTGTGAACTTTTTTTTTCTAGTAAGTGACTTGTGAACTCTTTTACTTTGTGACTTACTAAGTGTTAAGTAGGGGTACTTTTAGTTCCTGATTGATTAACTCAAGATAGACAAAGGGAATTAAAAAAAAATCCTTTCTCAATATGTAATTCAAATTTTATTTTATTTTATTTTTTAAACCCTTACCTTCCATCTTGGAGTCAGGCAGAAGAGTGGTAAGGGTAGGCAATGGGGGTCAAGTGACTTGCCCAAGGTCACAGGGCTGGGAAGTGTCTGAGACCAGATTTGAACCTAGGACCTCCTGTCTCTAGGTCTGGCTCTCAATCCACCGAACTACCCAGCTGCCCCCTAGCTCTAGTATTTTAAAAGACTATTTTAATTCACTGTTTCAGGATGTTATTCTTGGTTTTAAACCTATAGTTTGGCTGAGGTAGTATTATATTTTATGATCTTCACTTGTTTATTAAAGAAGTCAGATCCTGTGTATTCCTGGATTATAGTAATGTGGAACCTTGATATGTAGACTGCTTCTTTCTGGGTGCTTGCAATATTTTTTTCTTTGATGGGGAGCTCTGAATTTTGGCAATGCTGTTCCTGGGACTTTTGCTCTTGGACTTTTTTTTCAGAAGATGATTAGTGGATATTTTTAATCTTAAATTTTCCTCTGGTTCTCATAGAGGTGAGCAGTTTTCATTTCTTGTAATATAGTGCTTAAGTTTTTAAAAAAATTATGATTTTCAAGAGTGTCTTCTTAAATGATCTTTCTTTGAACTATTTTCCAGGTAAATTGTTTTTGATATCACATCTTATATTTTCTTCTATTCTCAAATCTTTTGATTTTATTTTAATATACTTTGCTGTCTCATAGAGGCATTGATTTCAATTTAGTTCACCTTAGTTTTCATGGATTCCCTGTTGTTCATATAAAATTTAGAATTGCCTCCTCTAAACTATTTATTTACCTTCCAAGTTTCTCCTCCAGAGATTTTATTTCATTTTTTAATATTTTGTTTCATTTTTTCCTAGGTTTCCATGTAGTCCTTGTGGAAATACCCCTTTTTTTAAAGTTTCTGCTTGCAGTTGTTACGGATAAGGTAATTCCATCTAAGCTGGCTTTTTCATATGGTTTGGTGTCATTTTTGTCTTATTCATCTCTCTAGTTTTTTTCCTGAACTTGGCATATATATCAGGGCTGGGATTCAGCCCTTGCTTTGTGGTGCTTTTGGGTGGATGTGGTCAGTACTTTTTGATCTCAACCTAGGTTACATAGGTTCCTACATTGGCTTCTATCTCTCCCAACCAATGTGCTAATTTCTCATGGATATTTGAGTCTCATATTCAGGGTCCTCTATGGTTTCTCAGACTAGAATGGTAGGGACCTAGAAGCTCCAATACTGCTAATGCCACACTGTTTACAGTTACTCCTAGTTTTTTCTAATTTGGCTGCTTTGGGCTTATCCCATGGGGCTCTCCATGCACTGGGCTTTCTTGGGGGTGGGGCTCTATTTCTCTTTCTTTCAAATGCTAACATAGTGTTTCTGAGAAATTATTTTGGTTTATAGGAGGTACCCATGCTATTATTATTTCATCATTTTCCTGGAAGTCCTTCTGTAATACTTTTTAATGCTCCTAACCCCCCAATACCTTTTGGCCATTTTTTTTTAAAACACTTACCTTCTGTCTTAGAATTCAATATTGTGTTTTGGTTCCAAGGCAGAAGAGTGGTAAGGGCTAGGCAATGGAGGTTAAGTGACTTGCCCAGGTTCACACAGCTGGGAAGTGTCTGAGGCCAGATTTGAACCTAGGACCTCCTGTCTCTAGGCCTGGCTCTCATTCCACTGAGCTACCCAGCAGCCCCCTGCAATATTTATTTTTGGCTATATTTTCAACTGAAAAAAAAATGCTGTGTACAATGTTCTCCTGGTTCTGCTCCTTTCACTCTGCATCAGTTCCTGGAGGTCTTTCCAGTTCACATGGAATTCCTTCACTTCTTTATTCCTTTGAGCACTATAGTATTCCATCACCAGCATATACCACAATTTGTTCAGCCATTCCTCAATTGAAGGACATCTCCTCATTTTCCAATTTTTTGCCACCACAGAGAATGCAGTTATAAATATTTTTGTCACAAGGACTTTTATTTTTTAAAAATTCAACTAATTTACTTTTAGTACCAGATTTTCTTTCTACCCTCCTCCTTCCCCCACCTATGGAGAAGGTAAGAACTGCAAAATCCATTATAAATATGAATTTATTCAAAATCAATTTCCAAATTAGCCATTAGGAGTTTCTAAACTGGGTGGTTCTATATATTGATGAAATTCTAGGTACTATCCTTATTCCTTTCAGTTGAATATGCCATTTTATCTATTTTATTTTAAAACCCTTATCTTAGAATCAATATGATTGTAAAGCAGAAGAGAGGTAAGGGTTAGGCAAAGGGGGTTAAGTGACTTGCTTAGGGTTACACAGCTAGGAAGTATCTGTGGTCAAATTTGAACCCAAGACCTTCCATCTCAGAGCCTGGCTCTTAATCCCCTGAGCCACCCAGTTGACCCTGAATATGCCATTTAAAAAGCTAAATCCTTCAGCATAGCATACCTGTGACTTGGTACAAAGACATCTCTTAGAATTTTCTTTAACTGTCAATTTGGGCAGGTTTCTGAGAGTGAGTTCAGGGGAATTTGTACTTGGGAGTTACTGAGTTTGTATTCTTAACCATGAGTTCATTTGTTTAAAATCCAAGCATACAGTTCATCTGTCAAGTTGAATGAATTGTTCACTATTTGGCAGGTCTAGTCCTAGATGCACCTTATGTTTACATTTTCATCAAATGGTCACATGGCTTTGCTTTCAACACAATCAATGCCATTATTGGCAGTGTGCTTGCAATTTCAGCAAATGGCAGTCATTCTCTTTTTCCTTCCCTGTGACTGCCATTATTGTCATCCATGGCGCTCCCATTCCCCCCCAGCTCCCAGGGTTTGCAACAATGAAATTGATTTGAACTCCCCTCCTTCCTTTGCTTCCCACTTAAATTTCATTAGTAGATCTTGCTTCCTCTTTCTCTCCAGTGACTTTCAAAAGTGTCCCTTCCTTTCTGATTCAACAGCCACCTTTAACCCCCACCTGGACAAATGTGACAGTATCTTAATGGCTCTCCTGGCTTCTATTCAATCCTCTCTCCAGTGTATTTATCGTGTAGCTACAAAAATGGTTCATCTCAAACATCACTTTCACTATGTCATTCTTTTACTTAGCAGCTCAGACTACATTATACAGTTTGGCAAGGCATGGCAAGCATTTATTAAGCCCCTATGTGCCAGCCACAGAACCAGAAACAGGGAGATTAGAGATTGGCTGGCCAGGTCTTTCTTCCCCAAAATGGAGGAACTCATTAATGGGAGAAGATGTCTAACATGAAGGAGGTATGTTCCAGGGTGAGAAATCCTCAGAGATTAAATGAATATTCCTTGTATGAAGAAGAAGTGAGGGAGATCCCAGGAGGAGAATGGCAGCAGAGGCATGATAGAGAAGTCCAGAAAGTCAGGAGCAGAAGTAGTAGGGCAATGCCTATTTACCCCCGCTTCTTTTTAACCTAATCTTTTATTATTTCCTACTATGGCTTTCCTGTACCGTTCTCTTTTGTTCTCTCATCACATAATTATTAATTCTTACTTCTCTGATTTTGGTCATCTCATTTTAATATCTGGAATGCCTGGTTTCTGTCCTCAGCCTCCTTTTGGGTTCCCCCACCTCATCCCCTTCACCTATCCATCTCCATGGGAAAGCTATAACTATCTGTAGGAATATTATTCACCCAAGACAAAGTAATTGGAATCTATAATACTTCTACTCCAAACTAGAGCAAGGGGCTTTATGTAGACTCTCATGATTGCCAAGTTAACTCCCAAGTCTCTGCTAGTGCATTATGATGAACATAAACCTTTGGTTTTTAACATTAACATTTGCCCTTACTTTTTTGGGTCTTTGTTTAGCCACAAAATACCAGATGTCACTGAGGCACCCAAAAATTATGTCACTATTACTCCATTTATGAAGTATTAGTAAATGGTCAAGGGGCAAGAAGGAAGAAGCTACTGCCACTATTCCCAATTGCTTCTTTCTCTGTAGCCTTACAGTTGCTGTTGTTCATCCTTCAATTTCTAAAAACAATTCCTTACCTTTGGTCTTAGAATCAATACTATGTATTGGTTACAAGGCAAAGAGCAGTAAGGGCTAGACAATGAGGATTAAGTGACTTTGGTCACACAGCTAGGAAGTGTAAGAGGCCAGATTTGAACCCAGGACATTTCATTTCTAGATCTGCATCTTTCATTTTTGAAGATAACCAATGACATCATAAGGCAATATTTTGACTTGCCCATGAATTGGATTTAAGTGGGGCAGAGTTTCACAGTCATCAGCCTCACTCTTTCTTCTAGTCATCGACATTCAGTGGCAAGTTAAAATTTTGGATGACTGTTGATGGTATGAGTGCAGTGGATGACCTTGGCATCTTCAATGTCTGGCTAAACTCTAAGCACTTCATTGTAGCATGCTTCAGTTACCTTTCTGGACACTGGGACAGATTGTTCTTATTTGCCCATTCCTCTGGAGGGGTGGACAGGGGGGATGTTTTTACATGCTTGGGGTAGACATTGTCTCTGACTCTCCTACAGGTTGGAAGCCTGTCAATTATGCCCAATCTAGTTTAGCCCATGTACCCAGATAATATAATGGGAGTGTGGTCACTGTGCATGCTACAGCTTCTTGGAGCCACATGTGAGAGTGCTGGGTGACAGGTGGTCATCAAAGGTCGATGAGCAATCACAGAAAGGGCAAGCAAGCCCTTACCCCAGAGGCACCAGTTCTCTCTGAGCATCCCATATACCCCATACCTGTATGGAGATCCTGCCTGTAACCAGCTTATAAAAGCAGCTCTGGAGTACACTTCTGGTCTGGAGTTACTAAATTAGCCCTTATATTTCAGCATAGACTATTGTGGTAGGAGTGTGAGCCTGAGAGCCCAGTGGGATCACTTTGTGCCACAGCAATGCATCTCCTGGGAATCTGGTTACCTAAGTGGCTTTTTCTGTTGGACTTCTTTTTTTGGTTGTTGTTGTTCTTATGTGTTGGAGTCTCTGAGGAGCATCTAATGCAGTGGGGTGTTCTTGCTTGCCAGCTATTGATTAGACATTAGCAGATTCCTGCCAAAGGCAGGATTATATAATATTTCAACCTCCCATATTTGAGTTTCTTACAAAAAAATGTGTACCTACAGCCTAACTTGTTCATTAATAGTAGTATCATTGTATATCTTTGGCTTTAAATGGCAGCACCTGGAACAGCACTACTGAGCAAATAATTTTAGAGATACTATATATATATATAATAGTAATCATTAAATTTTATATAATATTCATATTGTGCCAGTCACTGTGCTAAGCATTTTATAGTTATCTCATGTGATCCTCAAAAAAGCCCTTTGAGGGAGATGCTATTATTATTTCCATTTTATGGATCAGGAAACTAAGGTTAAGTGACTTGCCCAGGGTTACACACTAATAAGTTCCTGAGGCTGAATTTGAACTCAGGATTTCCTGATTCTAGGCTATGAACTATATCCCCTGAGTCATGTAGCTGGAAGGTAATTTATGTGGGCAGGTACTAGCATGGGCACAGGATGGGGAGGGGGCTACAGGTATTGGACAGGGAAAATGCTTTGGCATGAAGTGAAATTTGAGTCAGTAGAGTCTTGAGTAAAAGGTGGCAAGGAAAACCAGGAGAGAGGAGGGAGAAAGCATTTTAGACTTGGAGAAACAGTCAGTGAAAATGCATGGAATCTGAAGATGGAGTGCTATATGTGTGTGGAATAGCAAGTAGACCGGTGTCATTGGACTGTATGATATTTGGAAAGAAATAAAATGTAGCAAGACTGAAAAGATAGGAAAGGACCGAGTTGTGAGAGTTTTCAAAACCAAACAATATTTTATATTTAGTTCTGAAGGTTATAGAGAGCCATTGGAGTTTTTTGAATAAGGGAATAATGGGTACTTCAGTCAACTCTGACCCCAATGTGTTCCATTAAAATTAACCCCAAGATTAATAAGCCAACCCACAGATAACCGAGGCTGTTCAGAGCTCCAGAAACTATTATGATATGGATCAGTCCTGCAGATCTAGTTGTACCTTTGACATTATCCAACCTCTAAGGGTGTATGGAAAGGGGGAAGAAGGAAAGGACAGAAGGAAGTATTTTACTCTAGTCTAGAGGTGCCATATCTGTGGCTTCAGATCCTTAGTGGGTCCCAAATTAGATTAAAATGTAATTGGGAAATATTTAACAAAATAAATAGGGGCAGCTACATAGCACCGTGGCTAGAATGCCACTGGGTTCAAATCTGATGTCAGACACTTCCTGGGCAAGTCACTTAATCCCATTTACCTAGCCCTTGCTCCTCTGTCTGAAGAGTTGTTACTAAAACAGAAAGTGAAGGCTTTAAATATGAGGGTTTAAAAGTTAAAAAGGAAGGGTTTAAAAAATTAAAATACAAAAAAAGATAGCATTATTATTTAAAACTAAGTGGCCCCTTCAAATCCGGCCTCAGTCACTTCCCAGCTGTGTGACCCTGGGCAAGTCACTTGACCCCCATTGCCCACCCTTATCATTCTTCCGCCTTGGAACCAATACACAGAAGTTAAGTGTTAAAAAAAAACAAACTTAAAAAAAAACAAAAACTAAAACTAAGTGGCCCCATAGTGATTCCAACACATGAGTAGTAGCCTACTTTCTATTTGAGTTTGACACGGCTTCTTTAGTCTATTGCCCTGGTCACTTTCTGATGTTATCATCTGTTCAAATTCATTTACTAATACCCTTAAAATCCAGGAATAAATTCAAGAATAAATTAGAGCAAATATTTTCAGTACACCAATCTACCTGGGTTGACATTAATGAACTACTATCTGGTCTGCTGCCCATTGAGCAATAGACAGCTCCGTGAATAACTGCTAATTGACCAACTACTCTACCTCCAAGTGACTGGTCTTCTGGGTGTGTGCCAGTGCCTTCTTAATGCTCTTCTTAAGGCATGCCCTCCCTGCATTAATTGGGGCCAAATTGCTGCTTTTAAACAGAAGCCTTATGAATACCTTTCTCATTATTAGAGCAAACTGATTGCCATTCTCAAAAACAAAAACAACATTCTAATTGTTTTAGTTCTGGTGTATCACCCCCAAAGGAAAAAAGTTCCAAGAAAGACATTTAAATATAAAAAACCAATAGATGTATGGGTGTGGCAAACCCAAAGAATTTATTAAAACCAATGCTGTTACAAAACTTCCTTCCAAAAGATTGCCTGTCTTCTAGACTGTTCAGAATGCTGTTCAGAGCAGAGGTTTTTAACCTGAGGCCATGAACATTCCTCCCCCCCCCCTCCAATATTTTGATAGCTATTTCAATATAATTGGATTCTTTTGCAATCTTCTGTGCTTTCTTTTATTCATTTAAAATATGTTATTCTGAGGATGGGAGTAAAGGCTTCACTAGATTGCCAAAGGGCTCCATGAACCTCTTGCATTAGAAAGTAGGAAGCAAAGTCCATTGTTGACATCAGTATATAAGTTGGGCACTTTTATGACAGAAGGACAAAAACAAAAAAGAGTTCTGCCCTGGCCAAACTTATGGCTCTGCAGATTCAAAATGAAAAGTGGATCCTTCATAGGAAGGATCCACTGAAATGTAGCTATAATTATAAAAGGCCACCATGCAAAACAAAACAAACAAAAACTACTAGATACTGGAAAAATGGGTGCCCCTCTCATCTACAATGCCCCAGTGTATACCAATGACAGGATCCCAGGGACCTTGATCTTTAAGTTTCTCTTTTCCTGAGCCCCATATTCCTTTGATTGTGCCTGGAATTTCAGGCATCTTTCGAACTGATTCCTGGATGACTCATCCTGTTTTCCTCTGATTTCTGCAGACTGAGTCCTGGTCATAGCAGATAAGGCTTGGCTAGGAACATTGAGCTGAAGTCTATTAGCTGTCTTTTCCTTTGTTTCAGCACAAGTGTACCACTTAAGACTGAACATGTTTTTATTCTCTGACAAGCCTAGCCTGCATTCACTGGGAAGGGAACTTCTTTATGAATTGAGAGAGGAAATAACATGTAATTCTAAAAGTGTCTTCTTCATTGACCTAATTCTAACATTCCTATGCTGATGGTTGAGTTACTCCCAGTGTATCCTGACTACAGCCCTTTTTCATCCCTGAGGGAACAGCTGAATCAGATCTAGGAATCAGGACCTGGAATTCTTTTGGCCAAAGTGATCTAAAATTTTGTCTGACTGTCTTCATTCCATCCTCCCTCCCTCCCTTCCTCCTTCCCTCCCTTCCTCCTTCCCTCCCTTCTTTTCTTTCTCCCTCCTTCCCTCCCTTCTTTTCTTCCTCTCTCCCTCCCTCCCTCCCTCCCTTTCTTCCTTCTTTCCTTCCTTCCCCAGTTTCCTGCTTTCTTTCTAACTTTGACTGTATTGGTTTTGTTTGCGTAAAAACTTTAATTTCATGTAATCAAAATTATCCACCTAACTTCTTATGATCCTTTCTTTCTCTTGTTAGGTCATATCCATATCCATACCTTCCCTTATCCATAGGTCTGACAGGTAAAAATTTCCATGCTTCTCTAATTTGCTTATATCACCCTTTATGCCTAAACCATGCACCCATTTTGACCACATCTTGGTAAACAGTATGAGATATTGATCTACACCTAAGTTTTGCCAAACTGCTCCCCAGTAATCTGAGCTATTTTTGTCAAATGGTGAGTTTTTGTCCCCAAAGCTTGGTCTTTTGGTTTATCCAACACTAGATTACTATGGATATTTACTTCTGTGTATTGCATAGCTAATCTATTCCACTGATTCACCACTCTATTTCTTAGCCAGTGCTAGATTGTCTAGATGATTATTACTCTTTGTAATGAAGTTTGAGATCTGGTAGTGCTAGGCCACTTAAGTTCATATTTCTTTTTTCATTGATTTTGTTGATATTTTTGACCTTTTTTCTTCCAGATGAATTTTATTATTACTTTTTTCTAGCTCTATAAAATAATCCTTTGGTAGTTTGATTGGCATGATATTGAATAAGTAAATTAATTTAGGAAGAATTGTTATTTTTGTTACATTGATTCAGCTTACTCATGAGAAATTGATATTTCTCTAATTGTTTAGATCTATCTTTATTTGTGTGAAAAAGCATTTTGTAATTGTATTCATAGAGTCCCTGAGTTTGTCTTGACAGGCCCAAGTATTTTATATTATCAGCAGTTACCCTTTGAGACTGTCATGTCATGTCTTTTATCTCTTCTAGGGCTGAGTCTCAGATGACAACTATAGCAGACCACCTTCATATGGGAGTACCGAATAACCAAATTTGTGAGCTCCATCTCTCTCCATGTCAAGGAAGCCTCATCAGAAAGGTCTTGCTCAAGAATTTCAGCCAGATGACTATATCCTCCTCAAAAGGAACCATTGTCCCAGGATAAGGGGTCAGATCATATTCAGTTTACCAGCACTACTACAGAGAAATTACCTCATCCTTACTCTCTCTATATCTCGTAAACTCCTAGTTTTTTGAATGTAGTACCCCACCATTAGAGTGTGAGCTTCTTGAAACCAGGGATCACAATTTTGCTTTTTATTTATTTATTTTTTAAAAATCTACAGTGCTTAGCATAGTGCCTGACATATAACAGGCACTAAATGTTTATTGATTAGTTGGAAGTGCCACTTGGATTATACTATAACTTCATGTTATACTTCCACATTCAACTAAGGTTTCAAGCTACAGCAATGACATCCTTGGACTCCCAGTCCTCTTGGTTCTTCTGCTTGGCAGACATGCTATAAAAATGTCTTAATAATGCTGGTAGAGGCAGGTAGGTGGTTCAGTGAATAGAGAACCAGGCCTGGAGATGGAAGTTCCTGTGTTCAAATCTGACCTTGGACACTTCCTAGCTCTGTGACCCTGGGAAACTCACTTCACTCTGATTTCCTAGCTCTTCTGTTTTGGAATGATACTTAGTATCAATTTTTAAAATTTATTTTTAATTTAAAAATTTTTTATTTTGAATATTTTCCTCTAGTTAATATTTTATGGTCTTTCCCTCTCCCCCAAGCCCTGCCAGTCCCCCTTAACCGATGCACAATTCCACTGGATTTTACATGTATCATTGATCAAGACCTAATTCCATATTATTGATAGTTGGAATAGAGTTATTGTATCAATTTTTAGACAGAAAGTAAGGGATTAAAAAGAATGTTTATAAATCACTTAGCACAGTACCTAATACATAGTAAGTATACTGATAGATAGTAAATATTTATCTTCTTCCTTTCCCCTTTTCCCTATTAATACCCAACTAGCTCTAGTAAACTAACTCAGTCAAGAAGAAATTTTCTTCCATTGTTGGGTCCATACTCTAATTCCTCTGATGTAAACTCTAAAGGATATATGCTTAGTTGGGATCCCTGTTAGATTCTAGACATCTATTGGGCCCATTATAGCTTAGGTATAAATGTTTCTAGGGATAAAGCCTGTACTTTTTTGGAAACTAAAATAGTCAAACCTAGAGAGCCTTAGGGCAGTTGGTGACGCAGTAGATCAAGATATATAATCAGAAAGACCAGTTAAAATCTCATCTCAGATGTTCACTAACTGTGTGACCTTGGGTAAGTCACTTATCCTCTGTTTCCTCATCTGTAACAGAGGGATAAGAATAGCACCTGCCTCCCAGAGTTGTGAAAATCAAATGCAATAGTATTTATAAAGTGCTTAGCCCAGAGCCTAGCACATAGCAGATGCTATATAAGTGCTAGCAATGGTTATTATTAATGAAACATATCCCTCTGGGTTGGGGCTTTCCTAGACCATGGGGGCTCTTCTATGTTGTACAGACAATGACGAAGACTTCCTAAGTTGGTCACAATAAGATAAGTATGATCAAAGCATGGACTTTTCAGAATTTAATAAAAAAATTTCATGGGGAAGTGGGGTTGTCATTAAAGTTACCTCCTAGCTAACATACAGGTAAATATCTGCAGCTCCACAAATACAAACGAGAGCAGGCTCACATCAACAACATTTTATTCAAAACATCTATAAATGAACAATATGAAGCAGCATATCCCAAAATGCAATGCAATATTTAGCCACTGGGTGGCACAGTTGATCAAACACTAAATTTAGATCAGGAGATCAGGGGAAGATCTAAATTTTTTTTTTTTTTTTTTTTTTTTTTTTTTAGGCTCTTAATACTTGTGTGACCTTGGGAAAGTCACTTAACCTTTCTCAGCCTTGGTCTTCTCATTTATAAGATGAGAGTAATTATAGCACCTGCCTGATAGAGTCATGAGGATCAAATGAGGTAACATTGTAGAGGAAACAAAGGATTATTATACAGATGCTACTGGTGTTGCTGTGGTTTTTAACATTATCACCATCAGGCTGTCTTTAAAAAAATATTGTTACCTGGAAGAAAGATTATATGTCTTGTTGAACTCTTCTCTGCACTAAGCACACGAGGACTATTATTCTGGACACTATATTTTCGAATAGACATTGACAAGCTGGACAGAGAGGGAGGACAAATGTGGTCCTCCTGGTAGGGTGGCTGAAAATATTTCATATAAAGTTTAGTTAAAAGAACTGGGAATGTTTAGCATGGAAAAGAAAAGCCACGGAAGGAGTGTGCTAGCTGTCTTCGAATATTCAAATATCTGTATCACATAGATTTAGGTTTTTTTGTTTTTTGTTTTTTTTTGGCTTGGCACCAGAGGGAAGAATTAGGAAGAAGTTATAGGAAGACAGATTAAGTAAAAAAACTTTCTAATAATTAGAGATAGCCAAGAGTACAATATGAAACAGGACACTTTGGATGGTAAAAGGTCCTGCCCCTTAGGAAGTCTTCAAGCAAATGGTAGACGACTTTCTTTAGGGGCTAAAACATATAGGGAATTCTTCATCATGCATTGGTTGGACATGTGATCTCTAAGGTCCTTTTCAACTTTGAAGTGATAGGAATTTAGGTGAATGTCTTGGGGTTTGGGGGAGAAGGAATGAGCAGTTTCCCCAGTATAAATCTGAAATTGGCAGGGAATGCTGAGTCCAGTTTTCCTAAGTTGCCCTAGGGAAGGTTGCTCAGATCTGGAATTTGGCCCTATTGTGAGGATTCTTTGGAAGTTTTCCTGTAAGTGGTGCCAGGATACCAGCCAAGAAAGCATATGATGCCAATTTCTCTCCCACCCCTTCTGATTTGCTATGATTATGTTGGACATGGTCTCATTGGCTAAAGTTAGATTTAGCAAAACCTGATACACATTGTGTTTTAAAATCTGTAAAACACATCATGTAAATTACCTAAGTTGAGCTTCACAACAATCTTAAGAGGTAGGTATTATTCCCATTTTAAAGAAAGAAAACTGAGATGGAGAGAGGTTAAATAATCTACCCATAGTCACATGGCTAGCAAATGTAATAGACAAAATTTACCCTAATTTCTTTTATAAATTTTAGTTTTATTCAAATAAAAACCTTTTATTTTCTCTGTCCCACCTCCTATCACCTCTGATGAAACACAAAAAAAGAAAAATGAGACCCTTATAAGAAATATGCATAGTTAAGTAGACAAATTCTTGCATTCATGCCTGAAAATGTATATTTCATTGTGCTTCTTGAATCTATCACCTCTCTATTGGGAGATGGCTAACATGCTGATTCATCTCTGTTCCTTTAGAATCATGGTTTGTCATTGTATTGGATAGAATCTTCAAGTCTTTCAAAGCCATGTTTGTTTATAATGCTATTGTATAAATTATTCTATTGATTCTGATCACTTTATTCTATGTCTGTTCATACAAACCTTACTAGGACTTTCTGAAATAATCTTTTTATTATTTCTCTTGGCATGATAAAATTCCATTATGTTCATATACCACAATTTGCTTATCCATGTTCCAATGGATGGGCACACCCTCGGTTTCCAGGTTATTTGTTGCAACAAAAGAGCTACTATAAATGCTAGTGTTTTTAGGGGTTTCTACTCCACCCTTTCTTTGATCTCTTTAGCAGTAGAGGTTTTGCAGACTTATTGCTGTGTCAAAGAGAATGCACGATTTAGTGACTTTTTGTGCATAGTTCCAAATTGCCTTACAGAATGGTTAAATCAGTTCACAGATCTGCCAACATACATCAGTGTGTTGGTTTTCCTCCAGCCTCTCCAATTTTGTTCTTTCCTTTCTTGAGGGGCCGGTTTTGCCAATCTGACAGGTGTGAGATAGAACCTCATAGTTGTATCAGTTTTCATTTCTCTAAATATTAGTAATTTGGAGCACTTTTAAATTTAACAATTAATAGTTTGAATTTCATTCCTTGAAAATTGTCCATGTTTTTTTGATCATTTATTAATTGGAGAAAAGCTCCTATTATGAATTGAAAACAGCTTCCTATATATCTTGTCATTAAATGGAATTATCTCTTCTTTCTATTTCTTCTTTGATATAACAGTTCCTATAGGAGTAAGGTTTTTATTTAAATAATTTTATTTCATTATAATCAGAAAAATGTTTTCTGCATTTAGTTTTAACTTAAAAAAAAACACCTTCCCTTCCATTTTAGAATACATATGAAGTATTGGTTCCAAGGCAGAAGAGCAGTAAGGGTCTGGTAATTGGGATTAAGCAACTTGTTCAGAGTCTGAGACCAGATCGAACCTGGGACCTCCCATCTCTAGGCCTGGCTCTCTATCTACTGAGCCACCCAGCTGCTCATGGTTCTGAATTTTTAAAAGCCTAATATATATTCAGGTTTCTGTGAAGATGTCTTATGCAATAGAGAAGGATGTACAGTTCTCTCTATTCTCATTCAAAAAATACCAGAAGCCTACTAAATCTAATTTTTCTTAAATATACATTTGTTGTCTATTTTTCTTTATAACTCTTTTAGACTTTCCTTTAAGTATTTAGATGACATGAAATTTAGCACATATATGTTAAGTACTTACTAATTAAGTACTAATTCATTGCTACCTTAGACTAATTCATATGTTGCCTTCCAGTATAATGTAATTTTCCCATTTAAAACTTTCTTTTATTTTTTAAATTACACATAGAATGTTTATTTCCTTTAATCAAATTTGTTTTTACTGTTTCCTTGTCTGAGATCATGACTGCTATACTTTGTTTTTAAAGTTTAGCTGAAACATTATAGACTTTGCTCCAACCCCTTATTTTTAATTCTATGTGGATCATTATGTAAAATAGAACCAAGTAGAGGGTAATAGAATCATAGATCTAGAATTAATTGGAAATGTACAGGTGAGGAATCTGAGACCTAAAGAAGTCAAAGTGATTTGCTCAAAGTCATATAAGTAGGAAGCAACAGAAACACTATTCAAATCCATATAAACTTATTCCAAAGGAATCTTGCCACACTTAGAATGCTAGAATATGCGATGTTTGCATGAAAAATGATTCACAGGGCAGCTGGGTGGCTCAGTGTCTAGAGAGCCAGACCTAGAGATAGGAGGTCTTAGTTTCAAAATCTAGCCTCAGATGCATTCTAGCTATGTGACCCTGGGCAGACCATTTAATCCCAATTGCCTAACCTTTACTACTCTTCTGCTTTGGAACCAGTACGCAATATTAATTCTAAGACAAAAGGTAAGGTTAAAAAAAAAAGAAAGAAAATGGTACCCTCTTTCAAATATGTTATCAATATGATGATTTAAAGAATAACTGGTATATAAAATGTGTGATCACCCAGGCTGATTGTTTGAGTTCCCCATCATTCTTTTGGGCATCAAATCCATCATAGAAAGGACTTTGGTTTTCATGTCAAAGAAGGACCCAATATCAAAACATTATATTAATCAAGATTTCCATGTATGACATCAAATTATATGGCTCTATTATAGCCCAATAGCTACGTACTTTATGGAATCTTTCTTGAATGAATGAAAGAAAAATTGTCATTTGAACTTGATAAATGAAAAAGTATTTTTAATTTTTAATTTTAATTTTGTTTTTTTCCCTCAACAACAAGTAAACAAAACATTTTAACATTAATCTTTTAAAAATTTTAAGTTCCAAATTCTCTTTCTCTTCTTCTTCTCTGTCCTCCTTGGTAAGACAAACAATTTGATGTAGATAATATATGTGCAGTCATGCAAAATATTTTCATATTAACCATGTTTTTAATTTCTTTTATTTAAAAAATTATTTATTTTTCATTAAATTTTTTTCAATTACATGTAGAAATAATTTTTGACAATTTTTTTCTTACATTTTGTGATTCGGATTTTCTTTCTCCCTTCCCCACTCCCAGAGGCAGTAAATGATCTGATATAGGTTATACCAGTGCTTTTATTTTTGTACTAAGTATTTCCATATTCCTCATGTTATGATTGAGACATATCACATAAATAATAAAAAACTTAATGAAGAAAATAAAGTGATCTACAATCAGATTCCAGGATTTCCTTACATTTTTTTTGTTTTTGTTTTTCTTTTGTCATGATTCCCTTGGACTTATCTTGGAACCTTGTTTTGCTAATAACAGTTTAGTCCTTTACAGGTGATCATCATACAATATTTCTGTTACTATATAGATACACTGTTCTCCTGGTTCTGCTCACTTTTCTTTGCATCAGTTCATATAAGTCTTTCCATGTTTTTCTGAACTCATCATTTCTTTTGGTACAATAGTTTTCCATTATAACCATATGCCACAGTTTGCTTAGCCATTCTCCAACTGATTGACTATGTCTTAGTTTCCAATTCTTTGCCACTACAGAAAGCTGCTAAAAATATTTTTGTTCAAGTAGGTAATTTTCACCTATCTCTGATCTTTTTGGGATACAGACCCCATTAGTGGTATTGCTAGGTCAAAGGGAATGCATACTTTTATATCCCTTGGTACATGGTTCCCTATTGCTCTCTAGAATGGTTGTATTAGTTCACAGTCCTCCCAACAGTGCATTAGTGCCCCAATTTTCCCAAATCCTCTCAAACATTTGTCATTTTCCTTTTTGGTCATATTAGTCTCTCTGATAGGTATGAGGTACTATCTCAGAGTTGTCTTAATTTGCATTTCTCTAATTGATAATTATTTGGAGCATTTTCTCATATGACTATAGATAGTTTCAAATTCTTCATCTGAAAACTTTCCGTTCAAAGCCTTTTATCATTTCTCAATTGAGGGATGCTTTGTATTCTTATAAATTTGTCTTAGTTCTTTATATATTCAAGAAATGAAGCCTTTGTCAGAGATGCTTGCTATAAATCCTCCCCCACCCCAATTTCTTGTTTCCTTTCTAGATTTTGTTCGCATTGGTTTCATTTGTACAGAAACCTTTTAATTTAATGTAATCAAAATTATGCATTTTATTTTTAATTATGTTCTCTATGTGTTGTTTAGTCATAAATTCTTCTCTTATTTGTAAGTCTTTTAGATAAACTTTTCCTTGTTCCCCTAATTTGTTTATGAGATCCCCTTTTATTTCTAAAGTCTCTATTTTGATGTTATCTTGGTGTATGGTGTAAGATATTGGTCTATGTCTAGTTTCTGCCATATTGTATTCTAGTTTTCTCAAACATATTAACTGTATTGCAAAAGAAAATAGACAACAACAAGAACAACAAAACCAACTATAATAAAGAAAGTAAAAATTTATGCTTTGATCTGCATTCAAACTCCATCAATTCTTTCCTTGGTTGGGATTAGCATTTTTCATCATCAGCCCTTTGGAATAAGTGCAAAATTCTTAATGTGTTCCAAGGAAGAATAGATACGGAAGGCTTTGAATTTTAATCTGGAGGTTAAATTGAGTCAAAGGAGGAAGATGATACTAGGGGGCTCAGTAGATAGAGAGCCAGGCTTAGAGGTTAGAGGTCCTGGGTTCAGCTCTAGCCTCATATACTTCTTAAATGTGTGACCCTGGACAAGTCACAACTCTAATTTCCAACCCTTACCGTTCTTCTGCTTTTGAATCAATACTTTGTACTGATTCTAAGACAGAAGGTAGGAGTTAAAAAATATGCCATTGGTTTAATTCAGATGAAGCTGTGAAGTGGTTAAGGTCTAAGAACAGAATCAAAAAGAGAACAGTGGGTAACATCTACATGGACTAGGAAGGGAAATAAACATTTAATGATAACCAATTGTGTCAAGTGGAGGCAACTGGGCTATGCAGAGTATAGAGCTCTGAGGCTGGAATCAGGAAGATTTGAGTTCAAATTTGATCTCAGACACTTGCTAGCTGTGTGACCCTAGGCAAGTCACTTAACCTCCATTTGCCTTAGTTCCTCATATGCAAAATGGGGATGCGCTGGAGAAGGAAATGACAAATGACTCTAGTATCTTTGCCAAGAAAACCACATGTACTAATGTCCATGGGGAATTTTACAAATATTATCTCATTTATGGTAGGCATCTTACAAATATTATCTCATTTGATCCTCTCAACAACCCTTGGAGGTAGGCACTGCTATGATATGTCTATTTTCTTTTGCAATACAGTTAATGTTTGAGAAAACTAGAATACAATATGGCAGAAACTAGACATATTAGATATATGTTTTATAATTGAGAAGGCTGAGACAGATAGGGTTAAGTTACTTCCTCAGGGTCACATAGTTAGTAAGTGTCTGAAGCTGGCCTGGAACTCAGATGGGTCTTTCTGAGTCCAGGCCTGGTGCTTTATTTAACTGAAGAATAAATGGCTGAGTCATGAAGATTTAATTTACAGAAATGGAGGAGTTAATGATAGCAATTCAGGATCAGGTCATTGCTGCCCAGAAATTACAAAAAGGTTATTCTTAAGGAGCCCAGACTTATTATTCAATGCAAATTATGCAATGCAGTAGTGGAAACTGTGCAACACATCATTGCACAAGCAGCAAGATAAACTGAAATAAATCAGTAATACCAATAGCCTAATTGCTGGAAATGTTTCAGTGTGGAGAATGTTGATCACTAAAGCAGGCAAACCATGAATGCACATGAAATGGCCTGAACACATGAATATTTTCATTATGCACCAGGACTTCATCATAACAAAGATGGAAACAGAATTGACTAGTTTCAGGCAAAGGGCTTCCTATTGCTTTTTGTCAAAGATACACTCAGCTCCAAGACACACAGCAATATATTTTTGACCAGTTCAGGGCAATAGCAAGAAGAACTTTATCCTTAAGCCTAGATTAGACAATATAAAAGATGAAACTGAGGTTTTATTAAAATCTGAAGATGGAAGAAGCAAAGGTTATTGAAAATCGGCACTTAATGCAAACTCTAGAAAAGCTCCCGAAAATCAAATGGATGACAGAAACAATGCTGAGGTCTCAAATGATTTGGAAAAGAGATGAGCATACACAAGACTTTAGTTTCAGAAAGTTCTTTTTGGGTTCAATTCTGTGAATCCACCAAGCAAAGCAAGTCTCCCAAAACAGAGCAATTAAAAAAAAAGCTGGGATTTGCTAACACTTTCTCAAACAAACACCATGTTTCTATGGTAAGATACAAGGAAGAAAGGCGGAGCTGCAGAGTAATGCTTCTCAGAAGGGATGTCAAGCAGTATCTCGAGAGAAGCAATGTTAAGAGTGCAATTAAAGATCTGTGGAAGGACATTAGGATATCATATCAGAATCTGGCTGATGGCTATGGTAGAAAATTAAATTCCATATTGCTCAATTAAAGACAATAAAAAAGAAACACATGGAACGTAATCTGGAAAATAAAAGTATATCATAAATTCAAAATCCTTTTAATCAACAAATAAAAGCAAGAGCCAACAGGCTATGGTAATGCAAAGAGTCAGGGCAATGCAAAGAAAAAAATGAATAATTGAATGTCTATTGAAAGCTTTTACTATAATACTTTGGGAAGCAAAGAGATTAGAGGGAGATGATATCTAACAGAGGAGGTTTTGGGTTATTCTTATGGTCAAAGGAAGGCTTTATACAGCAGACACAAAAGTTGGATCAAATAAAAAAAGAAACAGCTTGTGCCCTCATAATATAATAAATGTCAGTACAGTTAGATCAAGGGGGGGTGATGGAACCTCTAGCTGTCTTACAAAATTGGGTAGTGAAGGGGCAGGATAAGATTCAGAATTATTGCCTGATATGCTTTACAGTATCACATGAAATACTGGCAAAACATTTGACCTGTTTTCTCTCAAATAAAAGCCCGAGCCTATCTCTTTTAGAAAATATTACACTTGTTTGATTATGCACTTTCGTTAGAAAGGTTTTTTTCTTTTTTAGTGGGAGGGGTTGAAAGTAAAGAGATTTTTGTTAATAAAAAAAATAGAGTGGTAGCTGGGTGGTTTAGTGGATTGAAAATCAGGTCTAGAGATGGGAGATCCTGGGTTCAACTGTGACCTTGGACACTTCATGGCTATGTGACCCAGGGCAAGTCATTCAACTCCCATTGCCTAGCTGCTCAAACCAATACACAATAATGATTCTAAACAGAAGGTTAAAGAGTTTAAGAAAAATAAAGTTATATTAAGAAAATATAAAAAGATAAGGCATTATATATTTACTAACAAAAGAGATAAAACACTTCCAAATATAGCTGTGCCTTACACAAATTATTCACAGGATCAAAAGAGATAATATTTGTAAAGTGTCTGTTCTGTGCCTGGTGCGTTGTAGGTGCTTAATATTTATTCTCTTTCCTTCCATTCCCTGTTAAAACATATAAGGTAACCCAGTGGAATTGCTCATCACCTCTGGGAGAGGGTAGGGAAGAGGGGAGGGAAAGAACATGAATCATGTAACCATGGAAAAATATTCTAAATAAATAAATTAATTAAAAAATCTCATATTTACAAGGAGGAAAAAACAAAAATATATTGGCCAATGAACAAAAAGGGTTTACAAAAGTGAAACAGTTCTTGCTCTTGAGAAGCCTCCATTTTATCAGAGTAGACAACATGCCTATATAGGTATAGGCAAAAGAGAAAGAAGGTGATCTTAGTGGGGAAAGAGCAGGACTTCGTACACATCAGCAAAGCTTCACATTGAAGAAGATGCTTGAGTTAAATTTTGAAGGAAATTCGGTTTTCCAATAGGTAGTGGAGAAGGGAGTCCATTGCAGGTGTGGGAGACAGAGGCAAAGGCTAATAAAGATGACAGGTGGAATACAATGAGGGAGAATCAATAAGAAGGCCAGTTTGCCTGGACCATAGAGAATGTGAAGTGGAGTTATGTATAAAAAGACTGAAAAACTATATTGGATGAAGGTTTTAAAGGGCTATAAATGCCCAAACAGAAGGATTTATTTTTGAACCTTGAGTTAATAGAGAGCCACTAGAGTTTATTGAAAAGGGGAGTGACATAGCTGTACTTTAGGAAAATCGCTTTGACAGCCGAGGAGAGGATGGATTGGAATGGGGAAAGACTGACTAATAAAGACACTATTGTAATAGCTCAGGTGAGAGGTGATGAGGATCTGAACTAAAGTCGTGACTATTTGAGTAGAAAGGAGAGAGACGGAAGAGATGTTAGGGAAATGGAAATGACAAGGTCTACCAACAGATTTGACACATAAAGGGAGGGAGAGTGAGACACACGAAAATGCCAAGATTATGAACCTGGATGCCTGGAGAGATGTTGGTATCCTTGATGGAAAGAGGAAAGTTCAGAAGGTGTGTGTGTGTGTGTGTGTGTGTGTGTGTGTGTGTGTGTGTGTGTGTGTTTGTGGGAAAAATGAATTTTGTTTTGAACAGTTCAGAATATTCAATAAACAATTGGTGATGTGGTGCTAGGAGCCCAGAGTTGAAATATGGGCTGGGATCTGGAAGTCATTTGTATAAAGATAATAATTAAAGTGATAAGAGCATTGAGAAAGAGGAGGAGGGTCAGATTCTTGGAGTACACTCAGAGTAAGGGGTGTGATATGGATGATGATCCTGTAAAGGAGACAAATGAGGAATATTCAAATAGATTGGAGGAGAACCAGGAGAGAACAGTGTCACAAATGCCCATAGTAGAAAGGACATTCAGGAGGAGAGGATGGGAAATAATGTCTAATGTTGCAGTTAACTCAGAGAAGATGACTGAGAAAAAGCCATCAGATTCAGCAATTTGGAGATCATTGAAAACTTTAGGGGCAACAATTTTAGTTAAGTGATGAAGTTAGAAACAAGAGAATAAGGCGCTGAGAAATAAATATTAGGAAGTAGAGGCAATAGGCTATAGATAGTTTTTTAAGTAGTTTGAATGAGAAGATATAGAGACATATGAAAGGGACACATAATAATAATTAGAAGGCATGGTGGAGCCTAATGAAGACTTTTCCCCTAAAGGACAGTTATAATAATCAACAATTTTAGCAAAAGTGCAGGATATAAAATAAACCCAAATAAATTGTCAGCATGTCCACATTTTATCAACAAAGTGCAACAACAAGAAATAGTAAGAAAATTCCATTTAAAATAATTGTAAATAACATAAAATATTTGGGAGGCTACCTGCCAAGACAAACCCAGGAACTGTATGAACACTATTACAAAACACTTTCTATTTTCTACCCAAATAAAGTCAGATTTAAATAGTTGGAAAAATATTCATTGCTCATGGGTGGGCCAACCCAATATAATTAAAATTTATTTATGCAGTGCCATATCAATCAAAATGCCAAAAATTATTTTACAGAGGTAGAAAAATAATACAATTCATCTGGATGAATAAAAGGTCAATAATATTAAGAGAATCAGCGGAAAAATTGTGAAGGAAAGTGGTCTCACCTTACCACATCTCAGATCGTATTATAAAACAGTAGTCATCAAAATGATCTGGTACTAGCTAAGAAATAGATTGCTGGATTAGTGGAATAGATTACATACACAATACACAGCAGGAAATGTCCCTAGTAATTTAGCATTTGATAAACCTAAAGATGAAACCTTTCTGGGACAAGAACTCACTAGTTGACAAAAACTGCAGTTTGCCAGAAAGTAGGTATAGAACAACATTTAGCACTATATACTAAGATAAGCTCAAAATGGGTGCATTTGATTTACACATAAAGGGTGATGCCAAAAGCAAATTAGGGAACCATGGAATAGTTTACTTGGCAGATCTATGGATAAGAAAGGAATTTATGACCAAACAAGAGATAGGGAACATTATGGGAATGAAATGGATAATTTTGATTACATAGAATAAAAAAGGTTTTACACAAACAAAATCGATGCAGTCAAGGTTAGAAAGAAAGCAGAAAACTAGGAAAATTTTTTTATAACAAATTAATCTGATTAAGTTTTCATTTCTTAAATATATAGAGGATGGAGTCAAATTTATAAGAATACAAAGCATTCTCCAATGTCCAATGATAAATGTCAAAGGATATGAACAGGCAGTTCTCAGATGAAAAATTTAAAACTACCTATAGTTATGTGAGAAAATGCTCCAAATCACTATCATAGAGGAATGCAAAGTAGGACAACCCTGAGATACCACCTCATATCTATCAGTAGCTAATATGACCAAAAAGGAAAATGATAAATATCAGAGAGGATGTGGGAAAACTGGGACGCTAGTGCATTGTTGGGGGAACTGTGAACTGATACAACAATTCTGAAGAACAATATGGAACCATGCCCCATATAAAACTATGCATATCTTTTTACTTAGCAAAACCACTACTAGGTCTGTATCCTAAAGAGACAAAGCATTAAAATGAAGAAGGAAAAGGATTTATATGTGCAAAAATATTTAAAGCAGCTCTTTTAGTGGTGGCAAAAACTTGGCAATTGAGGGAATGCCCATCATTTGGGGAATGTATGAACAAATTGTATTATATGATTGTGATGGAATACTATTATGCTATCTCTTTATCTGAGATTGGAGTAAAGGAAGATATAATGAGGGGTTTTGAGATGCAGAATAGTGAAGAAGAGGAAGGAAGACTTCTATTTACTCTATAAAAGTGTAAGACCAAGTTGTCTGAGGTAGGGGAAAGGTAGAGAGGAATTTTGAGAACAGTAAGAAATGTTTTCAATTGCCATTCTGAGGAACACGATAGAGAATTATTTTGGGAATAATAAAATAATTTAAGTAGTTTGGATAGTCAACTTAAAGTTGGATAACATAAATATGTAGTGGGTCTGACTGGTCAGAGCTGAGTGACCTCCAGGAGAATTCAGGAGCCACACTGGAAGGTAGGTGCTAGTATTAGCCTCTTTTTTTCATGAGGTAACTGTGGCAGACAGAGGTTAAGCCACTTGCCCAGTGTCACAGAACTAGTACATATCCAAGACTGGACTGGAACTCAGGTCTTCCTGACTCCAGTCTCAATGCTCTATCTACTGTATCACTTAGCTCCCTCCTTAATAAAGCCTGTATCAGCAAACGAAGGTGATAGAGATAATGATAAAATACCAGGAGTGACCTGGAAAGAAAGGAAGTCCAAGAATGTATTTAAGAACCTGATCTTTTTTACTTCCTTATAACGACAGAAATGTTATGGTTAAATTTTAATCGATATGCAGTTTTAATTAGTATGTAATATTGATTCTAAGACAGAAGGCAAGTGTTTTTTTTAAAAAAACAAACAATTGATTGGAACTAAGAAATACATTTACAAATCTATTTTAGGAATTTGGTAGTCTTATTTTGCTGAATTCTTATGTTTTGACTGAGTTGTCTAAAAAGTCCCAATCACTTTACATAAATGTCTTCTTCTACTTTTTTTTTTCAACTATGAGTATTGATGAAATCCTAGCATAATCTTTACTTAAAAATTAAAAAAAAAACCCTTAGCATCTGTCTTAGAATTAATAGTATGTGTTGGTTCCAAAGCAGAAGTGTAGTAAGGGCTAGACAATGGGGATTAAGTGACTTACCCAGGGTTACACACCTAGGAAGTGTCTGAGTCCAGATTTGAACCTAGAACCTCCCATCTCCTGGCCTGGTTCTCAGACTACTGAGCCACCTACCTGCCCCCAATTACCTCTGTTTTGATAGTTATGAGACAACTAGCTCTTTCCTTTGCTTACTTGCTTGAAATATGCCATCCATCCTGATGTCCAGCAGAGACTGTAGGAAGACACTGATGCTGCTCTGCCCAATAAAGTGAAGGATTTATGAAAGTCAATCTTCACCTCTATCTTCTATTCTTCCATTTCCTTTACTTCTAGATAGGATCTTTTCCAAAAGCAAGGTATATTTCCCTCATCCATTTGCCTAATAAGGTTGTTAAAAGGCAAAAAAATGGGAAGAAACTATAATTGAACATGAGGCTCTGTTGGCAAGTAGTGAGACATCTCAAAAACTTCTGCCAGGCTCTGGACAAAATTTTGAAGTTGGCAAAATTGGTTTCTGTTGCATCCAGACTAACAATTTGGTATTCTTTTTCCTACTCCATAGAACCTTCCTTTCTTCTTCACCTATGCCAATTGTCTTCATGACCTTCCCCTTCGGTCCTCTCCTCTCCTTAGTGTCAAAACACTTTTCATAGACTCATCTAAATTCAGTTGTAAATGAGTTGTGACTTGGTAACAGATTAAAGTGTTATATGTCCCATGGCAATAAGGCAGTTTGAAAGTGATCAGAGTCAGAAAGCACATATACAAACAATAAAATGAAGTTGCCAAGAGGAGATTTACCCTAGATGCAAGGGAAATCTTGCCAAGAATTTGAGTTATCCCCAAACCTAAAAGATTGCCTCCATAGATATTGTATTCTTTTACGCTTTATTTATTTATTTATTTATTTATTTATTTATTTCTTTACCAATTGCCGGAAACAGAGTTGAGAGGATTCCAGTTTGGTTATAACTTTAACCAGATCGGTGATGTTGAATTAATTAGAAATTAGATCATAAGGATCCCTGCAGCCCACATATTGACTTTAAACACATATGAGCATTATCTGTTTTATTGTATTTTCATATATTTTTTAAAAGTATGTCTCATTTACATTTTAACCTGGTTCAGAGGCATTTAGGAGTGTTGGAGGCTGTATATAGTGAATGGGCTGTGTGTTTGATAGTTTTGAACTAGATGAGATACCCTCTAACTTCTGAGATACCTTCCAACTCTGAGAACCAGTAAAAGGTGCCATATTTTATATTTGTGATCTTAGGCAAATCACTTAGCCTCCACCAGCCTCAGTTTCCTCACCTGAAAAATAAAAAGGAAAATGAAAAATGATAATAAATCTGAAAAATTAAGGAGCTGGTCTAGATTGTCTCTGAGGTGCGCAAACCTTTTCTTGCTTCTGGAAAAAGAATTCATATTGCCATAGATTATAGGATTATCAGTTTAGAAGGGATTAGCATTAGAGATTCAGTCTAAATCCTCATTTTACAAATAAGGAATCTGAAGCATGACCTATTGATAGTATATATTAGCAACCTTATCTTTGTAGAGGTAAGGGGTGGAAAGAGTTAGCAAGAAAATATTTTTATTTTTGTTCTGGTGGATTAGAAATCCAAGAACAGTTAATCACAGGGACAAGTGATGTAAATGTCCAGTTGAAATTCAGAATTGAGCGTTGCTTCATATATTGATTTAACAAATATTTACTGAGTGTCTAGTGCATAGAAGGCACTGAGAAGAATAAAGGAAGAATTAGACAGGGTCCCTATACTCATGTAGTCTGGAGTCCAGTAGGAAAGAGAAGATACCTGTATAAATAACTATAATGCAGAATAGAGAGAGAAAGTATAATATGTAGAATATAAAGTACAATGCACTTACCTTGGAATCAGGAAAATCGGAGTTCCTTAGACACAGAAGTTGTATGGCCCAGGGCAAATCTCTTTACTTCTCAGCCTCTGTTTTTTCATCTGCAAAATAGGAATAATGGTAGCACCTACCTCACAGGATTATAGGGATCATTGAGGAAACATATATAAAGTGCTTTGGAAGCACTAACACACCATATGCATGCTAACAATGACGATAATAAAATATCTTTTTTGATGAGATGGCACTTGAGTTAGATCCTTAAAGAAGGATATGAATCAAAGTCACAAAGCTGGCGAACAAGGGTGATATTGGAGAGACAGTGAATAACCTCATTTACTTGTAGCATAGGGTGCAAGAAAGGAAGATATGATGGGGAACCTACGTTGTATTCTAATTACAGAGCTTGAAAGGTATATGGATACATTATTGAGTACTCACTAATGGGAAATTAGGCAGTACATAGAATTCTGGGTCTGGAGTCAGGAAGACTCACTCAACTTCCTGAGTTCAAATTTGGCCTCAGACACTTGCTAGATGTATGAGTCTGGGCAAATCACTTAACCTCAGTTCCTAATGCAGCTGGCAAGCAAAACGTATTTTTTTTTTTTGCCATCTGTCTTTTGATTTTGTTATCTGTTACCAAATTCCATCATGCCTCAAAGAATTAAATACTGCCACTGGGACATTAAAATACAAACTAATTTTCCAAAAAAAAAATGTTTTCTGAAGATTATATATAATATTACACATTTTACATTACAGAGTTTTATATGTAATATGAAAGTTGACTAAAGATTCCTAGAAAACCTTAAAAACATCTAAACAAATTATTTGCATACATAATTACAAAAACATCAATCCAGAAACAATTGAAACTAGCTATGAACATAGTTTTTTTAAAGGGCAAATTACATTAATATCAAAATTGTAGGAATAGAACTTTTTCAACACATTGATAGAATTAATCAAATTGCAAAAGTATATGGGTTAAAAAATGTTCCCTTATACACTAAACTCCTTATTCCTGGTGACATTCATATCCAGCTTTGAAACAATATAGTCATCTATGGAACAGAAATGCATTTTTAAGAAAACTTAATGGGAAATAAATTGGAAGAGGATCTTAATTAGATGGCTAATTTTTTTTTCTTTTTAGAACTAAGTCAACACTAATGTTTACATGTCACCAAAAGCTGACTGACATGTAGCTGGCAAGTCACTTGTCTTAATTCTTAATTTGTAAAATGAACTGGAGAAGAAAATTGCAAACCACTTAAGTATCTTTGCCCAAACCCCCCAAATGGGGTCACAAAGAGTAGGACATGATGGGAACTACTGAACAATAACAAAAATATGAGATCACTGAAAGTTTTTGATCAAAAGTTATCATAATTAGATCTGTATTTAGGAAGACAAATGTGGTGGTCATATGGAGAGAAGATGGAAGGGAGAAACTAGATGAAAATGGTCAGTTGGGAGTCACTGGTAATAATTCCTATGTGAAGTAATGAAGCCTGAACTAAATTGTTGGTGGCAATGGAAAGAAGACAAATTCCTGGGAGAATCCTTAAGAAGCTTGACTCTCCAGTTTGATTGTATAAAGTTTGGATTTATGAGGAGCAGTTGAAAGCATCTGTGCAAATATGGGAGGATAGATAAGATTCTGTTTCCTCTTGGTTTGGGAATAGAGTGTCTGTGTACCTTTTCTTCTCCCATAGTCTACAACTTGTTTAGGGTATGTTTCATGGAATTGATTATTCTTTTCTATCCTGATTTTTTTTAAACTCTTGCCTTTGGATACATGTTGGAGGGGATGTGGCAAAATCTGGACACTAATGCATTATTGGTGGAGTTGTGAACTGATCCAATCATTCTGGAAGATAATTTGGAACTATGTCCAAAGAACTATAAAACAGTGCATACCCCTTAATCCTGTAATAACACTGCTAGGTCTGTTCTAAAGAGATAATAAAAAAGGGGAAAAGACCTACTTGTACAAAAATGTTTGTGGCAACCCTTTTTTAGGGTGGCAAAGAATTGGAAATTAAAGGGATGCCCATCAATTGGGGGAATGGCTGAACAAGTTGTGGGATGTGATGGCGATGGAATACTATTGTGTTGCAAGGAATGATGAACAGGATGGTTTCAGAAAGAGCTGGAAAGACCTACATGAACTGATGCAGAGTGAAATAAGCAGGACCAGGAGGTCATTGCACACAGTAACAGCAATATTGTGGAATAATCAACTGTGATAAACTTAGCTACTCTCAGTAAAACAATGATACAGGAAAATTCTGAATGACTTATGACAAAGAATGCTATCCTCTTCCAGAGAAAGAACTATTGGAGTTGGAAAAAAGATCAAAGCATGCGATTTTAAAATTTATTTTATTTGGGTTTCTATTTTGGGGTTGTGGTTTTATGTGGTTATTCTCTTACAAAAATGAACAATACGGGACTATGTTTTTCATGATGGTACATGTATAGCCCAGATCAGATTGCTTGCCATCTCTGGGAGGAGGAAGAGAGACAATTTGGGCCATATAACTAAATTGTTATCATATGTAATTGGTAAAATAAAAGATCTTTATTAAATCCTTACCTTCTGTCTTAGAATCAATACACAGTATTGATTCCAAGTCAGAAAAGCAGTAATGGCTAGACAATGGGGGTTAAATGACTTGCTCAGGGTCACCCAGCTAGTAAGTGTCTGACACGAGATTTGAAGTCAGGACCTCCCATTCTTTAGGCTTGGTTCTTAATCTTGAGCCACTTAGCTACTACCCCCATCTTCAACCACTATATTCTTTTTGGAGGCGTACAGAAGAATATCAAAACAGAAAAATAACAGCTTGACTGGCGTTGCATGCATAAATCTACCTGGGGAGTGAAGGGAGATATGAAGAGTGTTGTCTCCATGGTCCCTCGAATGGCTCTTCTGTAATCCTTTCATGCAGTTGGAATGATCATAGTTTTGGTCCTTGAGGTTTTTACAGAGGTAACTGGTAGTCCAGTGGAGAGAGCTTTAGACTTGGAGTCAGGAAGACCTGAGTTCAAATCTAGATTCATTCATTTACTATCTGTGTTAACCCAGGGCAAGTCATTTAATCTCTGTCTGCCTCAATTTCTTTATCTCTAAAATGATAACACCTATGACCCAGTGCTATTGTGAGGATAGAATGAGATATTATTTGTAAAATGTCAGGCACACAGTAGGTGTCTAAATTAATCTTACCTTCCTTCCTTTCTTCCTTCAATATCTATTAAAAATGTAAATAGTCCTGGGAAGGTTCATAATCTTAAATCTTTACCAGACATTTCTATATCTTTGATGGCAGTGATGGTTAGCTGAAAGTGAGGAGTAGGATACAGAATAGGCAGCATGGTAAAGAGGAGCAAGAATGCTGGGTGGAAGGAGAAGATTATTATTTTTAAATCCTTACTTTCTGTCTTAGTAACAAGTCTAACGTAGAAGGTCAAGGGGTAGGCAAATGAGGTTGAGACTTGCTCAGGGTCACACAGTGAGGAAGTGTCTGGGTTCAGATGTGAATCCAGGGGCTTCTGACTCCAGGCCTGGCACTCTATATACTGTGCCATCTAGGTGCCCTGGATGGGGGATGTCACTTATTTATTTATTTATATGTAAAATTTTTTTTATCGTGGGACAGTCATTTCACTTATTTATTTATTTTCCAAATTGCAGAATTTTGTTTAATTAATTTAGAATTGTTACATGATTCATATTCTTTTCCTCCTCCAAACTCTCCTCCCATAGCTGACATGCAGTTCCACTGGGTTTTACATGTGTCATTGATCAAGACCTATTTCCATATTATTAATGTTTGCTCTAGAGTGGCCATTTAGAGTCTACATCCTCAATCATATCTCCATCGAACCATGTGATCAAGCAGTTGCTTTTCTTCTGTGTTTCTCCTCCCACAGTTCTTCCTCTGAATGTGGGTAGTGCTCTTTCTCATAAGTTGCAGGATGTTATTTAAAGAGTGATGGTTAAGCATGCCACAGGAAAGCTTGGCTGACTAAATTTTCATCTGAGGCAAACTTTGGATTAGTTAATTAACTTGGCTGGGAGAAAAGAGGGGATCAATTATGACTTCACTTCTGCTGCTAGTCAGGTGCCAGTAATGCACTTTACTAAGGTAATCCTGACTATAGCAAGAAGCTCAACAATAGCTTATTTTTGGAAATTGTTATCATAAAATAAAACTTTCACCTTGATAGAACTAAAAAATTTGCATTTGCTTTGAATGCAGATAATGAGTCCAACTTTCCACTGCTTCGGTAATGAAAATGATCTTAGGAGTGTGTTTCAGATGGTATTATTACTGTATCTGAGAATCAGTGCTACAATTGATCTCACCCTAATTGTTTTGAATATTGAGCTGGCCAGCACTGCCTTGGCAATCTCAATTTATGGGAGTTTTTCTCTTCTTCTCAGATTCCAGTCACATATGATGCTGTCATATAGATGGAGTACCTAGACTCGGTAGTGAATGAAACTCCGAGACTGTACTTTGTAACAGGAAACTTTTATAGGGTCTGTAAGAAAACTATTGAGATCAATGGACTGGCCATTCCCAAGGGGACAGTGATGATGATTCCACCCTACATCCTTCAGTCTGATTTAGAATACAGGTCAGAACCAGAAGAGTGCTACTGTGTACTATGTTACCAGGGAAAGTGTGGTGAAGTCCTGGAAAGAACGCCAGCTTGAGAGTTAGAGGACCAGCATCCAATTTCTGGTTCCTCTTACTACCTGTGTAAATTTGGGCAAGTTAATTTCTCCTGGGCTCATCACTTTAGAGTATATTTGTCCATCAGTCAGTTAGTGAAGTCAACAACAACAACAAAACTGCATTTATTGACCATTTAATCATGGGCTAGACACCATGTTAAGCCTGAGGAATATGATAAAAGGGGAAAAAAACCCAAACCAAATCAAAAAACAGATCTTGCCCTTTATGAATTTACAGATTAAACTATATCATCTCTAAGAGCCTTTTCAGTTCAATAACCTGAAATCTTTGACTCTCTATGTATAGATATTGTAATGTATGCATTTCTTGAATGAAACTTGAATGAAAGGTGTATATTCTGGGGTATTGAGGTAAAGAGAAAGGTAAATCTATTACAAATCTAATACAGAGCTGTGTGACTCAAGCCACTAAATCCCAATTGCCTAGTCCTTACCATTCTTATGCCTTGGAGCAAATACTTAGTATTGATTCTAAAATGGAAGTCAAGGATTGAAAAAAAAAAACTAATATGGAAGTCTAAGAAGGGAGAAAACTCATGCCTAGGATAACAAGACTCTCCTTCTGTGGAATTCAATGTTATTGGTCTATTCAGGAATATCTGCCCCTCACGAAACTACTTTCCTGTTCACTGCTTAACTATTGGTCCTTACCACTTTTCGGCTAGGGGAAATTCTCTTCTCTACTCTACCTTTCCAAATTTTTAAAGTTAACTCTCCCCTCTTAAAAGGGAGATTAGGATTAGGACATCACCTCTTCTCTCTCTCTCTCTCTCTCTCTCTCTCTCTCTCTCTCTCTCTCTCTCTCTCTCTCTCTCTCTCT
>NC_058130.1:206475297-206594340 GCF_016433145.1 Gracilinanus agilis
TCTCTCTCTCTCTCTCTCTCTCTCTCTCTCTCTCTCTCTCTCTCTCTCTCTCTCTCTCTCTCTCTTTAATTTTTAACCTTTGCCTTCCACCTTGGAGTCAATACAGCATATTGGCTCCAAGGGAGAAGAGTGGTAAGGGCTAGGCAATGGGGGTCAAGTGACTTGCCAAGGGTCACACAGCTGGGAGGTGTCTGAGGTCAGATTTGAACCTAGGACCTCCCAACTCTAGGCCTGGCTCTCCATCCACTGAGCTACCCAGATGCCTCCTAGGACATCATATCTCTTAATGTGAATCACTATTTTCTTTAAGCCAAAGATGTGCAAAGCCCATAGTCTCTGGACTATGCAGACCTTTTATGTTGCTTCATTGTTTCAGTTGTATCAAACTCTTCATGATCCCATTTGAGGTTTTCCAGGCAGAGATACTGGAGTGGTTTTCCATTTCCATCTCCAGTTCATTTTACAGATGAGGAAACTGAGGAAAACCGAGTGAAATGGCTTGTAGAGGGTCACATAGTTAGAAAGTGTCTCAGGCTAGAGTCTTTCTAACTCCAGGTCCATACTACCTGGCTGCCCTTTAGACAGACTAGGTGAGCCAATTCTCTCATCTGAAAGCTGTGATTCCAATCAGAACAGGGCTTATTGCAACACAGCGCCAGCTACCTCCCCATTGAGAACCTGTGAGATACTCTCTGCTTTTCCATCTCAGACCAGAAGGGGGCGATAGAGAGCAACAAATGCCCATGATGTGCTATATCTTTTTCCAACTCCAGGTGGCACTGTAGGGCAAGAATGTCATTGGTGCTCTTAACCAACCAAATCAATTGTCTCTCTATCAGAACAGAAATCACTTAGCTCTGACAGTCAATTGGTTGATTGTTTCTGTTACAGAAAATATGAACAAAGAAGCTTTTTAGCCCTCTTGCTGGATCTTTATTTTTTCATATTCCTTTCCTCCCTACTGCTATTTGTGGCTTCAGGGGCTTAAATAAATCTTTTGACTTAGGGACTTGCCTTTCACATAAAAAGTCACCATTCTGGGGACATCTGGGTGGCTCAGTGGATTTATAATCAGGGCTAGAAATGGGAGGTCCTAGTTTCAAATTTGACCTCAGACACTTCCTAGCTGTGTGATACTGGGCAAATCACTTAGCCCCCACTTCCATTCCTCCCTCCCCCCAAACCCCCCACCCCATGCCTACCCTTTACCACTCTTCTGCTTTGAAATCTATACACAGTATTGATTCTAAGACAGAAGGTAAGAGGTTTAAAAATAAAGTTACAATTCCTTAAATTGCTTCATCAAATCAATAGTCCTTTTAAAAATTATGCTTCAGTCTCTAAATATTTATATAACTTTTTAATCTTTCTAGTTGTATCCTCTTTAGTCATAAAACATGTATGTGCCAATTTGCTGACATATTATCATGCTCTACAGTTCTTTGAAGTTTCTGAAATCTCTTTGGTTTCCTGGAAACTATTTCTTTACATTCATATATCTCTAGTTTTTAGTAAATAAATAAATAATGATATTGAACTATTGCCACACAGCTGAGAAATCACTCTATAAAGAGAGAAGAGTCCTTAATTCAATTCTAAGGATTGCTTTCTCTCCAAAACAGTCCAAATCTGTTTTTCTCAGATATATATTTTAGCAATATATGTTAAAGTTTTTCTATTTATTTTAGTTATCAAAATCTTTATACATAATGGTGGAAATACCCTACATCCTTTGAAAACTGAAATCTCTTTCTTTACATAAAACACTTTTTTTCTTTTCATCATTAATTTCTCCTTCTGAAAATGGCCTTAAAATAGTTGATTCTACCTAAGGATATAGATATTTCTGATGTATATGGTCCCATATGAGCTACTCTCATTCTCTTGTAAAGCTTCTTTTTTTTTTCTTAACTCTTCCTTACTGTCCTAGTAACAACTCTAAGATAGAAGGGCAAAGGCTAGGCAAATTGGGTTAAGTGACTTGCTCAGGGTCTCAAAGCTAGGAAGTGTCAATCCATATTTTGATTCAAGTCTTCCTGACTCCAGGCTTAGCCCTCTATACACTGAGCCATCTAATTGCCTCCTAGGATATAGATGTTGTGACTTGCCCAAGGTCACACAGCTAGAAAGTGTCTGAGGCTGGATTTGAATTTAGGATTTCCTGACTTTAGGTCTGGTGCTCTAGCCATTGTGTTACCTTGTGTAAAGCTTTGTAAGAACAGTTTTTTGTGCCAGAAATGATCAGTAAGAGATGTTGGTTCTATGAATTCATTACTTCACAAAGATTGAAAACATTTATTCCCAAATGCCTTATTTCTTTTCTCCCTTGGAAGACAGGGTCAAATCTGAAGATTGCTAATCTCATTCCTGGGTAGACTGTTTTGTGGAGTGACCAACATGGCTTTATGAAAGTTAAAGGATGCCAGACTATTTGAATTTCTTTTTATGAGACAACAATGGGCAGTTAAAGGAGATAAATCAATATAATTTATCTAAGATAAGATTTTGATTCTGTCTTATAATAGACAGGGATAATGGGGCATAATTGTCTCAAAGAATAATTTCCAATCCTGATCTTATGATAGTTTTGTTCTGTGGAATCAATACATTGCCATCCACATCAATTTAACACACCATTTCCTGTCATTCAAGGTCCTTTATAATTGATCCTTAATCAAACCAATCAGCCATGATTTTTCTGCTCAAATCAAGATCATTGTTCCCTGTGCATTGACTTTGACTTTTTGAACCTACATTCATTTTTTTGTCACCTTGTTTCTGATGGCTCAGTATCTGTAGCATACAACTGCTTCATAATATAATTTCTTGTATTAGTTAAAAATGATTTTTTGGTACTTAACAATTTTCTGCCCAACCAGACTGTTAGATTCTCGAAAGAGAACCTTTTTACATTTTCCCCAACCAAAGTTCAGAGTAATGCCACTTCCATAGTAGACGTCCAGTAAATCCTTTAAAATTTAGAGAATAATGGGAAATTCCCTAAAAAGTCATCAGTTTCAATTAAAAACTATGACATTGACACTGTAAAGAAGTATATGCTTGTGATAAATTTGAAATGCAGTAATTTTTTTACAAGTATTCAGACTTGCTTGAGTTTCTGATGGTTCAGAGGGGAAGAAAAACACAGATATGTCCATTGGCATATTTTTATCTCATCTCCTGCCATTTTGGAGGTGACTGGGAAGGAGGGAGTGGATGCATTTAGAGGTAGCTTCAGGACTATTATATATATATATATATATATCAATTGGTAATTTGGGAGACTGTCTGAGAGCTCTAAGTGAAGGAATAAGAAAAGGCGGAGAAACAGTGGCTTGGGTGAGAGTGTATCATGAAGCTCAAATGAGATAATGGATAAAAACACCCAATAAATATTAAAGTCCTATATAAATGCCAGTTTGAGTAATAATAATAAAAATGTCTTCAATCAGCTAGCCTCTAATTTGCTTGTGACTTTGTTCTCTTAGTCCTTCTCATGAGTTTAAGCGATATTTATAGAGGTATGCTTGAAAATATCTAGCAAGTAGTCTCTTAAAAATTTTTTTTGCACACTCACTTTGTTTGGGCAGTTAGTTAGGCACTGCAGAGTCAGGAAGACTCATCTTCCTGAGTTCAAATCTAACCTCAGATACTTACTAGATGTGTGACCTTGGACAAATCACTTAATCTCTGTTTCAATTTCCTTATCTGTGAAATGGGGATAATAATAGTGTTTGTGTCTCAAGATTGCTGTGATGATCAAAGGAGCTAATATTTGTAAGGTACTAAGCATGGTGCCTAACACTTAATAAAGGTTTCTTCCTTTCTCTTTCTTTCTCCCACTAACTATGCTCATAATTTACAACAATAATAGTACATTTATTTTATTTAAAAAATCCTTACCTTCTGTTTTAGTGTCAATTTTTAAAAATTAATTATCCCCCCCCTTTAAAAAAACACTCTTACCTTCCACCTTAGAATCAATACTGTGTATTGGTTCCAAGGCAGAAGAGCAGTAAGGGTTAGGTAATGGGGGTTAAGTGACTTGCCCAGGGTCACACAGCTAAGAAGTGTCTGAGGTCAGATTTGAACCTAGGATCTTCCGTCTCTGGACCTGGCTCTCAATCCACTCAGCCACCCAATGTCCACCCCTCCCCCAGCTCTCATCTCCTCCATCTCCCACTTTTCTTAATATTAAGGCAGAAGAGTAGTAAGGTTAAATGACTTGCCCAGGGTCACATAGCTAGGAAGTTTCTGAGGACAGATTTGAACCAGGGCTTTATTGACTGTGCAACCCCAGCTGCCCCTAATAATGCATTTAAACAGTGTAGAAAACTAGGGCTCAGAGATTAATTGCCCAATGCCATACAGGTAGTAAGTAGCAGAACTGGATTCAAAACTAGGTCCTATGTCTCCAATGACCATGTCCTTACTTCTAACTCTGTGGTCTTTTGACTTGCCCAGGGTCACCCAGGTTCTAGCTCTTGCTTCTCTTGACTCTAAGACCAATACTTCCCCACTCCCCACAACTTACAACATAAGCAAGTTTCCTGGATTTCTTGGGTCTCTGGAGAAATTCAATAATATTTTCTTCAAGTGAGCTTCAAGTTACCTTTGACATTTGTCAGGAATTTTGGAATTGGCTATCTCAATTGCTGAGGATGAACAATGGAAGAAGATTTAAAAAAATAGCGGAAAATTCAAATAGATAAAAATAATGACCAGGTGTAAAGATTAGAATGACTTTTTATGGTAGTTTATTTACAAAGGGAGAAAGAGTGAAAGTAAGAAAAATCAGAGAGAGATTCTGGCCGGATCTGAACCAGGCAGGGTTTCAGAGGCCCCAGCAAAGGGGACCCAGAGGTAAATTAAACAAGGGTTTTAGCTACAAGGCCTCCTCCAAGACAAGGAGGCCTTTCCAGAGGCTAGTATCTCCAGGAAAACCAGGAAAAGGAAGTCAGCCTTTTTTACTCACTCACATAGTAATTCTAAGGAAAATTCAAGAGCAGTCCAAGGTCTCAGCCAGAGCTCCTCCAAGGTCAAGTTGAAGGTGAAAGACCTCTTCACAGGAAGTTCTTGCCACTTTTAAAGATCATTCCTTTTGTCACTTCCTGTGCCTTCCCTCCACTTTACGTGGACCAATTACAGCTAAAGTTTTGCTTAGGACTGAGTCAGGGGTAGTCAGTCGTTTCTGATTTGTCACACACTATTGCACAAGTGGGTCACAGACCTCCCTATACTTAAAGATAAGTGGGGTGTAAAAGCTTCTGGTGATTAAATGAAAAAACAGGCAGGAGAGAGTTAATCTTCACACAGGTTCAGATTCTAGATAGAATAAATAAACTCTACAGGTTTTTAATCTAGAGCCTAATTAATATCCAGATAAATTTGAGAGTCCTCCCTCTTTTCATTTTCTTCTATAAATCTCATAAGAGGAAAATGCATTTAGAAAATGAGTTACTGCTTCTCCATAATTGGGTAAAGTTATTCTTGGCTGATTTTTCCCTCATATATAACTATTCTGTTTTGGTTAGGTCTTTAGATGTTTCCCATCATAAAGCAAAATGGAGATAGCTTAATAAGAAGATACAGAAGGAAGCAGAGAAAGTCAAGCCTGTAACTGCAAAGAATAAGTAAATATAATACAATAAATATAGAGATGGCATGGCATGAAGGTAGCATTAGGGATCTGAGGAGTGGCAAATGCCATACTCCAAAAAAATCTATCTTATACCAGTTTCCTGCAGAGAAATCGTCATTTTTAGAATTGCCCTTGTGACTTTTTAATCAAGTCATTAGGCTTATTTAGCTGTAGGAAACAGTATTGTTGAATGGACAGGGAACTGAAGATCTCAGATCAAATGACCATTAACCGACTGACTGTCCCAATAACAGACAGTCTTTGGACACATCTTTGAGGATTTCTATCCTTCTCTTTCTTTATCTGTAAAACACAGATAAAAATCTATCTCTTTTAAAAAGAGATAATCAATTTAAAAAAGTGCTTAAGGGATAGGTAGGTGGCTCAGTGGATAGAGATCCAAGTCTAGAAATGGGTAGTTCTGAGTTCAAATCTGGAACAAATTGGAACAAATACACGGTATTAATTCTAGGATGGAAGGTTAGAGATATTAAAAAAATAGAATGCTTTAAAATTCACAAAGGAGTGAATAATTTTTTAAAGTGATTTAAAAAGCATAATACAGGGGGGCAGCTGGGTAGTTCAGTGGATTGAGAGCCAGGTCTAGAGATGGGAGGTCCTAGGTTCAAATCTGGCCTCAGACACTTCCCAGCTGTGTGACCCTGGGCAAGTCACTTGACCCTCATTGCCCACCCTTACCACTCTTCTACCTAGCAGCCAATACACAGAAGTTAAGGGTTAAAAAAAAGGAAAAAAAAAGCATAATACAATATATCATTGAAAAATGTTATTCTTGTTATCGCCTTTAGAAGACCATTATTAAAATTGGCATCTGATGCCTTGCAATGGAAGAGAGGAAAGCTCTGATTGGACAGGCAATCTTCTTCACTAGGTCTCTTCCACAGGGAATGGTAGCATTGGATTAATTTTCTAATTTCCCTAATTGCCACTGTAGACATTTTGGATACAGAGAGAGCTTGAAGGCACAAAAATAAAAAAAAAATCTTTCCATTGAATTTCAGAGATAGAAGGCATCACTTAGATTATGGGCCAGTGTAGTGGCTCAAAGCTGGGTGTACTGACATGATTAGTTTACACAACATTCAGAGAGGGGAAAGGCTGTACCCAAAGTGGGAGCTGACGGGGACTTCACTCACTTTATAAAATCATGTCATCTTCAATTGCCTGTGACTTCATTATACACTGAAAATTACCTCTAAGGGAAACCTTGGTTGTTGGACGTTTTAGACCAGAATAGCCTCATGCAGAGGAGGTAGAAGGAATATTGCACCTACAGACCATCAGAATTAGGGAAGTTGTGACTTCCTAAATCACCAGAATAGCCTGATGTAGGCATAGTGCAGAATAAGTGATCGATTCCTTCCATGATTCTCATGATTTTTATTTTAGCAACCAATTTTTCTTTGTTGTTATTAAGAATATGGTCCAAAATAAACCTTATCTTTACTGGTTTGTCTGCCTTTTGAAGGGTGATATTGTCATTTAACCAAGACAAGAAATAATTAATAGTGTTTTTATGGTCAAGAAGTTCCAACTATTGTCAGGATGACTGAATTCCCTTTCATCATTATTTTATCATATTTCTGTACCAAGTTTATGATCCTTTTCCCAAACATCTCATCTATTTCCTTTTTTCCCCTCTTATAGGTGGTTAGTAGCATACTGTGCTAACAGTATCATTTACATTTCTATCTCTGTTAATCTTTGCCCAAATAATGGTGATTTATGGATTTCCTTTTGATAATAATAATAGGTCTAGCACTTATAGAACTTTTTTTTTAAACCCTTACCTTCCGTCTTGGATTCAATACTGTGTATTGGATCCAAGGCAGAAGATTGGTAAGGGTAGGCAATGGGGGTCAAGTGACTTGCCCAGGGTCACACAGCTAGGAAGTGTCTGAGGCCAGATTTGAACCTAGGACCTCTCCAGGCCTGGCTCTCAATCCACTGAGCCACCCAGCTGCCCTGTTGACATTGTTATTTTACACAACATTCAGAATGGTAAAAGGCTGTATCCAAAGGGGAGCTGATGGGGATTTTTATTGATTTTGTAATTTCTTGTAATTTTCAATTGTCCTTGACTTAGTTAGGCAATTGAAAATGACCTTCCACTAAGGAAGGTCTGGTTGTTGATTGTTTTTGAATCAGTTTTAATTCAGAATAGCCTCATGCTTTATGTGGTTAGAGGAGGCTAGTGGTTGCTTTTGGATCCATGTCAGATGGAAGAAGATTTTTATCTGGAGAGAAGAAGATTGTACTGAGAGTTGAAGAAGGGTTTTCCTGCCATTAATGAACTCTTCACCATTTCCACTTTGGGTACTACCTTTCCTCTTGCTCAATGATGTATAAAAAGACTGAGAAGACTTTGAGCCTCTGCAGTGTGAGTTAATCTTCCAATTCTGACATTTTATGGCATCAGTTACATACTACAGATTCTATCTAAAAGGTAGGAAAAAGAATATCAATAGAGAAACCCAGAAATTCTTAAGCCTTTCCTGAAAACTCAGGATCAGAAAGTGATGATGCCATCTAGCATGTTGTCAACTGCATGTTCGTCCTAGCTTCCTTTAATTCATTCGTTTATCAATCAACCAGTCAATCCTTATCAAACTTCTAAGTGTATAAGTCTCCAAAGTAGAGGGCGAAGGCACCTAAAGGGGTATTCAATTGGCAGCTAGGTATAATTCTAAAAAATCTCATCCATTAGATTGTACTGACAATTTTTAGCTTGTACCTGTCATTTTTTGTGTGTTTATAGTAGCACCTTTCTGTCTGGAGAGGAAAGAGGAGATGCCCTTTCTCTGTCTTCTTTCTATTTTCAGTTTCTTTGAGGTCTATGGAATAGATGTGAAGAAAAGCACATTATTAGGAATGAAAACGGATAGTTTGATCAGAAAGCTAATGAAGTTCAGTTTTGTGGACCCACGGATATTTTTTATTTCAGTATATTTGTTTCCTTTCCCAGAATGCCCTGGTTAGAAACCTATTGGTCCTGATATTCCTCAAATACTTGAATAAGTTCAGGCTTATGACAATTATAGAATTGAATTCTATACCTGCTATCAATGAGAGACAGTGTGCAAGATTATTTTCACAGGTAACTGACTATAGCTCAGTGGAATTAGTTGTTGATCAGATGGCCTTATGTAGCTTAGAAACTCAAGGATGGATCCACATGAGACCAAAGGTTTGTACATCAGTACACCTGGTTTTGGAGAGAAGCTTTCAGCCTCTGTTTGGCTCTTTAAAGCTCCCACTAATTCACAGTAAGTGAACTTAAAAAGGAAGCAATCAACCATTCAGTTTATAATATATAATAATTATAATATAATGTACAATCAATTTATAACCTTGGTGCCAGCTTTCCATCTGAACCTAAGAGCAAGGTGATAATTTCTCTAGTAAAATTTTGCATGTTCAAAATGATTTTCTTGTATTTTCTCCAGTAATTTGTCTATTCCTTAGGCTTTTTGGGAAAGTATTCAGCATATGTGTTTCCAAAAGATACAATTGAGTACTTAACAAGATCAGTAGCCAAAATAATTGAAAAATGGAAAAAGGATATCCAGAAGGTAAGTCTGACTTTCTAATATTTCAAACCATACTAAATTTACATTTGAAATGGGACTATTCTTTAGTTAATGCTAACAGGGGAATAAGTCATATTTAAATTTAATGCCTTTAATATTTAATTCAGTTTGGCAAAATATTATTGAGCATTTATTATTCACAAGACTTTTCCTAGGGTCATCAATGTAGACAAAGGTAAATATAATACTCCCCTTACCTTCAATGAACTTACGATCTAGGAGATGGGGTAAAATACATATATGCAAATAATTTTAGTATATATTAGAGTTTTAAAAGTTCACAGGGGAAGTACAAAATACTATGAAAGCAGTGATTGCTTTGAGTAAGCAAGGCCTCATATGATATTGAAATTGATTCTTGTTCTGACCAAGCAATTATTCATAATTGCTTACCTCCCTCCATATGGTAACGGAAAAATAATTAAGGAAATCTACTTAATTCAATTGTATGACTGATAGTACATGCACTTTCCCATATTAATTTTTTACCATTTATCAATAGAAAGTAAATATGTGTCCTTTAACTTCAATAATTTGGAATTGATATAACATGTGTCTGTCCTGAACTATGTTTCAGTATTATCTTCAATTATAACATTGTCTTCTTAAGAAGAGCTGAATGTGATACTCTTGATGTGTTCTTATGAACACAGTATAGTAGAGACTATCATTTCCTGGTTCATAGCTTATGTGCCTCTGATTGGGAGTGTGATATAGTTGAAAGATGGCTGGCCTTAGTACTAGGAAAACATGTTTTTTTTTTTTTTTTTCCCCTCTGACACACAATAGGTACATGATCCAAAATAAAGGATATGACCTTTTTCTCCCTGTGAATTGGCCTCTTTTAGAATATTGGGAAACCAAGCCTCTGTGTCTTATTTTTGGTATTTATTATTGATTTAATTATGCAAATTGTTTTCTTAATAGTGAGTTATTCTTGTATCCCTAGTATAAATTCCATTTAGTTGTGATAAATAATTTTTGGATATATTATTATGGTTTCTTTGCTAATATTATGTTTAAAATTTTTATCAATATTCATTAATTGTATCAGTCTATAATTCTCTTTCTCTCTTTTATTGCTTCTTGTTTTGAGTTTTAGGATAACATTTGTTTCATAAAAGGAATTTGGCAGAGTGCTTTCTTTATCTTAAAAAAAATAATTCATGTAGTATGAGCATCAATAGTTCTTTGATATTTGATAGAATTCACTTGTAAGTCTTTTTGGTCCAGTTTTTTTCTCCTTTGGAGACAAAATTTTTTATATATATATTCTATTTTCTGTCTTGTTAATTTGTGTATTTTCTATTTTTATACTTATTCAGTCATTTACTTTAAATTCTCAGTTTTGTTAATATTTAATTCGATAGAGAAGCTTCTAAAAAAACTCAGCCACTTATTATGTCAAACAACTAAAGAATCAAAACTCTTTTTATCAAACACCTACAGTTAAATAAAGAGAAATTTGTACATTGATCCTGTCCAACATGTTTATTATTCTCTATTTTAAATTGATTACTTCTCTGCTAGGAGGTGGGGTATGTGCTTCATTTTCAGAGCTCTGGAATTGAAATTTATCCAAGTTTAATTATGAATCAGAGCATTGTTCCAAGTTCTAAAACCTTTCAAGTTGCTGTTTTTTATAAGTTGTTCTCATAATCTAAATTGTTCTCTTAGTTCTACTCCATTCTCAATTAGGTCACTGAGATTTTTCAAGTTTCCATATTTATATCATCATTTCTTATGGCACAATATTCATATATCATGATTTGTTTATCCATTCCCTAATACCTATTACCTATGTAACCTTTTATTTTCAAGTTCTGGGTTACAGCAAAAAGAAGTGCTCTAAATGATTTTGTGCACATATGTCCTTTTCTCTTTCTTTGAGCTCTTTAGAATGTAAACCTAATTGTTGCATCATTATTGGTCTAAGGTTATACAAAATTTAGTGACTTTTGGAGCATATAATTCCAATTTGCTTTTCTGAATGACTGGAGCAATTCACAGTTCCACCAAGAGGGCATAAATGTGTTTGTTTTTCTGTAACCCATTCAATATTTGCAATTTTCTTCTATTTTCATCTTTGACAATCTGATGCTTATGAAGTAGAAGCTCAGGGGTACTTTAATTTTCATTTCTTAGTTATTGATTTGGAGTGTTTTTTTTTCAAAAAGTTTTTCTTATATTTCTTCTGAAAATTGCATGCTCATATTCTTTGACCATTTATTTATTGAGGAATGGCTTTTAGTCTTACAATTTTAATCCTTCTTTATATAATTTAGTTGTAAAAGTTAATAGAGAAACTTTGTGCAGCCTTTCTAATTTTAATTATATTGGCTTTATTCATGCAAATTCCTTTAAATTTTGTATATTAAAAACTGTCCCTTTTATCTTCTGTGATCTTTTCCATCATTTGCTCATGAAATTTTCCTCTATTCATAGAGCTGAAAGGTAATTTCTTCTCTGCTCCTTTAATCTGCTTATATTTTATGTCAAAGTTATGCATTTATTAATTTACTTATTTAGTAATTTTTATTTTTTTTAAACCCTTACCTTCTGACTTGGCTCTCAATCCACTGAGCTACCCAGTTGCCCCAAAGTTATGTATTTATTTTGAGTTTATTTTGATATATGATGTAACATGTTAGTCTATGCCTAATTTCTGCCAGACTACTGTCTAGTTTTCAAAGAAGAACTTTTAATATAACGAGTTCTTATCCCACTTGCTAGGATCTTTGAGTTTATTGAACATTAGGATACTGTGTTCAAATTAGTAAATTGTAGGCATGAAATTTTTTGCACTGGTTGACTTCATTATTTTTTAACCAGTACCAAATCATTTAAATTATTATTGCTTCATAAGTTAGTCTGAGAGTTAGTGCTGTCTCCTGCTCCAGCTTTTTTTTTACAATTTTTGACCTTTTGTTCCTTCAGAAGAATTGTTATTATTTTTTCTAGCTCTCTAAATAATTCTTTGGTAGTGTGAATAATATGGCACTGAGTAAGTAACTTAATTTGGATAGAATGGTCATTTTTATTATATTGGCTTGACCTATCCTGAATAATGAGAATTCCTCTAATTATTTAAGTCTCTCTTGTTTTCCTTCAAAGATTGCAGAATTCACAGTATTCAAAGCTGAGTTATATGTAAAATATGGTAACTGGTTTTAGCTCTTTGGAAATATGTAATGAAAATTCAAATAATACAATAATTGCAGTGGATTCATTATTTACTCTAATTGCAGCTAGCTGTAATTGCATTTTTATAGTTACCCTCTTGATAGATAAGTAGTCAAACATTTTATATAATCTGTGGTTACTATAATTGGAATATCTCTTTCTATCACTTGTGGATTTTGTTAATTATAGACATAAATGCTAATAATTTATGTAGATTTATTTTGTGCCTGAAACTTTGCTGCAGTTTTTATTTCAATTGATTCTTAGTTGGCTAGGATTTTCTGATTAAATCATCATAACATATTAAAAAAATTAATTATTTTGTTTCCTCTATGCTAAACTTAGATTTGTAAAACCCATACTAAAGAGTAAGGTTTAAAACTTTTTTATTTGTTTGTTTGTAACATTAAAATTCTCATGTATTTCTACTCTTCTTTCCTCTCTCCACATTAGAGAAGGCATCATTTTATGAAAAGATATATGTATATATGTAAAATCATGTCTTATTTGTTTCTATCAGTTTTTTGTCTGGAGGTACATGCTAATACATGAGTTATTCTTTAAACATTATTTCTGTAGCTGCATATAATGTTCTCTTGGTTGTCTTCATTTCACTTTTCATAATTTCATGTGAGTCTTTCCATGTTTTTAAAAAATTAATCTGCTCATAATTTCTTACAGTGCAGTAGTATTCTATCACAATTATATGCCACAACTTCTTTAGCTATTCCTTAGTTGATGGGCTTCCCTTCAATTTCCATTTATTTGCCACTACAAAGAGAGCTGCTATAAGTATTTTAGAGCATATAAGTCCTTTCCTTTGTCTCCTGATCCCCTCAGAAAATAAACCTAATTGTGGTATTTCTGGGTCAAAAGGAATACAAAGTTTTATAACTCTTTGGGCATAATTCTAGATTGTTCTTCAAAATGTTGGATCAGTTCACAGTTCCACCAATAGTCCTCATTTTCCCACATTTCGTCCAACATTTGTAATTTTATTCTATTTGAGCCATTCTTTAATTGATAAATAGTGGTATTAGTGGACATTTTTACATTCCTCCCCCCATCTTATTCGGGTAGGTCCCTGATTAATTTATGATTACATAAAATATTTGCTCTTGGTTTTAGAGCAATGTTACTATGTTAAAGATGGGTCCACTTATTCCTTTGGTTTTTAGCATCTTGTCTTTTTAGTATCTTTTGATGTAATCATATGATCTTTAAAATTTATATTATTAACATAGTTTATTATATTTATAGTCTTCCTTATCCTGAACTAATCTTATATCCCTGATATAAATCAAACTTGATCATAGTGTATAATATTTATCATCTCTTCAATTTCTGTGAATTGTCCCTTTTAATTTTTTTGGTACAAAATGTGCTTTTCCTCTAAAAAATCCAATGATTTGTTTATCCCTTTAAGTAAATTAAAAATCCAGATCATGTTTTATTTATCAACTAAATTATTTTGTTCCTTTCAATTTTGTAAAACTTTTTTTTAATTTTCAAAATTTCTGCTTATTTTTTTAGTTAGGGAGTTTTTTGTTCTAGTTTTTTTCTTAGTTGTATGCCCAAATTCATTGAGTTTCCTCTTTTTCTATTTTGTTGACAAAAGTTTTAAAATTTTTTTCTAAGGAATTATTTAGCTCTATCTCAAAATATTTAATAATTTCCATGTTTTCTCATTTTTATAATTTGGTCATTGGTTTATAAGTTTCTAATAATTAAATTGCTTCTCTAATTAATTTTTAAAACTTCTTCAAATACCACTTATTGAATATAGTTTTATTGCTTTGTTATCAGTAAATTATGTATTTAGAATTTCTGATTTTTAAAATTTTTTGGTAATGGATTTATGTCTCCCCAAATAGTTAATGTCATACATAGCTGAAGATTATGGTAATTCCTTTATATTACCATCACTAATCCCAAGAGATCAACCATCTCTCATTCTTCTTAAGTTCTATTCAGATATTAATATCTTTCTTGTGTATCTTTTAATCAGAAAGAGGGTACAATAAGGTTTCTCCATTATTATAGTTTTATTATCTATTTTTCCTAGCAATTCAAACAACTTTTAAGAATTTTAATGCTATTCTATTTAGTATACATGTATATATTAAGTACTGACATCCATATATTATGTATGCTACCTTTAAGTATAGCTTAATTTCCCTGCTTATTTCTTTTATAATGATTATATTTGCTATAGTCATATCAGAGATGATTGTTTCTACTTCAGCTTTTCTTTTTTTAGTTTGGATGAAGCATAATTAATACTGTTTCCTTCTCTTATTTTAATTGTATGTGAATATATTTTAAGTGATTTTCTTATAATACAAGTATCCCTTCCACATCACAACTTTTTCCATAATGGTTTTGAAATACCACAAATCAGCATAAAAAACTAAATGGAAATTTTGGGGGAGTTCTATGGAAGCCATATATGACATGTGAAGGCCAGCAAATGACACAGAAAAAGTTTAAAAGCTCAGAAATAAACAATATAGATGTGTAGTAATACATTTTATTAATTATTGTATTAATAAATAATACAATTTATTAAAATAATTTATTAATTATTAATATTAATAATTATCATAAATATACAGAATTTCTTTTGTTATAAGCACTTCATAAAACAAAAAGAAAAAAAAGCAGTCCTTATCTCTAGCATGAGGTGAGGATCAAAAAAATTTTACTCAGAAATTGTGGTATATGATGATGATAGAATACTATTATGCTTTAAGAAATGATAAACAGGGTGATATCAGAAAGAGTTGGAAAGACCTTCCTGAACTGATGTAGAGGGAAATAAGCAAAGCTAGGAGAACACTGTACACTGTAATGGCAATATTGTGGAATGATCAACTGTGACAAAAATAGCTACTTTTACGAGACAGCCATATAGTGATCTGAGGGGCTTATGATGAAGAATGCTAATCCATCTCTAGAGAAAGAACTGTTGTTGGAATGCAGATCAAAGCATGTGATTTTTCACTTTAGTTATTTGGGTTTTTGGTTTTATAAATCACTCTCTTACAAAAATGAATAATATGGAAATATATTTTGCATGACAATACAGGTATATCTCATATGAAATTGCTTGCCAGCTTCAGAAGGGGAAGAAATTATTTGCATCATATAACTTAAGAAAACTTATGTGGAAATTTGTTGAAACATGTAATTGACAAAGTAAAATATCTACATGATAAAAAAATTTTACTCTGATTTCTCAGATAAAGGGAGGTCACACTCCTAACTCCTGTCCCCCTAACTCTTGCAATGTGGGATACCTGTAACAATATTATTGGATTCCATTTTCTAAAATATTCTGCTATTTCCTTTCATTTTGTGAGTTAATTTATTTCGTATTTATGATTATGATTGGTAATCACATATGACTCTGTTGCTCTTGTAACGCTTCTTTTCTCTTACTCCCCTGTTTACAAATAAGATGTTAAATGATTTTACCTTAAACTACTGTGATCTTATAAGTAAAACAGCCTTATTCCTTTCTGTTGTCCCTCTTTTCTTCCTCTTGTTTCACCCTGACACCATGTTCTTACTTTTTCCTTTCATTTTCATCTCCTTTTATGATCCATTCTCTAACATAGCAATGCATTTTGCTTATGACTATTCTCTTACCTATATTGCCAGCCCCTTTTTGTCTTCATTTTTTTCCTTTTGAATTTTTGTATTTTCTACCATGATCTATATTGTGTAATTGTTTAATCTTCCTTTGCCTGGCTCAAATGAAAGCATGTTTATGGAATGTCCATTCCCCCCACCCCTTCTTCCTCCATGTTTAAATATTTTGTCATCGTATTTAGCTCTAATATGTGATAGTGATTTCCCTCCCCTTCTTCCTCCTTTCTGATATTTCTATATCATTTCATTTTCTTTCTTCTCTGCAGACCATAAAAATAGAACATAGTCACCTTAGGTCCTCTGTCCAACATATTTAAAGTTTTCTATTACCTTTAATTATATGAGGGTTCTGAAAAGAAATTAGTTTCTTGTCCCTTTATTAGTACATATAAATGTGTATGTTTCTCTTGGTTCCTGTGTTTACATTTTAAAATAGCTACTCTGTTCTCAGAAATGCCTAAGGGGCAGCTGAGTGGATTGAGGGCCAGGCCTAGAGATGGGAAGTCCTGGGTTCAAATCTGGCCTCAGATACTTCCTAGCTGCGTGACCCCGGGCAAGTCACTTGACCCCCATTACCTAGCTCTTATTGCTTTTCTGACTTAGAACTAATACATCGTATTGATTCTAAGACAGAAGATAAGGGTTTCTAGACAACAAAAAAAAGAATGCTTATAAGTTTTCTGTTTCTTTAGCAGTACATTGCTTCCCTATAGGATATCTTTCCTCTATTATCCTTAATTTTGCCATAATTTTTTATTATAAATGTTTATCTTTTGTGTTTTAGAATATTGTTTTTCAAGCTCTTCTCTCCTTCATGTGGAAGCTGCCAACTCATGTCAACTTGCCTATGATTCTTTGACATTTGAATTCTTTATTTTTTGGCTGCTTGTAGTATTTTTTTCTTTGACTTGGGAACTGAATTTTGACTATGATATTTTTCATTTTGCAGTTTCTTTTAGGAAACTGCTGGTGGATTTCTCTCTTATTCTAAGAAATCTGGGGAGATTCCATTTATGATTCCTTGAAATCTAAGTTTTATTTTATTTTTCCATTGTTTTCATATGATAGAACTATGTTTAGATCGAAATATTTTTAGATTGTCTCTCTTTGACCTATCTGTGACATTTCTTCTCCTTTATTTTACTCTGAAGTTTTAGGGGTGCACTCCTATGCAGAATTCTTGCCTTAGGATTCTGGAATGCCTTCACTTTGGGCTTTTCCTTAAGCTTTTCTCTTGTGGGGCTCTTGAACTGTCCCTTTTTTAGGCTCCTCTAGGAGCTCCTCCCTCATTGACATTGATTTACACTGAACTTTTCCACCTACCCTAAGGGCTTACGACATCTGACATTTCTTTCTTATTCATTTTTCTATTCAATTTATGAAGTTTCAAAAGAATAACATTGATATTATTTATGATTATTGTCTTGCTATCAGTGTTCTTTTTCTTTTCAGTTAGCAATTCTTTTAAGCAATTAGATTTTTCACTATTCAGTGGATATATAATTAATATGGATATTACTTCATAATCTGTTTCACTGAAGCATAATGCAATTTCTTTGTCTTTTTTTGGGAATATTTATTTTACAGGTTCATTATCTGAAATCATGATTGCAACTCTCATTTTTTTATTCACCAGAAGCATTAAAAAATTTATCACCAACTCAATTAGGACTTGTCTATATATTTAAGTGAGTTTCTTGAATATAACCATGTTGTTATTTTCTGTTTTCTAATTTATTGTGTCATGATTACATTCTATTGTTCCCCTTGCTTTGCACCCCACCCCCATCCCTTGAAAAGTTAGTAGGGTTTTTTGTGATCCACATGACAGGTTTTTTTGATGAGCTGATTGGATTTGGTGACTCTTTTAATTCCCCCCTTTTCAGTATATTTTTTTGTTTTATGGAATAATTCTCTGGGAGAAAAAAGGGGAAAAATATGGGGAGAAATCTAGATGATGTAAAGACAAAAGATATTCACAGGGGGTAGCTCAGTGGATTGAGAGCCAGGCCTAGAGATGGGAGGTCTTAGGTTCAAATCCGGCCTCAGACACTTCCCAGCTGTGTGACCCTGGGCAAGTCACTTGACCCCCATTGCCTACCCTTACCAATCTTCCACCTATAAGTCAATACACAGAAGTTAAGGGTTTAAAATTAAAAACAAAGATATTCACAAAATTTATTAAATATTGTTAAATACTTTGGACATAGCAAAAGAGTCAAATTAAGAGAAGAGAGTCAATGAATAGTGGGCGGAGGCTAATGAATGTTTTTTAACTCTGCTCCAGTTCAGTTTCTATGACTATAGCCAGTCTAAGAATTTTTTGTCCATCACATTATTATGTAACTGGAATCTGTTATTGAGGGCTTCCACATGTTCTATATTTTCTCCAAGAGACTTCTATTTCATGTTACCATTACTTTTCAGAAGCAAGCTCCCCAGACTCTTCCATGAAACAATTTGCATCAAAACACTAGTCCCTTGTTACAATGGAAATAATTGGAGAAATATTAATTTGTCCTAGGTAGGTCAAATCAATACTGAAAAATGAGAATGCTACCTAAACTAATATACTCATTCTGTGCTATATCAAACATCTTACACCACATACCAAGATAAATTCAAAGTGCATATACCACTTAAATAAAAATGGTGACAACTGTTGTGTAATTTCTAACCATAGGAATGCAATTGAAAGAAATTGAATCAAAGTCTTCAAGCTATTAAAAATTAGGTTTATTGTGGGAGGGCTAAATTCCAAATAAAGCCGGACCTCTGATCAGGACCAGAAGACTCCGAGCGCTGTGACAGACCTTCTTTTATACCCCAAAGAATTAGACAAATTTTATACCAGTACAAAAATAGTCCATGACAATAGTTATACCCATTTAAAAATAGAGGCACCCAGAAGCAATGTTCATTGGCTAGGACAACTAGGAAGTGCTTCTTATTGGTAAAAGGAATCATTTGGCAATGACTTAAGAAGCACTTGATGGAAAGGGGGAGAGCAGTGATGCCTGGGCTAGTGATGCAAAAGATAAGAGTGGATGGTGTTGAGTGGTACCAGATTCTGAACCCAGGGTCAGGCATAGTGATATATAATGGATCACAAGTTCAAGACCATGATTATTTCTGAGGGTGCATGATATAACAAATTTTAAAGTTAAGGCTGACACTAAGACCTACTATGTTAAAGCTGTCATGTACTTATGTTAAAGCAGTCATTTACTTAATTCAAAAGCTTAATATTTATACTAAAATAATCACAAACCTATGAATATTATCACTTATGATTAACTCAAAACTATTGCTAACATTAAAATCTAATCCTCATATAAGAGGGTAGGGGGTTCTTCTCTCACACAACATAAAACAGATTAAAGGAACAAAGAAGATATTACCTTTCAACTTTATGAACCCCCCTAAAAAAAGTTAATGATCAAAAAAATTGACATAAAGGATAACAGAAGATAAAATGAACAATTTTTATTATATAAAATTTAAAAGGTTTTGCATAAATAAAATCACTGCAGTTAAAATTAGAATGGAAACAGTTAACTAGGAAAAATCTTTAAAACAAGAATTTCTGTTAAAAATTATATGTCTAAGAGATATAAGGAGTGGATTAAGATCCATTCCTCAATAGAAATGGTTGAAGGATATGAGCATGCAGTTTCCACAAGAAGAAATCCAAGATAACAAAAATAATACAAAAATATTCCAAATCACTTAGCAAAATGCAAATTAAAGTAGCCAAGGTCCCATTTCATACTCATTAGATTAACAAAGATGAAAATAGAAGAAAAATTATAAATGTTGGAGGATTGGAGGAAAACAGTCATATTGATATATTGTTGGTAGAGTTATGAATTGATCCAGCCATTCAGGAAAGCAATTTGGAATTATCATCCCAAAGTTACTAAATAGTGCATACTCTTTGACTAATAGTAACATAACTGTTATGTCTACACCTAATGGAGCTTAGAGAAAGAGGAAATAGACCTATATATGCAAAAAATAATTTTAGAAATTCTTTTTGTAGTGGTTATCAACTCAAATGTTTGACAACTTAGTGATAACACAAAAAGATGTGCCAAAGAATTGGGGAATAGGTAAACACTATAAGAAATTACAAAAGAAATGGTTTTGGACAAACTTGATAAAAACCTATGTGAACTTATGCAGAATGAAGTAAATAGAACTAGACAAACACATTATACAACAATAACAACATTATCAAGATAAATAACTTTGGATGACTAAAGAAAACTGTTCAATGAGATGACCAGATATAAATTTCCAGAACCTGTAGCTTACCCAGTTCTTGACAGAGAATCAAAGGGCTTCAGGTACAGAATAAGACATACATTTTTTAGACAAGGCCAATGTAGAGATTTATTTGGCTTTATTATGCGTATTTCTTACAATGATATTCTTTGTCTTTTCAATTGAGAGTGAAAAAGAGAGAAACTAAATGTTTTATAAATAAAAAAAATGAAGAAAAAAGCAAAGAGTATCCAGAATTTCAAGTTAAGAAGTTTAGATTTTAATCAAGAGGCAAAGTGCAGTTTTATCTTTATTTATTTATTTATTTGTTTGTTTATTTTTTGCACAGGGAAATAATATAAGTAGACATAGGCATTTACTTTAGGGAAATGAAGAGAACAATGGTAAATAGGATGAATTGGAGAGGGAAGGGGCTAGAGATAAAGATATCAGTAAGAAGATTGTGGTAATAGGAAATGTGAGAGGTAATGAGTGATAGAACCAGAGTGGTGGCAGTGGATATGGAACAAGATAGATTTAAAAAGATTTTAGTGCAGTTGTCTTGACAAAACTTGGGTGATTAAATGTAGAAGATATATATATATATATGTACATATATATATATCACAGAATGACTGGTTTTTGTTTTTAATCTGAATGACTACAAGAATGGTAGTTTCATTATTAGAAATAAATAAGGGGGGCAGCTGGGTAGCTCAGTGGATTGAGAGCTAGGCCAAGAGATGGGAGGTCCTAGGTTCAAATTTGATCTCAGATACTTCCCAACTGTGTGACCCTAGGCAAGTCACTTAACCCCCATCGCCTAGCCCTTACCACTCTTCTGCCGTGGAGCCAATACACAGTATTGACTCCAAGACGGAAGGTAAGGGTTTAAAAAAAAAAAAGAAAGAAATGAGGAAGAGGAGTTACTTTTATTTACACCAAGGCCCCAATTTGAATATTTGTGAAAGAAGATAGAGAAATTTTGGTTTATGTGTTATCAGTAATTTTGTCAAACATCTGAGTAGATAGTGAGCTCTTTAAAGAAGGATAGCTTAGTGTAAGATGAAGTGGCTCTGGATGGAACTCTAACTATTACTTAGATGGTGCCACAAAATGTTTCCAATAATTCAGTTTTTTTAAAAGTTGAATTTCATTTTTAAAGATGAGACTTCCTTCCCTGCCACTTCTTCCCTCCATTGAGAAAACAAGGACAGCAAAACCTTAGTCAAACGAACAAAATTTCTTATTGGCCATGTGTAAAAAAAGCCTATCAATCTGTGCTCTGAATCTATCACCTCTCTGACAGGAGGAGAGCAGTAGGACTCTTTAGGAGTTCTCAGGAATTGTGGTTGGTCTTTGTTCCCAGGTTTTTAATTATATATATACACAGACAGACAAACATACATTATACACACATAGATATATGTGTACACATGTATATATATATATGCATACATATGCATATATATACATATATATATCCACACATAAAGTTTTGATCAGGAAATATCTTCTCCCTTTCCCATCCCAACTCTTTTCAACCACTTGAGAACACAAGAAAAACAAAACTCATTAATACACATGAAGTTAATAAAAACTGTTTTCCACATGACCATGTCCTAAAAAGAATTTGTCTCATTATGAGTCCTTTGTCTCTCTATCAGACAGGGGATAGCATGTTTCCTCAGTTGTCATCTGGAATTCCAATGGGTCACTAAAAGCTGATAATAGTTCAGCAAAAGTGAATTACAGACCATAGCTTGTTTAACCATTTCTTAAATTATGGTTACTCTTTTGGATTCCCATTCCTAGCAACCTCAAAAAGAGCTATAAACATTTTCGTACATTCTTATAATTTATTTTGCTTAGAATCTGTCCCTCTCTTAATCTACTCTTCCTCTAATTCTCCCTTCTTCTCTTTTCTTCCCTTCCCCTCCTTTTTTTTAACTGTTGAGTGAAATGTATTTCTGTACCCAACTTTGTAAGAGTGTGTTTTTATTCTTCCTTTTTTTGACCAGTTCACATGTGAGTGATGTTTAGCTGTTCCCCCATAATCCTCTTAGTATTTATATAGATGTCTGGATTTCTAGAGGTCCATTTTTCTAGATATATTAGAAGGAATTTAATTGTGTGCCACCGTTGTTTGAGATAATTTTCCCTCATCTTTCTTTCCATTTTCCCCTAGCCTCCACTGCCTGATGTTTTCCTCTTTCTCTCTCATTTTTACATAACAGAATCACATCCAAGTTATGGACTCCTTCTATGATTCTTGTTGATCATAGGTATTAAGAAGGATGCATGTATCATCTCCTCATATTTGAATGTAAGCAGTTTATCTTTTAGTACTTTACCATTTTTCATTTATGTTTTACCTTTTTTATGTTTCTCTTCATTCCTGTGTTTGTACTTAAAAATTTCTCCATAGCTCTGGTCTTTTTTTCAAAAATGCTTAGAAGTTCTGAATTTCATTAAAGGTCCACTTCCTGTTCTGTTATAGTCTTCTCAGTTTTTCTGGGTTAGTTATTCTTGACTATAAGTCATATCCTTTGCTTTCTGGTAACTGATATTTTTTCTGTTTCCCCTTTTCCCTCTGATTCTAAGAGATCTAATCAAGGAACTATTTAAGATTTGAAATAGAATTTCTAGGATTTCTTTTTGAGTCATGGAATTCAGAGAGTCTAGCGATTCTTAATTTTTTCTCCTTGATCTGTTTTCCAGATAAGTTGTTGTTTACTGTGAAATACCTTGCATTTTCTTCTATTTTTTTCAGCATTTTGACTTTATTTTAATATTTCTCATTGCTTAATTGTATTCTATTTGCTTAATTTATTTTTCAAGGAATTTTTTGGTTGGGTAAGATTTTGGGTCTTTTGTATCAAGCTGATAATTTGCATTCCAACTCTTTCTTCCATATTTGTCATTTCTTTTCCAATGTTTTCCCCTCAAGTACTCTCGTTCCACTATTAAAAAAAATTAAACTCTTAAAAAATTTTGTCTTTTGTTTAATCTCCTCCAGGAATTCTAGTTCAGCTTGTGCCCAAGTTGTGTTTTTCTCTGAGGTAATGCTTGTAGATATTTTAAAGTCATTCTTTTCGGTGTTTGTGTCTTGAAGGTCCTTGCCATTATAATAGTTCATTATGTGTGTGAAGTTCTTTTTTTTTTTTTTTACCTTTTTAAAAAAGTTTTTTTTTATTTTAAACCCTTAACTTCTGTGTATTGACTTATAGGTGGAAGAGTGGTAAGGGTAGGCAATGGGGGTCAAGTGACTTGCCCAGGGTCACACAGCTGGGAAGTGTCTGAGGCCAGATTTGAACCTAGGACCTCCCGTCTCTAGGTCTGGCTCTCAATCCACTGAGCTACCCAGCTGCCCCTATGTGGAGTTCTTTTGATTGCTTGCTCTTCCAGTCTGCCTTCTGGCTTCAGCCTTCATGTTAAGGCTGGGTTCTATAGCACTCCTGAAGGGAAGGTCTGGGCTATTCTCTTGCTTCTTTCTTGGGGTATTGAATATTATATTATTCCAGGTTCTCAGGGACAGACTGATGACCCATAAGCTTTCAGTGCTCTTCAAGTAATCTGATTCAAGGTAAAGTCTAATTGCCATCCACAGATCTCAGCTCTGTCTATTCCTGACCTGGATTTGAGTCTGAGCAAGAGTAGATTGATTTTCTGTTGGTTTTTAGTGGTAGAATTATAAGCTCCTCTTTGGCCTGAGATATTCTCATCTAGGCTATTTTTCTGAAGTTCAGGGTAAATGTAAGAAGCAAGACCATGTTATGCACCTGAAGCCTGAACCACACCACTATTGCTTCTGGCTTCTCAACTTCCTTTTTTTCTTTGTACACTCCCCAAAGACCTCCTTATTCAGGAAAGCCACCACCATGAACAGGTTCTCCACTGCCCTGGATCTGTCATCTCGGACTGGGTAGTGGGAAACAAAGGTACTCGTTAGCACCTTGAACCTCTCCATCTCAGTGCCCAGGTGTGGATCTGAAACCTCCTGTTGCTCTGGTGCACATTGTCTGCCTGGGTGCTGGAACACTCTGTATCCAGTGTACTTCAGGCCTTAAACAATATTTTTATGGACTAGACAAAGACTTTCCTTAAATTTATGCATCCTGATTCAGGCTGGTCCATTTTCTAGATATATCTGAAGGAACTTGAGGAAAAGAGCTCATTGCATTGCTTCCTATCACTCCACCATGTTGACTTCCCTTTTCTAATCATTCAGTTTTTAGGTTGCCCAAACTACCCTCGAGACATGTGTTTGTAATTGATTTATCTTATACTCCCAGCCCTATAATTGCTGTTTTCCATTCTATTTCTAGCACCAAGTAGATTTACTGTGGTGAATGATGAATAAAGGTGCCATCTGAGGAAGTATGGGAAAATTTTCATTTAGCTGAGAAGTTACTCCAAGAGACAAAAAGAGTAACCTCCAGTTGTATTGTAAATAAGGGAGACACTTTCTAAAAATGCATTGGAATCTTTCATTTACCAGTTAGCTGATGGAAAAACAAAGGCCATAAATGAATGTATTTTTTAATACCTAAGAAAGCTGTAGGGTATTTGGAAAGCCACAGAATGAGTGTTTTGGAAATTCCTGGAGAAAACAAGTGTAGACTAATGTTCTATTCTGAGATGCCAGATCACATTCTGAAGATCCAATGCCTTGAACTTCAAAGAGTTCCTAACCCAAGGAAATGGAATTCAGTACAAGTACCCAGGGAATCTAGGGCAAGACCAAGTAGGACTAACTATCCCACAACAGAGGACACTGCTAAATTTTACCTGGTCTCAATTAAGTAACAAAAACTGGAGAGAAGAATATCTAGAATAAACACTATTACAAAAATTATTGTGGATCTACAAACTTCATAACAGTTTGAACAAAGGCTCATTTTTCACAAGGATTGCATGAATAACTAAAAGAAATGAAAGAGTTAAAAATGAAATAGAAGATATCTACTGTCATAGAAGGAATAGACAAAAGTTCAAATGCAGATTGAAACATACTGTTCTTCACTTTATTTCCTTCATGAGTTTTTTTCCCCTGGTGTAAGCAATATGTGTCTTGTTTCATCACAGAACAAACAGGAAGATATGTATTTTATGATAGTATATTGCCACCTATATTATATTATTTGTGTTCTTGGGGAGGGGTGGAAGATAGGGGAAAATTGTTTCTATGTGTAATTTAAAAAATTGATTTAAAATAAAAAAGAAAAGCGAAAAAGCTCTTAAGGAAAAAATTAGATGGAGAATTAGTTTGGAAAAGGAAATACAAAATGTTATCCAATTGTTATTTCTTATAGTACAATAATATTTCTTCATAATCATATGCCACAACTTTTTCAGCCATTCTCCAATTGATGGACATGCCTACTATTTCTAATCTTTGCCACAAAAGAACAGCTATGAATATTTTTATACATATGTGTCATTTTCCTTTTAAAAATAAATCTCTTTGGGTCATAGGTCTAATGGCAGTATTGCTGGGTCAAAGGGTATGTACAGTTTTAGAGCCCTTTTGATATAGGGTTAAGTGAGTTAGTATGAGGGAAACTGTGACATGTTGTAGGCAACAACAAAAAAAAGGAGCCAGTCAATATGGAGAGATTGAAGATGGGAGTGGGAGGTACAGAATGACCAAAAGGGCAAGTTCCCAGAAAAGATAGGGAACACAGTCAAGGCCAGAATAGATATCTGGGCTTTGGTAATGAGATTAGGTATTTTTCACTTGAGAGTAAAGAATGGGGTGAGGGAATTGAGAATGATATCAAGGGGTTTTGAGATGTAGACTAGGGGGAAAGAGGTAGTTCATGAGAAATTCTATTCTACTAATGGAGAAGTGAGGTGTTCTGAGAGGCATAGTAGAGTGAGTGTGATGGAAGAAGGCTTAAGCAGAGAAGATAAAGGCTGTAACAGTTGGTATGGGGAAGATCATAGGCACATTGTCATATTGTGCCGGAACAAAAGAGTTGTCATGTTTCAGTAAGGGTTTGGTTGAGATTAATTGACAAATTAGTAATGTGTCCATTTGGGCACAATTGTATCACTTCCTCTAATAGTATTCAGGAACATTCAGGAGCAGATGATCAGCCAGTGTTGGAGTTTGACAAGATGTAATCCTTGGTAGAAGAATAAACAGTAGAGATTTGAGAGTCTTATCTTACTGCAGTTTTCTGTTTTGGCTGAATGACCTAAAAGAGTCATTTCATATGAATTCCTTCCTTTCCTCCCCCCCCCCCAGATTTAAGTGATCATGAAATTTTAGCACCAAGGATTATCTTTATTTTTGGTGTCTCTGAGACAACCAATTCTTCCCTTTGCTATCTTGTTTATAACTTGGCTACCCATCCTGATATCCATCAAAGACTATAGAAGATATATGCTGCTCTACCCAAAAAGGAGAGAGAGTTAGGGAAGCAGATTCTCACTTCTATCTCCTATTCACCCACTTATCTTACCTTTGAACAGAAGGCATCTTCTTAAGTTTAAAAATCCTTAGTCAATGGGATGGGGTAAATTCACGGTGCTTTGGACAAAGGTGAAAAATCTTTCAGAGCTTGACTTACTATGCCTACACTTATCCTCCCAAACTCTCTCACTTTGACTCTTCCCTCCCTTGTTCAAGCTCCCAACTTTACAACTTCTGATTTGGATATCAGCTCCTCAGAGTAATTATCACCTAACAGTGACCTAAGCATTTACAGTATAGGATCTGTATAGCTGCTATTGGGAAAATTCCTCCGAATCTCACACCACACAAATACATCATATTTCCTTGTTTCTATAGTAGGTGCCACTTGGATATTAGGTTCTTCCATTAGATCATTATATGGTGAATAAGAGCTCTGCTTCCTTTTCATTTTGGATTTGACATAACGAGTCACATAAGATGAGCAGGTATGAATGGATTGTGATCTTCATTACAGATCTCAGTATATTATCTTTCTTTTTTTTTTTTTTTTAATATTTTTAAACTCTTAACTTCTGTGTATTAGTTCCTTGGTGGAAGAGTGGTAAGGGTAGGCAATGGGGGTCAAGTGACTTGCCCAAGGTCACACAGCTGGGAAGTGTCTGAGGCCAGATTTGAACCTAGGACCTCCCGTCTCTAGGCCTGGCTATCAATCCACTGAGCTACCCAGCTGCCCCAGTATATTATCTTTCTTCTCAAATCCACCTCTCTTCCCAACTTTTCTATTATTTTTGAGAGCACCACTCATGTTCCAGTTACCCAGGTTCACAACCTTGGAATCATCTTCACTCTCCTTCCTTTACTCTTCATTCTCAATTTAATAAGTTTCCAAATCTTGTCTTTTCTGTCTCTCATATGTGGCTATAGCTCTCTATTTCCATGGCTTGCTCTGAGTCTCATTACTTCCCTTGACCATGGCAATAGACTCTTAATTGGTCTCCTTCCTTCCTTCAAGTCTCTCATCTTTCTACACCACCCTCCTTTCAGTTGCCAAAATGATTTTCCTTAAGCACAAATCTATGTTACTTCCTTATTTAATAAACTCCAGTGGCTCCCTATGGACTGTGGGGTCAAATATTTCCTAATTATCTCATATTTAAAAAAAACTTTTTATCTTTGGGTAAATTTTCTAGTGTCTATAATTATACACATATAATTATATACCTCTTCATCAGGGGTCGGCAACCTTTTTGGCCACGAGAGCCATAAACGCGACATTTTTAAAAATGTAATTTCGTGAGAGCCGTTACAGTACTCACAGTGTGCACTCCTGTAACAGTGCACGCTCCTATAACAGCGCCTGAAAAAAAATTGACTTTATGGCTCCTGCAGAAAGAGCCATACGTTGCCGACCCCTGCTCTACATAGACAAGCAATCATATATCAGGGAACTCAAAACTTTTTTTGATAGGATTCATGATGAAAGTTTGGAGAACATTGGTTTAGAGTCATGTTGATGAGACTATGGCATGCTTGCTAGAGGGGGCTGCTCCCCTCTCCCTCTCCACCACACATGAGGACATTTTTCACATCACTTGTTCCTTTGCCCAGCAACCCAATGGGAGTGCTTCCTCTCTCCCCTCTCTGGGGTAAGGGGGCAGCTCACATGCATTGTGAGGATTGAAGTTTGGGCATTCAGCCTCTAAAAGGTTTGCCATCATTGGTTTAGACTAGAGTATAATCCTAAGAGCTGAGAGATAATAGAGAAGTATTCACTTCCATTGTAATGTTCTTTGAATTATTCTGACAAATTTCAAAAAATAAAGGAGAGCTAATTTTTCAAGTATGAAAGTGGCCAATTTGGCATGATAAGAGAAGCATTGCCTCCTTGACCCTCAAAATTTCTCCTTCACACATCTTTCATTTTGCTTAAATTCCATCATTAAATGAATAATGGATAAGAAAAATTAAGTGCCTATCATGTGCCAGGCACTATAGTAAACTGGGGATGCAAATACAACAAAATGAGACATCCTCTACTCTTTTCAGAACTTATATTCTAATAAAAAAAGACAACACATTTAGAGGAATAAGGTGCAGAGAAGGAAGCTTTGGTCTGTGGACTTATAGAGATGGTGAATTGATTCATGGGGGCAGTGAATTGATTTACCCTTTCCAGAAGATGCATTTTTTAAGTCTTTATATTTTTCAAAAGCCACTATTAAAATGCAAATGGTCCTGGAGAGGGTAACATCATAAGTCATTATCAGCTAATATCATAGCTTTCCAATTACTAACATCTAACTGAAAATGAATATGTAGGAATGAGGTACAGGATAGTCATCATAGTAAGAAAGAGGAGGAATGCCAGGAAGAGAGAATTTTTTAAAAGGGTGATAAGCATTGAAAGAAATAGGGGAAAGACCCATATGTTCAAAAATATTTATGGAAGTTCTTTTTATAGAAGCAAAACAAAGTAAAGAGGCTATTGATCTATTGGAGAATTGCTATATAAATTGTTTTTCATGAATGCAATGGAATAGTATTATTTCATAAAAAATGGTGAAATGGATGGCTTCAGAGAAACTTGCAGAATGAAGAAAGTAAAAATAGGAGAACAATTAACATAAGAAGAGTAACATTAATAAAGAAAAAATCTTTGAAAGATTTGAGAACTCAAATAAATATAATTACAAACCATGATTCCAGAGGTATAAAGATAAAGCATGATATTCATCTTCTGACATAGAAATGATAGGTTCAAGATGAAGAATTAAGCATACATTTTTTGGCCAGTGTGAGAATTTATTTTGCTTGACTAAGCATATTCATTACATGGATTTTTTTATTTGATAGAAAAGAAATGGGAGGAAGAGAAAATAAAAGCTTTTAAATTCACAAAAATAAAATAAAAATTAAAGAAGGATCCATGGGAATATAAAAAGATAACCTTGACTTTAATTTTGTAAATAGCAAGTTCTAGGTTTGATCCTTAGCTTAGTAAAGAGAAGGGAAATGAAGTGATCAGATATCATTTTATGACTCTTTCTAGTCAGTTTCTAGTGGTGAATTTTACAAGAATAAGTTAAAATATCTCCTTTTCTGAAAATATCAACATGAAATGCAGTTCCCTCCTTGATGGAAGTAAAAAATTTACATTCTCTTTGTAGGATGATAGTGAGCTCAACTCTCCACAGGTTCAGTAATGAAAATGATTTTAGAATTATGCTTTAGAAGGTATTGCATCTGGGGATCATACTTTGCAATCAGTGCAACTCAGTGATTGCCCTTGAGTTGAATATCAGTGGGCAAAGACTAGATGGATGATCTCAATTTATTGGAATATTTCTCTTTTCCCAGACTCAGTCACATATGGTGCTGGGATACAGTTGGAATATTTAGACATGGTAGTGAATGAATCTCTCAGGCTGTTCCCCATAGGAATCAGGATTCAAAGAGTTGCTATGAAAACTGTTGAGATCAATGGACTGGCCATTCTGAGAGAGATGGTGGGATTAATCTCAATCTATGCTCTTCATCATTATCCAACTAGCAACCAGAGCAAGAATTTTCAAATCCTTTATCTGGTTTTGTGAAAAATTTGATTCATTTCTTAAGGTCAACATTTTAGAATGTTCTTAATCTTTAAATGGTGTTTCTCTTTCTACCTCTTGCTGTTGTGATGTGTTGGAGATATATAGAAATGCTGATGATTTATGTACATTTATTTTGTATCCTGCAACTTTGCTAAAGTTGTTGATTATTTCTACTAGCTTTTTAGTTGATTCTCTAGGATTTTTTAAGTAGACCATCATATCATCTGCAAAGAGTGATAGCTTAGTCTCCTCATTGCCTATTTTAATACCTTCAATTACTTTTTCTTCTCTAATTGCTACTGCTAGTGTTTCTAGTACAATGTTAAATAATAGCGGTGATAATGGGCATCCTTGTTTCATACCTAATCTTATTGGAAAGGCTTCTAATTTATCCCCATTGCATATGATGCTTGTTGATGGTTTAGATATATACTGTTTATTATTTTTAGGAAAGGTCCTTCTATTCCTATACTTTCTAATGTTTTCAATAGGAATGGATGTTGTATTTTGTCAAAGGCTTTTTCAGCACCTATTGAGATAATCATGTGGTTTTTGTTGATTTGCTTGTTGATATGGTCAATTATGTGAATGGTTTTCCTGATGTTGAACCATCCTTGCATTCCTGGTATAAATCCCACCTGATCATAATGAATAACCCTTGTGATCACTTGCTAGAGTCTTTTTGCTAGTATTCTGTTTAAGATTTTTGCATCTATGTTCATTAAGGAGATTGGTCTGTAATTTTCTTTCTCTGTTTTTGATCTACCTGGCTTTGGGATCAGTACCATATTTGTATCATAAAAGGAATTTGATAGAACTCCTTCTTTGCTTATTATGTCAAATAGTTTACATAATATTGGAATTAGTTGTTCTTTGAAGGTTTGATAGAATTCACTTGTGAATCCATCTGGTCCTGTGGATTTTTTTAAGGGAATTCTTTGATGGCATTGTTCAATTTCTTTTTCTGATATGGGAGTATTTAAGTATTCTATTTCTTCTACTGTTAATCTAGGCAATTTATATGGTCTTAATCTTTAAATGAATGGACTGAGCTTCATGATTTCCAAGATTATTAAATCTTATGATCTTTTTCTCTATATGTTAATATCTTATAAGGAATATATTTGGGATCCCTGAATAGAATGAAAACATATTATCTTTATGAGCTATTTTTTCAGATTAAAAAAGACACATGAAGTTCTTGTCTACTTTAAGGCACATTTTTACATTTTATATCTTCATGCACTAAACCTAGTTTTCTCTGGGATATTTGTAAAAGTGCTTGGATATTGTCAGGAGTACTTAAGCTAGTGGTGTGAAAGGTCATGGAATCCACTTAGAGGTCCTGTGAGGTTAAAATAAAATAATGGATATAAGGTACTTTTCTTTCTTTACTTTTAAGAAACACTTCCCTACCCCCCCCCCCCCATTACCTTCTCTCCTAGTAACAACTGTTAAGTCAGAAGGACAAGTGTTAGGCAAATGAGGTTAAGTGACTTGCCCAGAGTCACAGTTAGGAAGTGTCTGAGTTCAGATTTGAACCCAAATCCTTTCAACTCTAGCCTTGGTGCTATATCCACTGTGTTGCCTAGCTGCCCTGATAAAAGGGCTTTTCAAACATTACAGAAATATGTAAATTCTAGTTATAATGATTTATATGTAATGTGTAATATAACAGTAATAATAATAATAATAATTAGTCACCAGCCACCAGCTTCCATTATAGTGATGACTTCATTCTGGGTCTTTTATTGCATTCTTCTGCATCCAAGCAATGTTTATACAGCAATACAGAGGTGTGCTGCTAAATTTTTAACATTCATGCTCTCCCTAGGGGGAAAAGTGTATGCACATACACTTTAAAATTTAATCTAAATTATTAATACTGTATTCTACACGACCAACAAAACGATAAATCCAGCCCTGATTTGTAGATTGAAGATGTCTGAGTGGTAAATGCTTACAGTGACAATTTAACAATAGGTTCTGGCTAGTTTCATAGAGCTGGCTCTAGAACATGCTGGAGCTCAGATCTCTTACATGTAGTTCATCAAATTAAAAAGTGATCAGGAAATTCAAATAAAAACATGAATAAGCTCCTTCATTCAGCCTAGGACTGCATAATGTGAAACTGAGAAACTTGAATAGGATAACTGGGAGAAAAAGGAGGGATAATGATAGTGATGCCAAAATAAAAAGGAAAAATGAAAAGAGCAGCTTTGAAGAAGTTAAAATAAAAGGGGCAAAAGAGAAAGAGAGAGGTTTAGGGCAACATAGACAAGAAAAGAGTTTAAGAACTAATGCACTGAATTAAGCATATACTTTAAAAAGCATTTTTATGTAATGAGATTTTTGATCTGCTCTTTCTGACCTTCCTAATACAGAAATAGTCATTTTGAAGTTCAACAAACTCAGAATAAGAAAAAAAATTAAAAAATATATTTAAAGAAAGTTTATCAAGGATATAGGTATTCCTAATACATATATTACATATAGTCCCAAATGGTCTGCTCTTGACCTCTTGTACCAGGAAAAGTTCCTTGAGAACTTTTCTGTCTCTGGGATAATTGGTAAGGAGACATTGATTCTGTAAAGTCACCACTTTGTAAGAGTTGAACACACATTCCTAAATGGTCCTAATTTGATCCCTTCCTAGGAAGAAAAGGTCAAATTTAAGGTCAACATTAGGCCTATTATTCCAGTTATGTAGGCTATTGTTTTTATTTTTATTTATTTAAGTGAAAATATAAGATCCTACTGTTATGGGTGATTATTATTTAAAATAATTTTTTAATTCTTTCGACTATTTAATTTTTCTTTATTCTTTAAAGCAGAATGTGTAATTTAATCTTTTAAAAATTGTATTTCCCCCGATTACATATAAAAACAATTATGAACATTTTTAAAAAGTTTTGAGTTCCAAATTCTCTCCCTCCTTCCCACCTTCCCTTTCTCATTCCCTCAAAGCCCTCCTTGCTTCTTAAGATAGTAAGCAATCTCATATAGATTTTTCATATGCAATCATGTAAAATATTTTTTCTATATTGATTATTTTATGGAAGAAATATCAAACAAAAAGAAAAAAGAAGAAAGTGAAATATAGTATGTTTTGGTTTGTATTCAGACTCCATCAATTCTTTCTCTGGAGGCAGATGACATTTTTCATCATGATTCTCTGGAATTGTCTTAAATGATTATATTGCTGAGAGTCAAAAAAATTCACTGTTACTATGTATAACCTTCTTCTTGTTCTGTTTATATCACTTTGCACCCACTCCTGTAAGTCTTGCTGAGTTTTTCTGAAATCATCCTGCTCATCATTTCTTAATCCACAATAGCATACTATTTCAGACTTGCTCAGCTATTCCCCAACTGATGGACAACCCTTCAATGTCTAATTCCTTACTACCACAAAGAGAACTACAAATATTTTTACACAAATTGGTACTTTTCCCTATTTTTTTCATAATCTCTGTGATATAGGTATAGAATAGGTGTAGTCTTTGGGATACAGGTATAGTATATAGTTTTCCCATAAAATGTATGTGGCCAGCAGAATACAGTATGAATTCAGTCTTAAAACATATTTCTTTTATTATTTCCTGTTATGAATGAGATTCTTGTGGTATAACGAAAGGAGGACCATAGGCTGAATTTGCAGAGTATAAATTTGCCTTGCTTTCAGAAATCTCAATATAAAAAATTTCCCCTTCACAAAATAGCTCACCAAAGGAGAAGTTTTATACTTTACATAAGGATTCTTTGATTGACAAAGGATTTGGGATAGACTTTCTTTAGACAGCTTGTTCTTATTTCTTTGGAATATCAATTAATTTGCTAAAATTAATTCATAGAAACCCAAGAATACATCTACTGCATGAAGTAAGGCACAAATGGAAGAAAGTTCCTTGAGAGTAGGGGCCATGTCCTGTTTTACGGTTTATCTATATCTCCCATAAGTATACTAATACTTATTGCTTGGTCAAATGTTGCCTCACTAATGACCTAAGCTTCTATGTAGACATCCTAAACACACAATGGATTTGGAAACAGAGAAGACTATAGGGATCCTCTAGTCCGACTGCCTAATTTTATGGAGGAGAATACCAAAGCCCAGAGATGGAAAGTGACTTAACCAAAACCAGACAATTAATGAATATCTAGGTCAGGATTTGGACCCACGTCTTCCAATTCAACATTTCTTCTAATACCTGTCTTGGATCTTCTTTCTCACTAACTTCTATTCTCCTGCTATTCTGAAAGTAGGTTAAGTTAGGAGAAAAAGGAGAGAACCAACCCCCACTTTTGCCAACCCTTTGGTACTGGACACCTAAACTGTCTTGGGAGGAGATTCATACTTTTTTTTTAAACCCTTACCTTCTATCTTAGAATCAGTACTGTGTATTGGTTCCAAGGTAGAAGAGTGGTTAAGACTACACAATGGGGGTGAGGTGACTTGTCCAGGGTCACACAGCTAGTTTAAATACTTTTGCAAGAAGTCATTTTAGACCAGGATAGTTGCCAGTCACTGAGCTGGAATACAGAATGCACGAGTGGCATGAGTTGGCATGAGACCAAAAAGTCTGTAAACTTAGAGAGATTTCTAGTTTCAGGGTCTCAATCTGGAGATATGGTGGGAGGGTAGGCATCTCAGGATTGTCTCAGCTAGGTTAACTTATATCTCATAGGATTAGTTACCTAAGCTGCTCATTGTTCATCCAGTGCTATTGGTATCCACCTTTAAACATCATCATCAACAATATGCAAATTTGCTAAACACCAACAAGAAGATCAACTCTGTTAAATCAAGTCAGCCTGAATGAGCTTGAACATCAATTAATCAGAGTCAGGCCTTAGGCCTGGCCAAGGCGGTCTGCCTGGCAAGCTTCAGGAAATCAGCTTCTCCTAAAAACTTCAGAAGATTTACTACAACTTTATTAATTAGATAAGGTTTTAGGATTTATCCCTAATCCCTCTTTCCTCAATATTTCAATTTATCCTTTCCCTAATCTTGTTTACTATCATTAAATAAGTTAATAGAGAGAAGCTGGTTCTGACGTGATCTGTACTGAAGATTCCAAGGAGAAGTTGTCAGTTAAAACTTCTCCTTTACATCACTAAATTTATCCAAGAGCTTATTGATCTGTTATTAGGATCAACTAATTACAGTCAGAAAAACATCTTAAAATAGTTTGAATTTATCAATCTTCATTTCTTCAAAAGAACTAAGTTCATATAGCATTGACTGCTAAGGAAAAATCTTCTACTTCCTCATTGGTCATTTTGTAAAGATGGAATTAATTGAATGAAGTGGCCTGTCAGCTGATTCAACACAAACCATATCCAGCTGCAGAGTTACTGAAGCTTATTTATACACCATCTATATAGGAGGTCTCACAACCTCCTTTACAGTTTCATTTAACATCTTTTACACTAGAAAATATCTGAGGCTATACTTGAACCCAGGACCTCCAGTGGCTCTCAACCCACTGAGCAACCAAGCTGCCCTTGTGATCCACACTTCCAAACGTAAAAATTGCTCTTAGCTATGTCCCACAGTAATTCTACTTTAAAACCTGAAAAGTGACACTGGTGAGGAAGAATGTCATGAATACTTGGATTTTTAAAATCAAGATTACTTTATTCTTAATTTTAAGAAAAATACTATCCCAGGTGGAAAAATTCAATTTAACAAATATTTATCATATGTATAGCAAATGCTTAGCTATTATGAATATGACAATTTGTTAAGTGCTTTATTATTATTAGTTATTATTATTACATGCTACTAACAAAGGAGTTTACAATGTAGCACCTGGGATTTTAAAACAAAAAATATAAGGCCATTTCCTCCACAAAACATCATTTGTTAATGGGGAATACATTTTATTAAGAAAGGACAAACCCTTTCCATTGCCTTCATATGAAAAAGAGATCCAAATGAGCCCTGACTTGTATTTTTATAGGAAGTTCTGTCTTTCTGATTGTCCTAAAAGTTCATCCCTTGGATCTCCCCTGGAAGCCCCCATTTGGATATTTCTAAAGAGGAGATGGACTGAGAGACCTTAACTCATCCCTCATTGCTTCATCATGAGGGGAGTGGGTCTTTACTAAGCTAAAAAAAAACAAAAATAGCCAGACTCAACCAGCTTTCAAATAAGGGAAAATTCACCAGCTAAAGAGATGTGGCCAGATTCACCCTTCTCTAGAATGTTAAGAGATTGAATTTCAGGGAGCTATTGAATACCAAATCAGTCTTGAGGTCTGCATTATTTCATCCTGACTTTGGAACTCAAAGGGGTTTAGGGGACAATGAATGATTTCCCATGTAAATGTTACTAATAAAAGATATAATTCAATATCAATTTTCCTCAATATATAATGGGGGAAAACCAGGGGAGTTAAACTAAAATATTATTTTGTGGGCTCAGTGGGGGGTGAGGGAGACAGGAATGACAGAAGGCAGGACCAAACAAGGTAGGGAGACTGGGCTTAACTGCTAAGGAGGTATCTGTTAACAGAATCTCTGTATCTGTCACTCTGCACCATCTAGGCAAGGGGCCTATGGAAGCTAGCAGGCAAATGGCAAGAGTTTATAACAATTTTAATTAAGGAAACTAGAGTAAAGGATGGGAATAGAGGTTTCTACACTTTCAGACTAAGGGCAAACCACAGGGTCAGGGGAGGGACTTACCTACTCTCATCTGAGACCTAAGCCAGACAGGGCCCAGAGAATAGCAGGTCTGAAGTGGGAATCCTCACAGCAGAGTCCAGAGATGTTACAGGATGCCAGAAGCCAACTCCTCCAGATCTGATGATCCAAAGTAGCCAGGTAGGGAGTGAAGTCTGCAAACTCTCCACCAGATCACAGACCACTTCCCTACTCAGTGTTGTTTTGCAGGATCGATGTCTTCTGCTTTCAACCTTCACTGCTCTCCAGGATCCCAGGGAATCAGGGTGCAGCTCCACTAGCCCTTGAGGTCTCCCAGGGTCAGTTACAGCTTGTCCCAACCACCATGGAGTCCGTCTCAGAGAGCAAGGCATACTTCCTGCTTCCCCATTCCACTTGGAATTCTCCAGCCCTTCCTGTTAGGTCTCCTAACTAATAACTAAATAATCTTCCTCACAACAAATAGGATAGTATTAGTAAGATCTTTGGCTACATAATTAACTTGGAACTGTCTATAAGAATACTAGATTCTAGGTAGTAACCAATGTGGCTTTATTAAAATCAAAGGATGCCAGACCATTTATATTTTTGTGTGTGTGAAAAAAGAGACAGTGTTAGAGGAAATAGAAATAAACATAATCAATCTGCACTTTGCTAACAGATGGGGATGATAAGGCATATAAGACAACTTATTTGGCATACTGATCTCTGTTGCTGCTCTCTGTTTTGTTTGTTAAATGCTTTAGTACTTGTATAGGGTCCCTGTTAGCCACCACAGCCATTTGCACTTCTTTTCTATGCTCAGAAACCTCCTATAATTGAGCTTCAACTTATCTAACTGACTGATATCCAATGAATCTCCTGCTCAAGCCAAGATGAATGGAGGAATGATAAGGCATTTATCAAGTGCTTACTATATGCCAAGCAATTCCTCTGTTAAGTACTGGGAGTACAAATATAAACAAACATGATGGTGCCTGACTTTAAGAAGGGATCTTACCTTCTTAAGGGGGAAATCAAAACATAAGGGGAACTAAAAATCATGGTGGTAGGGATGGAAACGTTAATCGAGAAGATGGGTTCCTCTTGGGTAAGCCTTCAATATGAAGTGATCCTTTTGGTGGTCATCATCAATATGAGTTCTAATGACTGAAAAAGGGCACAGCTCTGGTAGAATAGTGATGGAGACTGCATAAATGCATATATATATATATACACACATATATATATATATATTCTCTTTTTCACATAGTGGCATGTATTACTCTTTAGTTATTCCAACAGCCTTCATTAAAAGCCAGGTAACTGAACTATTGCAGAGGTTTCTAATTTAAGATCTGATTCTCTAAAGCTTTAGAATAAAACCACAAGCATTGAATTGATAGACTCAGGTGAACATTTCTTTACCTTTTTTGATGTCCTACACTATAGGGACCTTAGCCTCTGAGGACCCCGTCTCAGAATGATTTTTAAACATATAAACTAAAACACAGGATTTGACAGGAAACTAATTATATTTAGCTACAAAGATCAAAATGAAAAAAAAGTAAGTTCAGAGACCTCAGTTTAAGAATCTCTCGACTAATAGGATTGACCATTGGAATTCCATTTAGGAGTCAAAAACAGAAATTAGAGAACAAAAACATAATCCTGTGAGTTAGAGGAACCTATTCAGTTGCAAGATCAAGAAATATTTAACAGAGGAATTCTATGCTTTAGCAAAGATACAAATGCCAAAAAAAGATAAAAAAAAATAGACTATTTTTGACATCTTTGGTCAAAAGAAAGACATCCTGTCTGGTTTACTTTACATAGCACCCTGGACAGCACTACAAATAAGAATATATTTTATAACTATTATAGAGTAGGAGAAGATGGTTTACTTATAACCAAAAGGAGCTTAAACCAAAAATGAGCAAGGTAAATATGATCCCAATCAAGTTTACTTAAGTTATGATTTAAGGGTACATGCTTATTGCTGTTGTTCAGTCATGTCTGGCTCTTTGTGACCCCATGGACCACAGCTAACTATAAGGTTTTCTTGGCAAGGATACTAGTGACTTGCCATTTCCTTCTCCAGTGGATCCAGTAGATTCTTTTGTCAGGCATTCAGAGGTGACCTGCCCAAGATCACAGAGCTAGAAAGTGTCTAGCCAGATTTGGATTCAGGTTTTCCTGACTCCAGGCCCAGTATTCTATCCACTGAGCCATCTAATTGTCTTCTAATCATACAGAGATTATGACTTAGTCAAGGTCACACAACTAGGAAGTATCTGAGGCTGGATTTGAACTTCTGTCTTCTTGACTCCAGGCCCAGGGCTCTTAACCACCAAACCACAACTGCCTCAAGGGTTAATGGTACTAATGTCATAAAAAAGGTAATTTTTTGGGAATGCAATAAGAGAATTGTAGGACATTCAGCAAGAAGCACAGACAAGCAAGACAATTTTGAAAACATGTAGAATTTATTATGTACTTTAAAAGAAAGAGCAAATGGTGTGAAATGGAGATTTTGGTTTCATAGAAAATCCTCCTTTTGTGTTCTACTGTTTATGAGGAAATTCATTTTTTTTTCTTTTTGGTGTTTAAGTTGAGAACAAAAAAATGATTTAAAAAAGTTGCGATTTAAATAACCTGTTCAGAATACTGAATTTAATAAACTATTCCATTTCTCTACTTCCATGAAAAGCTCCTTTTTTCTGTCTTTGGGGCTGATAAAGCCTGTTATGTCTCATTTCCATGAATTGCACTTAACAAGCATTTATTCCTTGAGACAGCAATATAGTTTTGAGAACAGAAATGGAGTATCTCCTATGATCAATAGGATTTTCTAGGTTGACTTTGTATGTGGTGATTTTAAAAAATCTCTCTATAGAACAGCTTCTAGGAACCCCATTAGCCTGATGTAGTCTCTTGCTTGATTTAATTTACAAATCAAAGTGTTTTTAAAAAGTTATATGAACATAACCGGGAGCTCTGAATGCTGTAGTGTTCAGGGGAAGACAGCAGGTGTTGCTCCTTTCTTCAGGAAACGTGTCTCATCATCCCCAGGCAGGACTCATTGGAAATGAGAGCAAGAAATTATAACTTTGTGAGGTCTGTGCTGATTGATTTATTAATTGATCATTATTGGATCATACAGAGATACAATTAAATCCAAAAGGGACATCAGAGGCCATCTGGTCCAACTCTCTTATTTTGAAGATCTACTTTGAAGATGAAGAAAGTGAGGGACAGAAGGGTTGAATACTTGATCCATATCACACAGATAGTAAATGAAAGAGGAAATATTTGAATCCTGGTAATATGCTTACTTCTCAGTGTTCTGAAATATTCCTAAATGCTTCAAGTAGCATGATATAGCAGAAAAAACTAAGCATAAAGCCTGTTAAATGTGGTTTGAAGGATGGATTGGGTGCTGTGAGGAAGAACATTTAGAAGGAGAAGTGATTTCTGAAAGAATATATTCTAGGGGGCAGCTAGGTGATTCAGAGGATAGAGAGGCAGGCCTGGAGATGGGAGAACTTGAGTTCAAATCTGTCCTCAGGTACCTCTTGGCTATGTGACCCTAGCTGAGTCACTTAACCCCAATTACCTAGTCTTGACCACTCTTCTGCTTTTAGAACCAATACTTAGTATTGACTTTAAGATGGAAGGCAAAGATTTAAAAAGAAATAATATGTTCTGGGTCTGTATTTATATGAAGGAGAAGGTGAGGAGAGGTACTATGTAGTGGATGTACAGTTTTAGGAGTGAACTGGCAGGTGAAAATGAGAGCAGAAGGGTACAGAGACGGAGAGTCCTGGACCCAGGAGGATTTGTCATGATTCACTTTCCTTTGCATGGGCATTGTAAGTGCCCCAACCCTATGCCATATATCTCTCCTAAAGACTTCCCAGGTTGTCTTGGGCTGGAAGAATTGTCTCATTCTGACAATTTGTTGGCTCTTCTGGTGCTCTAGGATTTGATTTAAGACATTATTTTAAAGTTGGAAGAGTTCAGCTGTCATCTTAACTCTGGCTCCTGGATTCTCTTCATTTCGGTTCAATTTTATAAACTTTTATAAACCATGTACTATGTGAGGTGTACTGAGTTGGGTGCTAAGAATACAAAGATAATGTTAAAATAGTCCTTGCCTTCAAGAAGTTTATATTCTATTAACTTACAGTATATTTGATTTTTGAGAATTATTTGATAGCGGTTCTTACGCTATTAAAAAAATACACTTATCTTCTGTCTTAAAATCGATACCATGAATTGGTTCCAAGGCAGAAAGATGGTAAGGGCTAGGCAATGGAGGTTAAGTGACTTGTCCAGGGTCACACAGCTAGGGAGTGCCTGAGGCCAGATTTGAAAATAGGACCTCCTGTCTCTGAGCCTGATTCTCAATCCACAGAGCCACCTAGGTGTCCCTATGCTATATCGTTTTTTTTTTTTTTTTAGGAGAAAAGATGGAAAGATATGCCTTAAATTGGAGCAGAATTGAATAGATTTAGAAAAGGTTAAATGACTAGAATCAAGAAATAGTCTTTAGGGTTTTAATGTCTACTTTGAAGTAGGTTTCTAGAAATGTAGTAAGTAATTTGGGCTTGATCCTTTTCACTTACTATTTTTATCAATACCTCATACAGTGAGTAACTAAAGACAATGTCTACCAGTATGCAGAAGATATTGGTGTCTCCTCTAACTGCCCCATGAAAACTGCATCTGTGCCTGAAAAAGCACAGACCTTCACTCACCTTAGAAGGAAAGGGGAAGGGACAGCTGGAGGGTTCAGTGGATAGAGAGCCAGGCCTGGAGACAGGAAGTCCTGGGTTCAAATCCGACCTCCGATACTTCCTAGATGTGTGACCCTGGGCAAGTCACTTAACCCCCATTGCCTAGCTCTTATTGCTCTTCTGCCTTGGGACCAATTCTTAGTATCAATTCCAAGATGGAAGATAAGGATTAAAAAACAAAACAAAACACAAAGAAGCAGTCAAAGTCTTTGGAGAGGTAAAAAGGGAATAAAGGAACCCACTGTAGGAGGAATGTTCCTTTAAAGCAATAGAGAGGGAAACAGAAGAAGCCCTTACGGGTCAATGCCTCCATGGTGCTGTTGAGGCCCCTACTGCAGTTGCCGTGATTGGGGGATGTCTAAACTATGCAAACTAACATGGAGACCAACCAGAGAAGATTGTACTGAATCTTTGGTCGATAAGAATTAAGATAGTGAAGCTTTTCTTTCCCCTCTCTTTTCTCTGTGTCTGAGAGACAATGATGACATTATTATTAATAATATGAGTTATGTTATTAATATGAGTAAATAATAATAAATCAGCACTGTGATGTAAGTATTAAAGGTACTATTAACCCACTTTTATATATGAAAAAACTGAGTCCCAGAGAGGTTATGTGATTTGTCCATGACCACATAAGTAAGTGTTATTGACAGAATTTGATCACACTCCTTTTTGAATGCAGCATTCTTCCTGTTATACCACATTGTCTCTTCTGATATTATTCTCTTACTATAATTCAGATTTTGTAATATGAAAGTTTTTTCGAAGACATAACTAATTTAAGCACAATCCTAAGACTTCTCTCTACCAAACTTAGAAGGTTGAAGAGATAGAAACATAACAAACAAATGGGCTTTGGCCATTGAATCATAGAATTTCAGAGCTGGAGGAATTTTTAGAAATTGTCTAGTTCATGCTTGATCACATGGGTCGATGGGGATATGATCGGGGATGTTGACTCTAAATGATCCCCCTAGTACAAATATCAATAATATGGAAATAGGTCTTGATCAACGACACATGTAAAACCCAGAGGAATTGCATGTTGGCTACAGGAGGGGAGGGAAAGAACATGAATCATATAACCATGGAAATTTTTCTTAATTAATCAATAAAAAAATAATAAAAAAAGAAATTGTCTAGTTCAAAGTACAGTAGAGGTTCCCAAAGAATACCCCACCCAAAGTCCCATCACAAGGTAATGGCCAAATCAACACTAGAACCTGGGTCTGCTGACCCTAAGGTCTGTCTCTCACATTCACAATGATATAAATGATGGTGGAATGGGGGTGTAGAGTCCCTGGGGGTACCCCAAGTCTCTAGAGGAATCCTGGTTTAGAAAGAGTACGTGAAGAATTTTTCAATCTGGGACCCCAGAAATGCAGGTAGCAGGTCCTGGTGCAACTTAAGAGACAATTGTATAAACAAAGGATTTTCCAAGAGATACATCTCTTTCTGTTTTAGGTGCATTCCCCAAGTTTTATGATTAAGACTTTGGCATGGATGTATACCTTCTATTTGCCCCTCAAACATCATTAGCTTCTCTGAGATATGCCATTCATCCACCTTAATGACAAACAATGTATGGCTATGCTTGTACCCCAGACACCAAGGCACATCACCCAGTAATGTCACCTAATCTTCCTATTTGTCCCCCTTTCTGTAAGAATAGTAGGATGTGGCTCTTCTCATAGAAGATAATGAACAGCATAGGAAGAAGGAAATGGGGAGAATGTAAAAGGGCAATTGGAACAGAATAGGTTAAAAAAAGCCAGAATCAGCAATGAGGTAAAAAACAAAAACAGTAATCCAAAGGTGAACCCAGTGCCTACTTCACATGCTTAATAGGTATTAATAAAGCTAATAAATATTATCTTCCTTCCTCTGTGTGGGATCTGGCAGCCATTTTCTGTCCATGAGTTGTATGGAAATGTATATAACTGGGGGGCAGCTGGGTAGCTCAGTGGATTGAGAGCCAGACCTAGAGACAGGAGGTCCTAGGTTCAAATCTGGCCTCAGACTTCCCAGCTGTGTGACCTTGGTCAAGTCCCTTAACTCCCATTGCCTACCTTTACCACTCTTCTGCCTTGGAGCCATATTGGCTCCAAGGCAGAAGGTAAGGGTTTTATTAAAAAAAAAAAAAGAAATGTGTATAACTGGAGCCCCTCCAATCCAATATGGCTCCAAGGCAGAAGGTAAGGGTTTTATTAAAAAAAAAAAGAAATGTGTATAACTGGAGCCCCCTCCAATCATTCCAAGGGATCATACCAAGGGATTCTTAGGTGGAATTCTTCTAGGATTTCATAGCACTCAGCCAATGGGGAATGGAGTGGAGGGAACTTTGTATTAGGATTAGGAATAAAAGACTTACTGCAACAAGCTGGTGTATGTGCCACTTCTTGCAGTGTGTGCTCATTTTTGCAAGAATTAAATAAAGCCTTCATATACTTATCCATGGACAGTCTTGAATTTTATGGATAACATCCCCACGTTCCTTTTGAGTCATGTAATTCATTGATCCTTTAAGGAGTAAAAATCCTGGATCCCTTATCCCCAACAGAGGCAAATTCCATTCACACCGGCCTCCCTGCCACTTATTTACCTAAATTTCTCAATTTAAAAAAATGTGTTGGAGTCTGGTAATTCTTTAAGTGGATACCCTCCTGAATCCTATAACATTAAGCTCTCCCACAGCAATACCAGAGAACTCACAAAAATGACATAAAATATGGCACTATAAGGAACATTCTATTTTTACTTGAGCCTTTAAACCTTTTAAATAAACTCATGAATTTTTATTGCTATTTTAATTAAGGCTACTATAACTTTGAATTCATTCATTTCAAAGGCCAGCTAGTTGACTGACCACTAATGGATGCCATAGAAAATAAGGTAATAAAGAGGAACTTTGAGACTTTGGAGATCAAAATTTCAATATTGGGGGCTAAATATTATCAATGTCCACCTAGAAAAACACAGAACCACCAAAACAATTACAAAGAACACAAGGGAGACAATGCTCTTCTAACCAATGTACAGTCATGTGTACACATATCAATACCACACTGAGCCAAGCTCTGAGACTCTGAGAATAATGTCTCAGGGAAAATGCCCCACAAATGGGAATTTCCATTGAACTGAAGAACTTGGGAGCTTATATATACTTTAGGGCAGTGATGGTGAACCTTTTAGAGACCAAGTACCCAAACTGCTCCCTCACACCACATGTGAGCCACCCCCTTACCACAGACAGGGGATGGAGGAAGAGCTCCCATTGGGCTGCTGGGTGGACAGGTGGGTGTTTAAGTAAATTTTACTGGCTCCCTTAAAAAATACTTTAGGAGAAACAACATTAAACATTAAACAAACAACTATTCTTGTTTGGTAACATTTGATTTAAGCTAATTAATTTCAGCACATAGAATACCATAACACTTTTTCAGTTTCTTTGTTTAAATCTTTAGTAGAATTTAATGTGTATTCATTCTCTTTCATTCTTCCTATCATTATAGTTACTGTGTACTCTATTCAATTTTCTGCTTTTATTGCTATTTCAGACTTTCCAAACTTGTTCATATTCCCCCTAATTGTTCATCTTAATTGCTTTATTGTATCCCTTTACCTTAATGTACCACAATTTATTTAATTGTTTTCTTATTGTTCAACACTTGTCACTCATAATTTTTTGCAATTACATATAATGTACATATAAAATTTTTTGAACAGAGGACTCTTTCTTTTGTCTCTCAGAATAATTATAATAAATATTAGTAATAATGATAGTGTTGTGGGAGGAAGTCCAACCTGGTTCCCGGGTAGACTCACCCAAGGTATTATAGATGAATCTTATAAAATAGAGAAATTTATGAGGGGGAGAGAATAATATGGCTGGGAAGCAAGATGGAGATTACCCCTCCCAGGGATTGAAGAGTTGAGTTTATATACCTCTATACGGAAGGATGGCTATGTGACATGTGACATACAAGGACAGAAAACTGGGGAAAATGGAGAGAAGTGCCTGAGGTTTGAAATGTTGTCTATCATTGATATATTCAGATCTCAAAAGTAAGGAACATGCATTTCATATTCATTTGCTTATCGGTGTTCACCAGGGATGGTATGTTCTGGCCACACCACATTCCTGGGGTCAGAAGCTTGGGGTGTCCTTCATGTGTCCCCTAGAATTTCTAGGATCTCTGCATCCCATTATATTAAGAAGGAAGCTAATAAGCATTTAAGCAGCACCTTCCTTGTGCCAGGCTCTGTGCAAAGCACTTTACAAATATCTTCCTTGATCCTTTCAACAACTTTGTGAAATAGATGCTATGATTATCCTCATTTTATAGCTGAGAAAATTGAGGCAGACAGAGAAAATTGAGGCAGCCTTAGATAACACAGTAAATGTTTGAGGTCAGATCTGAATCCAGGCAGTCCTGATTTCAGGCATACCTCTCATGCTTTGACCCTAAAATCATGCAGCCAATACATGGCCAAGATAGGACTTGAATAATAATAGTTAATGGCTAACAATTATATAGTACTTATGCAGGCAGTCACTTCATTGGATGACTAGCCAGAGAGACAATGTAGCCTAACTACCAGGTGGCATTATGGCCAGACTACTAGCCCAAAGGCAATATCAATAGATTTTTATTGCATGTGTATGGGCTTTGCCAACAGCTGCAGAATCCTCACTGCTCACCAGAGGGCACTTGAAAGCCAGCACTACTTGTCCCGCTGTGAGCTCTCTTAGACTCCTGGAGTGTAGTGGCTGGCAGTGGGGTTCTGTGTAGGTCTGTGTTGGTAAACCTATGGCACACATGCTGGAGGGGCTGCTTCCCTCCTCCTCTCCACATGTGCCTGAGGACATTTCTCACATGACCTGCCCCTCTGCCCAGCAGCCCAATGGGAGTGTTTCCTTCCTCCCTTGTCTGGGGTAAGACGGAAGGCTCACAGATGACATGAGGGTTGCAGTTTGGGCACTTGGTCTCCAAAAGGTTTGCCATCACTGGTGTAGGTATAGGACTATGACCTGGAATATGCTAAAAAATGGGAAAATCTCATCTCTTTTTTGTTAATTAGGGAAATTTCTGCTTTTTGATCCTGTTCATAGATGTAATCTTAGCTTTTTAAAGGCTAAGTAATTTATTGGACTAAAGTAAGATAATTAAATACACTATAGACTTCTGCCTGAACCTTTTGTCAGTCACCATCCCTTATGCCTCAAGGCATGTGAAGGAGGATTGATATGGGTTCTAAAGGTTCAGTTGCTTGGCAGAAACATAACAAAACCAGGGGAGATGCACTAGGGTTTGGAACTGCCTTCCAATTTATGGTACCGGAATTGGAGAGTTCCACCATGCAGTGGTCAATCCTATCAGTCCCTTCCTGTTTGGTCCCATCTTGCCCAGGCCTGCTAGTTCCACAGTGGCCAGAGGTTTTCATCTTCCAATCTGTGCTGTGACTGCTACAGATTTCCAGGCTAGGTCTCAGCTCTTCCTTTGCTCTGCCCAACATAGGCTGTAGCATGAGTGCCAGGAAAGGGTTAGGGTATGGAAAAAGCCTCAAGGCTGCCTTGTTATATTAGAAACTCTCTGAGAATATTCTTGACTTGACTTGGAATGGTGGACTGGGAGGGAGTCCTCTGTGTAAAGCACATGAAAACAGACTGGGGTGGGAGGGGGAAGAGTTAACCTTGTAAGCTCTTACGCAAAAACTTGTACTGATTCTTTTTTTTTTTTCTACAAAGGGGAGGAGAGAGAGACAGACAGACAGACAGATGGAGACAGAGAGACAGAGGCAGAGAGACAGAGAGAAAGACAAAGATAGAGACAGTGACAGACACACACAGACAGAGACACATAGAGAGAGGATAGATGCTCAAAGTTGTTTTTTAGTTCTTTCAGTCATGTACACTTCTTTGTGACCCCGTCTGGGGTTTTCTTGGCAGAGATACTGGTGTGGTTTTCTATTTCCTTCTCCAGCTTGTTTTACAGAAAAGGACATGGTAGCAAAGAGAGGCTAAATGACTTGCCCACAGTCACTGAACCAGTAAATGACTGAAGCCAGATTTGAAATCAGGATGATGAGTTTACCTGACTCCAGACCCACTACTCTATCCATTGCACTACCTTGCTGTCCTCATATTTATTCTTGACATCTCAGCAACTTTATCCTGGTCTTGAACTTAGATCAAGGAGGTCATGGTAAACCCTACTGTATTAGAAATAGAACATTTACCTATTGTCTTGAAATTAAAGGGAGCTGGCTTCCAATAAGAAGAAGGAAATACTGTACCTCACACTAGCCTTGTGAGATAGGAAGTACTGTACAGGCTGTCCTTGACTTACAAATACTTGATTTATGAATAACCCTTATGTTTCTTATCAAGTTTGGGCAAAAGTCCTAGCTCTGACTTAATTTGAAAACGTTATACACTGCATCTCAGGCTGTCATCAGTCATCTTGACTTTTGTACTGCCACTGGACTTTGATGTCTTTGGAAGACTTGGTTCAGAGGGATTCATACCTGAGGCTAACCTGAGTTCATTTTCTGGAGTACCTCGAGTTCATTTGTTAAAATTTAAACTTAAATAAAAGTTCACCTTTCTAGTTGAGGTTATTATTTAATTATTGACAAGGCTGGCAAGGAGAGACGCCAACATGGATGAAGTAATCAGAAATATGCCATTGCTAATGGTACCTTCAATGACAGCAAATACCAGGCAGCCTATTGATCTTTCCCTGTTGCTGCCATTTTTGTTCATCCTATTCTTCCTCTTGTCTCAGAAGTTTGGAATGGCTTTGAGCTCCTCTCTCTCTTTTGTTAGTCACTTTAATTTTGTAGCTCTTACCTAGTCTTTCTCTGCATACTTTTTTAGATGTGTTACTTTCTTTATACTTTCTCAGATATATTTTAGATTTGGTCTAATGTAACAGTTCACTAAGTGTTTTCCTTGTCTCCATTCTGTCCTCTCTCCAGTTCATCCAAACTACTCCAGTATATTTGCCAAGAAAACCCATATAGGACCACTAAGAACTGGACAGGAGTGAATGACTGAACAACAACAATATAATTAACCTGCCTTCACTCAGTTTCTGAAAGCAGCCAGGTTTTTGAGTTACTATTTTTCTGGGCTTATTTTTTTGTGTGTGTTTTGTGTATCCCCAGAAAAAGTCCCTTGCAGTGGGCTATAATAGTTAACATGCTTTTAATTGGAAATTAGCTCATTCATTCCAAAGGGTCAATTCTATGATCAGAGTATATCTACCCAGATAGTGAAGTTTCTAAGAGTGTTTTTTACATCTTCTTTACTTCATTGCATATCTTTAGCATTATCTGGCAGTGCTTAGTATAGAGCTGCTGCACACCTAGCAAATAATAATACTAAAAAAAAAAGCACATTTCTATGGTGCTTTAGTGTTTAAAAATATTTTAGGTGATAAAGGTCAAATACAGTGAGAAGGTTGCTTCATGTTCATATCACACAGCTAATAAAAATTTGAGTTAAAATATAAACTCAGGTCTTTTGATTCTGTTTAACACTCCTTCTCCTATGCTCCTTTATCTTTCTTATAGGTAACTTAGCTGATATTTATTGCTTGGTTAATCAAAATTTATGAGAATTATTATAATATACAATTAGATTTTTGTTATGTAATATATGCTTATGTAATATAATTACATTTACAGATAAAATAACAGTAAAAATAATTCACATTGAAATATTGATTCAAAGTTTTGAAAGTGATTTTGTTATAATAGTCCTGTGAAATAGTGAATTATTTTAAATTTGTCCTACTCAACTCCATGCTTTTGCCTTCATTGTTTCCTAGGTTTTGAATACCTTTTCCCATAATTTTCACCCATTATAATTTTACCCAATGTTCAGTGATCATTTTAGACATCTTCTTGTGCTATAGGTTGCCCATGTCTCCTCATCAAAATAATGTTTCCCTGATTCAAACTTTCATAATGTTTTGGTTCTACTTCTTTAATGTACATATCACATGCTATTTTTGGTCTATTAATTAATAAACAATCATTTATTGAGCACTTACTGCGTGCCGTGCACTATGTTAGCTTTTGTAGATACAAGGATAAGGGACTTACATTCTATTAGGTACACAAAATATATACACATACATGTTGTATATTTCACATACATACAAAATAAATACAAGAAAATTATGGAGGAGAGGCAGATAGATGGCTAAGTGTATCCAGAGCCAGGCCTGGAGTAGGAAGGATATGGGTCCAAATTTAACCTCAGATGGTTCCAGTTATGTGATCCTGGGTAAGTCATTTAAGCCCAATTGCCTACCCCTTACCACTCTTCTGTCTTGGAACTGCTACTTAGTATTGATTCTAAGTCAGAAAGTAAGGGTTCAAAAAAAAAAAAAAAGAAAATTATGAAGGAGTAGGCATTCATAAGTAGGAGGATCAGGAAAGGCTTGTTCTAGAAGATGGTGCTTGAGCTGAGCACTGAAGGAAAGTAGGAACTCTTAAGAGGCAGAGTTTAAGAGGAAGTGAATTCCATGTATGGGAGACAGCTTGTGAACAAGAATGGAGACAGAAGATGGAGTATGACCAGTTAGGAAGAGTAAGAAGGTAAATTTGACTAGATTGTTGCTAAATCTTATAGTAATTTGTTTGCAAATGTAAAAATAATTAAATTAATATTTTACATGGAAGATCAAATAAGTATTAGATCAGAAAATTAATTACAAATTGGAACAAAGCAGATATAATTGCTAAGAAAAATAACATGAAATTCTTCACTATAATAATGAGGTTGAAAGTATTCCAAGGAAATATATTAAAATGAAACTAGAACTAAATAGAATTATGATGATTGCAGTTTTAGAATTTGAGAAAACAGAAAGAATAATTCTATAATGAGAAAAAAATGAAAATTATATTAATTTACTAATAGGAGAAAGATAAATAAAATTAAAATAAAATTTGGCAAGCAAATAGAATAAGTATCACAAAATATTTGATGCTATACTATTAAAATTAGGACATCAATGTAGAAACTAAAGTCTACATTTTAAATGATAAGCGGAAATAAAAAATGAAATAAACAAACAAAAATGACAAGCTTTTGAGAATTAGATGTAGCAGGTATTAATTTGTATGTTTGTATTAAGGAAGTTTTTTTTAAACCCTTACTTTCCGTCTTGGAATTAATACTGTGTATTGGTTCCAAGGCAGAAGAGTGGTAAGGGCTAGGCAATGGGGGTCAAGTGACTTGCCCAGGGTCACACAGTTGGAAGTGTCTGAGGCCAGATTTGAACCCAGGACCTCCTTTTTCTGAATCCACTGAGCCACCCAGCTGCCCCCTAGAAAAGATTAAAAGACATAAAGTACTTAAAACAGAAATGTAGGGAAAAAATAGGAATTGTCAAATGTCCTCATTAATTTTTCCTTAATAACTAAATGGAAAAATAAAGTTGTTCTAAGAAAAGAGGGGAGAAAATAAAATATTCTAAGCATTTGTCAAATCATTTTTCATAATCTATTTGGTAGTAGCATGAGAAGGGCTTGACTGAGGTTGTTCTTCTAGAAGTTTAACTATGAATTGGAACAAAATGAGACAGTTAAATGCCATTTAAGAGTTAACAAAAACCTACTTAACTATAGGAAGAGAGGACATTCAAAGAACAAAGGGCTATTTATTCAGCATGAAGTACTGATTCAGCAGAATCAATGCTTTCACCACAGGTACTGAAAGTGAATATTTATAATGCTTTATCTATCTTCTTTATCTCAGAGTTTACTCATTTCAATGGGAAATTTAAACACAAAACAACAAAAAGGAATGTTTACTTTTGTTAATTTTTATTTATATAACACTATATCAGTGATGGGCAAACTTTTTAAAGAGGGGGCCAAAGGAAAGGAAATACTCATCTATCAGTCTGTTTCTAAGGCAACTCTTTAGAAGGCTCATTGTATTGTATCCTACTCATTGTATTCATCAGATTAGGAATAATGTCATGTGGTCTGATAGAACATTTCAGGAGGCCACATCTGGCCTGCTGGCTGTATTTTGCCCATCATGGCACTATACCATTATAAACTTCTGAACTGTCATTGTATCAAGACATTTTTTAATTCAGAGAACTAAATGGAAGAAAAACAAGAAAGTAACCCAGATAAAGAGAATAGTTTTGAAGCTATGTGTTAAATATATTATATAGTTAGTGCTACCATAAATATTTTGCTATATATAAGGATTCTCTTCATATTGATGACTGCTTTGGTGTATATCCCCAATAGTGGAATCTTTGATTCAAAGGGTAAAGACATTTAAATCACTTTATTTTGGAAATTCCAAACTGCTTTCCAAAAATTGTCATAATTCACAGACCCACTAATAATGCAATAGTGTGCTGATCTTCTCTTAACCTCTCAAAAATTTACTATTGCCATCTTTTGCCCTCTTTGCCAATTTGCTGGGTATGAGGTGAAACTCTGAGGTTGTTTTGATTTCTTTGCAAAAATTTTAAAGAGGTCTCTGAGGTTATAGTCTTTTTTAGGGCAGAGGACAAGGTGCTACATTCATAGTCAGGAAGACATGGGTCCAAACCCTATCTGGGATAGCCCTTAGCTTATATGAATTAGGGCTAGTCACTTCATTTATCTGAGCCTAAGATTTCTCATCTATAAAATGGAGATGATGAAGCATGTGGAAACTATTTCACAGAGTTGTTGTAGGGAACAAGTGAGATAATGCATGCAAAGGGCTTTGTAAACCTTAAAGTCCTGTCTTTAGGAGTTTTAGGATGTGTGAAGTCAATTTTTTTAAGAGTTGAAAGCACATATTTTCAAGTGCCCCTAACTCATTTTCTTTTGGGAAAGCAAGGTCAAGGTCATATTGCTACCTCTGTTCTAGGGTAGACCATTATCTTTCTGTAAAACATTGGATAAACAAATACAGGATGAGCTCAGTTTCCAGACAGATTTCTTTCTTTACTTCATATTCAAGGGAATGAAATTCATAGACTTTAATGAAAATGGTACCATGGACAGAATATGTATACTAGAAATGTGCTTTGGTTTAAAATAATCCCATTTACAACAATGTAGATTTACAAAACAGTTTTCTTGGATAATTTCTTGTAGTATGATATCTAGATTTCTATTTGTCTCTGATTTTTCTGGAAGACCAATAATTCTCAAGTTGTCTCTTCTAGACCTGTTTTCTTGATCTGTCATCTCATTGAGATATTTCATACTTCCTTCTATTTTGTCAGTCTTTTGACTTTGTTTTATTAATTCTTGCTGTCTTGTGAGATCATTGGCTTATTCTACTTGCCCAGTTCTAGCCTTTAAAGACTCGTTTTCGGCTATAATCTTTTGGTTTTCCTTTTCAGTCTGGTCTATTTGGCTCTTCATGGCTTATAGCTGGTCATTTCTGGTCTTCAATTTGCTTATCATTTCATTTGATTTCTGAACCTCAGTTTCCAATTGTGAAATTCTGCCTTTTAGACTATTATTTTCCTTTTGAACTATTCCCCACTTTTCTTGTCAGATCTCTTCCATCTTTTTCATGATCTCAGATTTGAACTTTTCAAAAGCTTGTGACCAATTTTCATTCTTTTGGGAAGGTTTGGATGTCTTTAATTTGTCCTCCTCTGCTTTCTGGATTTTTTCTGTGCAAAAGTTATCAAGTGTTAGGCCTTTTTTTCTTGGTCCTTTTGGTTTTTATTTCTTGGGCCTTGCTTATCATCATTATGCGAGTCTCCTGGCTTCCACTGTCTGCTAGGCCTCTGCTGTCTACAGCCCCTTTTAGCTTCACTCCTGCACCCAAAGTCTGCGTTCCCCAGCCTCCTGGGGTCTCTAGTCTAGCTGTTCTCAAGGTCAAGGCCCCAGTGGTCCTAGTCAGCTGCCCAGAGCCTGAAAATTGGCTCATGCTTGATCCCCCGCCTATGGTTCTCCCCCGAGTCTCAGTGCACTGAGCTGCTTCCACTGTCTGCTGCCTCTCTCTGCTCTACTCCAATGCCCATGGTCTGTGCTTTCTATCCTCCTGGGGTCTCAGGTCTTGCTGCTCTCAAGGGCAAGCTCCTGGTGGTCCCAGTTAGTACCAAGAGGCTAGATTTTGCCCCCCTCCCCCAATTTAACTCTGGTGTGCAGCCTCTGACTCTGCTCTGTGGGTGGGGTGGGGGAAGGTTGATCAGCTCATGTTTTGATGGGCGCTATTCCCACCCCCCCCTGCCCTTATAGCATGGAAATGCCCAGATCCCATGTGCCTTCGATACCTCGTCCTATTGTGGGGTCCCTTCCTTCATCTGGATTTGGTTTTTGTGTACTTTTGAGGTATCATGTATAGCTTGGTTAGGAGAGTAAAGTGCCTGGCTTCTACTCTGCAGCCATCTTAACCTGGAAGCCTACAAAACAGATTAAATAGTGATTACTCACTTTATATACAGTTGTTTTGTCTTCCTAACAGATTAGGCACTGACTTGCTTTAAGTAGTAATCCTTAATTGTCTTCAGATGATCATTTGAAAAAAGTGTGACTTCTATAAAATATCTAAGGAATGGACTTACTACATTAAATGAGGGGCTTAAGAAAGTGCTGTGATGTTATATGTCTTATCTTTCTACTATGGTGTGGGAAGCCAATAAGAGAAACAGTCTCAAATAGATAAAAATCTGAGATTCCTCTTTTGACCCCTTTTGTGATCCTTGTGATTTCTTGTTGAAAAGTATTGTGGCCTTATTGAAAAGCTTTAAGCTCTTAGCAAACCAGCAGTAAAGAGGTTAACATTCTTCCCCTTTGATTGGGAATGCAGGAGCTTAGCAAACAAAGGCCTAACCCTTAGCAGGGGCACTTTGCCCAGATTTAGAATAAACTGATAAGAACCCAGTCAAAATTCAGCCTTGGCCTTTTTCTATTTGGAAGCTATTGAGAATCTTTGTGTTTTGATATGACATAATTTGTAACTTCTGTGCAAACGCAAAGTTTCAGGGGTTTCTTTTGTGTGAAGTGAGTCTTGAAGTATATATCATAAACTCCATGCTGCCAGAGGCAGAGTTGGAAGCATGAGATAAAAGATCTTCTGTGTCCTTTACTTCTTATTGACTAAGCAGTCCTTATCAGATTATGTGGAGATGATAGATAGATCTTGACACTATGGAACACATGAATACCAACATTTTTTTTAAACCCTTACCTTCCATCTTAGAATCAATACTGTGTACTGGTTCCAAGGCAGAGGAGTGGAAAGGACTACGCAATGGGGGTCAAGTGACTTGCTCAGGGTTACACAGCAAGGAAGTGTCTGAGGCTAGATTTGAATTCAGGACCTCCCATCTCTGGGTCTGGCTCTCAATCCACTGAACCATCCAGCTACCCCATAATACCAACATTTTTTGGTTAATTTACTTTGACCCTACCAGAGTGTTTAGTATATAATTGATGGCCATATGTTGAGACCTTAGATATGCATCATAATCAAAAGATTTAGAATTAAGTAGGATCATAAAGGTCAATCCAGCCTGATACCTTCCTTTTATAGATGTTGAAAAGGGTCTTGGGGGGAGGCAGCTCAATGGCTCAGGAGGCAGGCCCACAGACAAAAGATCCTGGGTCAACTCTAACCTGAGACACTTTGAAACTATTTTATCCTGGGCAATAACTCCCATTGCCTAGCGCTTATTGCTCTTCTGTCTTGGAAGCAATACACAGTATTGATTCTAAGATGGAAGGTGAGAGTTAAAAAAAAAGAAAAAATAGTGACTTGACCAAAGTTAAGCAAACAACAAATAAAAAAGCCAGAATTTCGATGCATATTCTCCATATCGAATTCAGTGTTTTGTTTTTCCTGACAGGCCTTAAGTCATCTTTTTCATTCATTCATTTTCTCTTGCTATTTTGAAAAAGATTTCAGTAAGGAATAAAAAGAGACCATCAGCCTCTCAACCTCTATGATTATCTGCCTTCTATTGCTGGTCCTGAAACTACATTGGAATGTAATTTGCACTTATGAGCAGGAAAGTTGCTGTTAGTCAACTCCTGTAGAAATCTCCTTCAGAGACATTAAGGGAGGAAGCATATCTTATACAGGAGTACTGGTTTTTATCAAAATGACTTTATTCTCAAATTTGAGAAACACTTAATTTAATGTGGACAGATTGAATTCAACAAACATTTCATTGCTGTTATTTGCCTATTTTGATTTACGGAAGTTATTATTTTAATTGTTAATATGGAAATTTAGAGAGGGTCAACAAATGAACAATAAAAAGATTGTTGGTCATATAATTATCTATTAAAATGTGATAATAATATTAACATTACTATGTTCTATGAATCACACATTTGTATATGTAGTATGTTGTATTATTTAATTTTTTCCTTCTATATAAGAACCACCTTCCAATATATATATTTTAAACCCTTTGTATTGGTTCCAAGGCAGAAGAGAGGTAAGGGCTAAGCCAGGGATGGGCAAACTGCAGCCCATGGGCCAGATGAGGCCCCCTGAAATGTTCTATCCAGCCACATGACATTATTCCTAATCTGACAAATACAATGAATAGGATACAACACAATGAAACTTTGAAAGAGTTGCCTTAGAAACAGATTGACAGATGTTACAAAAATAAAGAGAGGTAATCTTGATACTACTACTAGGCTAGAAGTTATGGTATTATTAATCTGAGGAATTGATCTGAGGAAGCTGTGATTGGGTTCCCCTTGATGGCTGGTGCAGGGACACCCAGGTCCTGCCACTCAGCTAGATGTTATAATAACTGCCCTTCTTTATAACAATGCCCAGGCAGGATCCCTAAAGGTCAATGGATGGATAACCCTTTCAGGTCCCACCTGGGGTTGTTTGATTATCAGTATTGGGCTCTATTAGCCTTGGATAATGTTCATCTGATTGCGTTTCTCCCTCCCCAGAGTGGTGATGGAATAACTACTCCAGGAAGGTACTTAACTTTTATCTATGTTGTTAACAAGGGAAAGGAATGATCAGGAACGGGCTGGGGAATAGGTGACCTTATCACTAAATCTATGACAATAATCCCTCAGGACTGTAGGCTGTTCAGTAATGCTGGGCTCTTGTTCTTCACCTCCTCTGGCTCAGCCTGGCCACTGCCAAACCAGAGTATCTCTCTCAGCTTCTTCCTGCTAGTTGTTGTGCCAGTCCTACAGCCTTCAGGAAATACCACCCTTACCACCCTCTTCTTCTTCTCCTATCCATTTTCAGGTTCCCCCATGCCCCCGGGCCTGGTATACCTAAATATCTAGAGATGGTTTAGGTGCCTAAATATCTAGGGATTTAGAGAGAATCAGAGGATCCACGGTCTGACCTACAGGTCAATCAATGTTCAAGATCCAAGTCTAGGCAAGAGTTTAGGCAAAGCTCAGCCAAGGCAAAGCCAAAGCCAAAGCCAAAGCCAAAAGGGTCCCCAAAAGACAAAAGGGCCCCTGTCAGGCTGCCAGGATATTTATCCCTCTCTGCCCAACCTCCTTTCCTCCTGTCTTCATGGTCTCTCAGAACATTCCGCTGACTCCAACTGTCTTCACCTGTCAATCAAGGTGAGACTTTCAGCTTCCAGAGTCTGAATATGACACAGATGAGCATTTCCTTTCCTTTGGCTCCCTCTTTAAAAAGTTTGCCCATCACTGGGCTACCAATGGGGATTGTGACTTGCCCAGGGTCACCCAGTTAGGAAATGTCTGAGGACAGATTTGAACCTAGGACTTCCCATCTCTAGGCCTAGTTTTCAATCCACTGAGTCACCCAGCTGCTCCCTTCCCATACATATTTTTAGGTTCTCAGGAGCAACAGGCATATTTTCTACTTTTTTCATATTCCAAACAGTCAGTACACAGGTACCTGGGAGAGCACCAGTTCTACGTGAGAGTCAGTAAATCCTTGTTGATTGATTAAAATATTTTGTGAATTAAAAAATCAAAATAAAATTATGTCTAATTCAATTCAAAGAATGAACAGATTTGTTTTAATTAATTAAATATCATCAAACCAATTAATTAATTAAGTTTCAACAAATTGAATTAATCAATTAGATGAATAATAATATAGTGGATAAAGAGTGAACTTTGGAGATAGGACTGTCTTGTCTGTGAGTATCTCTCATGCTTTAACCAATACTGGAATTCCCAGTATTTTTTGCCAGTGAAATCACAGACTCCATCACTAATCTCCATCTCGGTCCCTATAAAGGTAAAATTAGATACCATATTTCTAAGAAGCTGTGTGTGTCTGTAACAAAATCAAACATATGATATGGGAGTTTTGTAGTTCCAAAGGCATCCAGAGTTTTACTCTTCAGGAGAAGAGAAACACAGATGTACTTCTTTGTAGATTTCTTATTCATTTCTCACTGGTTTAAGCTATGACATACACTATGGCATACATTGGACAGGAGCTAGATATTTAAAGTTATTCACAGAACTGAGAAATTATTTCAGATTTGGTGAAATCAACAAACAACAATATTTTCATAAAAGCTGTTCTATTGTTAATTTTGGAGGCATAAGGAGAAAAGGGAGTCTGTTATTTCTACAGAGCTCAGGTTATTGACCAAAAGTGAATTTATCACTATTATATAGTCATATGCTAAAATAGGGAGAATGTAATAATAGAAAACCAACTATGTTCATTCTAATTACTATTTAAATACCAACCAGCAAGAATAAACCCACTAAAATCAGTAAATAATAATTTTAGTTTCTTTTCTGGGACTAAGTATAATCTTTCTGTTGAAATCAAGGAAGAGAGAACATCTCTGTGGAAGGACATTATCAGGACATTCATCTTTTCCAAAAATCGCTAAGGAATATGACATCCTCTTGTATCAACATTTATTTTTTCCTCCTTTGCCTTTTACCTATTTTTTAAAAAATACTAGGGTAAGAAAGTGTTAGAATTTATTTTTCTTATACTGTATTCATTCTTGAATATTAGGGAGAATTACTGTGTATTATTGAGTCTTGGATCTGGGTCATAGATACCATCCAGTCTGCTGCTTTTTTCTTGGGAATCCCAAGAAATGTTTTTCTTTTTAATAGAATTTGGCTAATAAATAAAAGGGATAAGTTTTCTTTTCCTGTATAGGTGATCTGTCTACCTGTGAGGATGTGGAAGGCTGTATAAGTTGATGGACTACCTCTTAATTAGCTATCACCAACTACAGATGTTTTGGGATTGTCAAGAGAGGGCCTGAATGATCAATTTCTAAAAATCTATTTATTGAGTTGCTTGACCCAACTCACCATCATGTCACAATTTGTTCACAGCCATTCCCCAATTGATAGACATCCCTTTAGTTTCTAATTCTTTGCCACCACAAAAAGGGCACCTGTTTGTATAAACAGGTACTTTCCCATTTTTAAAAATCTCTTTGGGATGCAGACTTAATAGTGGAACTCTGAATCAAAAGGTATGCATTATTTTATAGTCCTTTGGGCTATAAAATTCCAAATTGCCCTCTGGAATGGTTGGATCAGTTCACAACTACCAGCAATGCATTAGTGTCCCAATTTTGGCACATTTCCTCCCAAATTGATCATTTTCCTTTACTATAATATTGACCAATATGATAGGAGTAAGGTGGTCCCTCAGAGTTGTTTTAATCTGCATTTCTCTAATCAAGAGGGATTTAGAACATTTTTTCATTTCATTATTGATAACTTTGATTTCTTCATCTAAAAACTGCCTATTCATTTCCTTTGACCATTTATCAATTGGTGAATGATTTGGATTCTTATAAATTTGACTTCTTTATGTATTTGAGAAATGAGACCTCTATTAGCTAAATCTGTTATAAATCCCACCCACCCCCAGTTTGTTGTTTCCTTTCCAATCTTGGTTGCATTGGTTTTGTTTGTACAAAACCTTTTAAATTTATTATAATCAAAATTATTCATCTTATATCTTGTAAGGCATCAGCCTTTCTTTAGAGGACCATTAGATGCAAGCCTCTTGAGAGCAGAGATTGTCTTTTGCCTTTTAAAAAAATCCCTAACATTTAACATAATGCTTGGTATATAATAGGTGTTTAATAAAAATTTGCTGATTGATTGAGATTGAGATACTGGTTTTATACCTCTTACAGTATCACCAGACTTCTTGGTACAACTCCCCTCTTACCTGACTTCATTGCCATCTTGTGACCTCAGTTAGACAGAACCCATTTTGTTTTACTGCCCATGACAAGTGCCAACTTACCTCTGTATCGCCCACCCTAATATAAGCAGGGTTACTAGTGTTCTTTCCTGGGCCTTAGAGGAATGATCACTGTGATCGAGGAAATTATCTTCCAGGTCCATTTTCACTTTGTAAACTCCTGAAAGTTCATGTACATGTCGAAATCTATGAATTGTTCTCAATGACCTCTTAGAAATCTCCTTCACTACTTATGTCCCACCTTCCTCAGAGCGTTCTGTAAGATCTGGTTCCTTGGGGAAAAGTATGCAAGTCCATTGGATAACAGTTTGTTAAATTAAAAAAAACAATCAATTATTTCAATTACATTCTAATTAAAATGCATTTCCTAACACATGACAACAATTCTGCTTTAATATACATAGATTTGTATCACATTTTTATAAATCATTTTATAAAAAACATGCTAGGTTAAAATTATAAAATTCAATATTTTGGATGTTTAGAAATAATATAGTTTTATGTACTGCATTATAAACATATAAATGATATAAATGTGAAAAATAAATGTGGAAAATGACAGATCTCTTTGGTATTTGTGTAATCTTATTTTTCTTAAGATATCATAAGCATTTATAGCCACTTCTGTATTCATTATTTTGTGCTGATTATTTATTGAGCCCTAAATGTTCTTAACTATTGCAGGTTCCCCAGAAGCTGAGCAGTTTGTCACGCATTACACTAATAGTACCCATTGCTCTGAAGGCTATAGTACTCCATCCCACTCTACTTACATTTAAGCATAACTCTGACCCAGATTTCTCTGCTAAAACCATCCATGGTATCCTATGATTTAGAAGCAATTTAATTTATATTATTAACAAAACAAAGATAGAAATTAGTTTCTTTACTGTAGGAGATGAGTAGTTAAGTATTGCAGATTTTTTTTTCTGGATATTTTCATATCTGAGGACTATTGTATAATGTTCAGTGGTGTTAAGTGTCACATATACTAATCTAGCTGATCATGTTCCAAAAGGAATAAACCTCAACAGCTAAGTACCACTTGAAATTACGAGGCTGTAGTGATTCAATGGATAAAACTAGAGAAAAACATGAATTGAGTGGCTGATCATAATTTTTATTAACAATAGTAATTATTATGATTATAGTGAATATAGTAATATCATGTGATATATTTTTCTCATTTATAATATTTTAGAACTGAAAACCATACTGTTACAAACCAATGAAGAATTATGGTTAGATGCCTAGCATACTCTAAAGCCATGTTAATATAAATTAATTTTATGGTCAATATGTTGGTTTTAATTATCTTAATTATTATTGATAGTTAACTGATCAGAATAACAATACAGAAGTCCATTTTGATCACTGATAAGCTTAAGTGGGCTAACAATCAATCCTATTTATTCCTCCCCCCCCCCTTTTTTTCTTTCTACAAACATTTGAATCTAAAGTCTGCATAAAATCTTGGGCTTACGGGAATCAAATTCATTCTTGGAGACTCCTCACAAGTCACAGTCTTTTGTTTGCATTCCTACCAAGTGTTTTCCCTAAAAACATCAGCATTTTTCTCTTTTCTTATTTTCTGTGCACATTGTAGATGCTCAGCTCTCATCTACAATGTGCACAGAAAATATTCATGTTAATAATTTGCCCAATAAAGAATTGGTTTTAATTCGGCTGACAAAAAGCTGTAAGAGAAAAGCATTTATATAATTTATGTGTTGTAAGCAGACAAAACAATTCTCCTTATTTATCTGATTGCCTCCCATTTCACTCTTGAGGTTCTGGCACAGCCAAAACAAGAAAATATTTGGAACCATTAGAGAGCCAATCCCTTTTCAAGTTTGCACTTTCTGACAGTCCTTTTGTGCAAGCCATAATTCCATAGAAAATTTTAATTCTTCCTTCATTAAATTCTAAATCCTTTGCCTATTTAACATGAACTATTAATGGTTTGGAAGAAAGGTTGATGATAAGCTTCAATATGAGTCTTGTGGAAAGACTAGATGTTCATCTAGCTTAAATATTCTAAGATATTTGATTCTCTATTTCCTACCATTTCCCCAAAACAATCTGAAATCATGTAATCTCAGTTTTAATTTTGTAATATTTCTTGTACTTGTTCATTCATTGTTTTTCTACTTGACCTCTGTAGTGTAAGCTCACGTTATTTAATCCCTGCATAATTACAGTTTTGTAATAGCTACTAACTGCTCTCCCTGCCTTAAATAATTTTTTTTACATGAGTCCGTTTTCTGAATTCATACCAGAAGAATCTTCCTATCATGTTACTTTCATGATAACATTTTACCACTCACATTCTCTATTTTTTTTTGTCTATAGAGTCAAATACAAATTCTTGGTGTTTCATATATATATATATATATACATATATATATATGTTTAAAGCAAATTCTAAAGCAGAGTAAAGGTGAATATGTTTTTTGATTATTGGCAAATTATTTAACCATTCTTGTCTCATTTTTTATTCTTTTAAATAGAAATAATGTCTCTTATACAAACTTTTAAAGTTATGAGGAAAACATCTTTTCAGCCTTAAAAAATGCTAAGTGAAAATGAGTTGCTATCATTATGATGAAAAAATATTCTTCATGTCCAGGGAGAACTGAATTAATAGAAGTGTGGCTATATAAAAAANGTCCGTTTTCTGAATACATACCAGAAGAATCTTCCTATCATGTTACTTTCATGATAACATTTTACCACTCACATTCTCTATTTTTTTTTGTCTATAGAGTCAAATACAAATTCTTGGTGTTTCATATATATATATATATATATATATATATATATGTTTAAAGCAAATTCTAAAGCAGAGTAAAGGTGAATATGTTTTTTGATTATTGGCAAATTATTTAACCATTCTTGTCTCATTTTTTATTCTTTTAAATAGAAATAATGTCTCTTATACAAACTTTTAAAGTTATGAGGAAAACATCTTTTCAGCCTTAAAAAATGCTAAGTGAAAATGAGTTGCTATCATTATGATGAAAAAATATTCTTCATGTCCAGGGAGAACTGAATTAATAGAAGTGTGGCTATATAAAAAATCCTTGACATCCCCTTGTTGTTTTACTTTGATCATGTTCATACTGTTCTCCTAATTTCTTTACCTATTGTCTTGTTTAAAAAATATTTGAAGCCCTGGGAGACATTCCCCCAACACCTCCCACTTCCTTTGTATAAAAGAGAGTTTTGGGGTCTTTTGGCTCTCTCGGCTCTCTCAGCTCTCTCAACTCTGGAGACTCTCTTGGTCCTGAGCTCTCTCTTGGCGCCTTTTTCTGTGATCTTCCTCCTTTCTCCTATCATCCCTGAATCTCACACTATCCAAATGCTGCCATACTTCTGTGCTTACTTCAAGTCCCATTTTGTTCATAGGAGTCCTAGTGATCTTCGACTTCATATAGCACCATATGATATTCCATTAATTTTCCCTGTACTGTCTTTTGTTTTTAATTAACTTTTAAATTTATACATTTATAGTCTTATTTTCATTATGAGACTATAAGTTTCTCAGGATAAAAGACTATCAAATTCTTCATTTAAATATCCTTCCATGTTTAGTTTAGTATCATATTCCTAGTAGGCTTTTAAAAATTATCACTGTTACATATAAATATGCCACTTGTATATGTTTGTAATATAACTAGAAATACACGCCATGTTCATGGTAGGACAGTGGTGCTGATACTACACAAGCAGGACAGCATATTATCTTTTTTGTGTCTCAATCAATCAATTAAAACATCTTAATATGGGTGAATGTATTAAGTGATCATTTACAGATGGGCATTCCACATCATGGAAGAAGGGGAAGGCAAGAGAAAGAGTGATGTTGGAGATGAAATATTAAGAAAACAACTAACATAATCAATCTTCCTAAAAACCCTCAATAGCCTCAGAATTGTGCCAATAAAGAAAAAGCCTCTGACAATGTGTAACTTTCATTTCTATCAGAACCAAACAAATCTAAAGGAGCTATACATCAAAGGGACATTTAAAGTATTATAATATGTGTATATTTGAAGCCAAAAGCTAGCATCACTTATGTTGGAGAAACACTAAGACTTTTGTCAAGATAAATGACTAAAGCAAAAATGATTATTAATTGACTTCATTTAAAAATTATATCAATAGTCATAAGAAAAAATGAAAGAAATTAAAGGTGAAATATTGACAAAGAGAAGATTAAATTATATTCATTTATAGATGGCATCATGATTTGCTTACATAATCCAAGAAAATAACTTAGGAAATTACTTGGGACAAAATCTTCATTAAAGTAATAGATTACAAAAAAATCCACAAAAATAAACAGTATTTCTATATCAAAATAACAAAAATCAGGAGGAAATAAGAGAAAAAGAAACCACTCAAAATATCTGTGAAATGGAAAAAAAATCATTTAGGAAGTCTAACTACCTAGACATCATCTATACTTATGTAAATCTAATTATAGTGCTGTTTTTGCCTTTTCTCCTCCAGGGATCACTAGAAAGATCAGTATGTTAGAGAAAGACACCTATTGCATTTAGCAACACTTCTCTTAGGATCCTTCTCAGGCCTCTCAGGGAAGTTAACTCTGACTTTCCAAAATGAGTTGTGGAATTGGTAGCTCTCTGTTTCTTTAGAATTGTAGGGGGAAGAAAAGCAGGGAGAGGTAGATTCAGATAGACTCCAACTATGAGGTTTCTAATGTTATACTCTGTATCTAAAGCAGGGATTTTTCATGGTGGAGCCTGCATTGCTGAAACCCAGATTAGAAAACATGTGGTCAGTCATCTCTTCTCTTCTTCCATTTAACTTCTTCCATCTTGGAAGTGTTTGAGTTTGATTAATTTCCCTGAACTTCTACTTCTGAGAAGGCTAATACTTGCTCCTTAAAAGTATGTTTACCTATTTTGTTTTTAGACACATAATTTATCTCTTAAGTCTAAAAGTGTAGTAAAACTGTCAACCACTCACAATGATAAACTATTTGCATAGTTGTTCAAATCAGCATTTAAAGGATTTAAAAAATAAAATTATTTTTTCCAGAACGAAATTTCTGACTGTAGGCTTAGAGCTACAAAGAAATTTTAGACATATATTGTATAAACTTCTGAGGGAAGTTAAAAATACACTTAAAAGTCTATTACTTGGAAAACTAAGTGACTAGAGTTGACCAAAGCCTGGGTGAGCTGGCAATGAAGCAGTGATTTGCCATTTTTGAGAGCCTGATTTGTAAGAAAGATCACTAAAAGCCAGAAGTATCATCATGATTTCCTTCATGACTCCTTCAATGACATATAGAAATTGCATAAAACCAAGTTTTTTATTGAGAAATTGAAGGGAAAAAAGCCACAGTGAATAATTTTTCCAGCTAATAGTAGCTTAAGGGTACTGACAAAGATATTTACAAACACTGGAGAAGAGATTTAGACAGAAATGTCTGTAAAAATAATTCTAGCCAAAGAAATGATAGAGGACTGGGGTTAAACTCCAGGACAAGAAACAGTCCCAATTACTATGTAGAAAGGCATTGTAAATATTAAGGAAGAGGTGCAAACTAGCAGCTCTCTTGATTTCTATCCAGTAGGTGGTCTCAGGTCAGAGGCTGGCTGACTAAGGTTGGAATCTGTGCCTAGGGACAATGTTTAGGCTATAAGTCCTAGGCTTTGTGCCTAATGAAGAAGTTCTGAATCAACCATTCTTAGACCTCAGGAGTATAGTAGGATCCCAGTTCCAGGTTATTTCCCAGTCTGAAGCACAAATAACCAGGGCAGGAATTTCAGTCCAAAGGCAAACCTGTAGTTCTATCATTCTGAACTTGCAGAGCTTTCCAAGGAGTTGATAATAATTGAATCCAACAATATACAGGAACTCAACCAGAACAAACTCATAGGCAGGGTGATTTGACTTAAATACAGGCCAGAAACTTGTAAAACTCTATAAGGAAGAGAGAAATAAGACTTTGCCTTGGATCAGACCATTTGGAAAGCATGGAAAATTTGTAGATGGTGCAGATCGAATTATCTATAAATACTAGAATACAGACATTCAATAGTCCAAGAAAACAATAGCAGGACCATTCCAGGCACTCATTGGACAAAACAGATAAGAAAATAGGGAAAAATAGAGAGTAAAATTACAATAATGGGTGACCTCAATTTATCCCTCTTAGACCTAGATAAATTGAATAAGTAACTTAAAAAAAGTTTTAGAGTATAAACAGAATTTTAGAAACATTAAATATGGTAAACTCTGGAGAATATTGAATGACAAGAATATAATATATCTATTTCTCAGCTACATATGGAACCTTCACATATATTGACCATGTGTAAAAGCATAAAAGTCTCACAAACAAATGGAGAAAAATTAGGTGCATCTTTTACCAACCTTAAAAAAGAGTCTTTCTGGCAAAGATGAAAAAAAATTAGAAATTAGAACAATAATTAGAAAAAGCTTAATCCTAGCAATGTGTGAATAAAAGAACCAATCATAGAAACAATTAACAATTTCAATAAAAATATGATGGAAATGACACAACATACCAAAATTCATGAGATATGGTCAAAGTAAGTGCTTAGGGGACATTTTATATGTTTAATTGCTTGAGAGAGAGAGAGAGAGAGAGAGAGAGAGAGAGAGAGAGAGAGAGAGCAGTTAAACAAAATTTAAAAATCCCAATTATTTTTAGGCCATGTGAGCAACAAGATAGTAAACTAAACATCTTTTCTGATCCCCACAACTTCTCAAACCTTTCTAAAACAGAAATGATGTGCCCAAAATAAAGCAAATTCAACTGTTTCCATGCTTAAGACACTCAAAATCTAGAAAAAGGTAAAAAAAACCCCTCCTAAACGTATTCTTATTGATTCTGAACTAACAGCATCATTCTCCCATCTCCTAAGCTACTGGAAGCAAGGCTGCACTAGCATACTTGAAGGCATGACACAGGCTTACATTAAAAATCCACTCACATATCTGTTTTTCCCTTCTCCTTTCCAGTGCCATGGAAACTCTAACTTCACATTGTGGAAATTTGTTCAGGTCTCAATAGTAAGCTTTGCCACAATCTTATAGGAGCAAAGCCTGTAAGGGGACACAACCCAGAAGCAACGGTGCTACAAAAGTTCTGAACTGCTGTTGCTAGGGGAAATAGACTCTGAAATAATGCTTTCAAGTCAGAGAACTGAAAACAGAAGGAGTGGGATAGATTACTAGGACAGGATATTGAACATGTGTGGAGTTTTGCAATACTCTATCAAATGTCAGGGAAAGCACACAAGTGAGTCCAGATATGATTCTCAAAAAGTCACTTGGGACAGAGACCTTAGGATAGTCAATAAGAATTGTCCAGTGTTGGAGGAGGTTGAGATACTTTGAGATCCAGCACCCAAAGAACCCATAATCAGAGGGGAGAGAGTCAGGAAATGAATGATAAGGAAAATAAGGTAGAAAAAAACCCTGAAAGTACCAAAGATATCAGGAAGAAGAAATCTCAACAATCAAAACATAAACAGATAAATTAACAGGAAAAATAGTAAAATAGAAGGAAATATGGCTTCTAGATTTAGTAAATTAGTTCAGTCATCTATCAATGAATATCTGAAGATGAAGGAAAATTATATTGAAGTGACAGAGGACCCTTTGAAGTTTGAGGAGAACTACAACATATTGTTTTTTAGTGGCTTAAAAGAGAGATGAGAATTATATGTCCTGCAGAGAAAAAATCATGAGCAGAATAGAAAAATTCGAATCTGCCATGACAAACCTCACCAGAGAAACAAAAGAGAAAGAATAGAGTGGAAATGCAAATACACAGAAATAAAGGCCAACTTAGAAGATCAGAAGCAAAAACCAATAATATTAAAAGAAAATAAGCTCACTATGCAAGCAAAACCTGCAAATCTTGAATAAAGGATGCATAGAGACAACCTAAACATCATAGATTTCCCAGATAATACTATGCATGACAGGGCAAAAACACTTAACACCATAATAAAGGAAATAATAGAAGAGACTTTCCCAGAATTTTTAAACATAGAAAATGAAATGCCAATGGAAAGAATATATGAATCCCCCTTGGGGAAAAAAAAACACAACAAAACAAAGCCAAGGCTACAAATTCCAAGACAAATAGTGATTAAATTTGATAATTTAATTCAGAAAGAACAAGCTCTACAAGCTATCAGGAGAAAAACCTTCAAATAAAAAGGAAAGGACATTTGAATAACACAAAAATATCAGCAAACACTAGAAAAATGAAGACGAGATAAAAGAATATATTTTAATAAACATTGAACCTCAGGATGCAGCCCAAGGTGGCGATGTTGCAAATCTAAGCTTAACTATCCAGGATATAAAAGATGAATACTGAATAATAAAGATGAGTTTCAAACATTTTTAGCAAGAAAATCAGAAGTGAATTGATTATTTGTTTCTTTAACACTCCAAAACAAGAGAAATATAAGAGCGAATAAATGCAGACAGCACTAGCTGAGTGACAGCAGAAAGAACAATGAGACTTTTTTCTAAATGTACATAAGAAGAGAGGGAAATCTAATGAAAGCAGAAATTCAGCAGAGATAATAGTGAAAAAGTGGAAAGGGGACTTTATGGATAGAATCTAGTGATACTCTGCCTATAGCTGAATGCTTCTTTTATGGGACTACATTAAAACATGGGAAGGTACATAAAAGGTGCGGTGAGAAACAGGAATATAGAGAGGAGTGAGTGATCCAATGGGGTCAATCCAAGGCCTAGCAATTAGGAGGTTACTTTTGTGATCTCAGAAAGAGAAGAACCTATAGGATCATGAGTGAAGAAGAGAGGGAAAAGACTGAAAAGAGGAGGAAATAAAGGAGGCCTTATTTTGAAGATGAGAGGGGGTCTCACTGATGAATGTTCCAATGGGTATAGGGAAATGAAAATTTCTGGAAATTTAGTGCTTGTAAAATCTACTTGTCCTGGAGGATGGGATTTGAAATCAGTGGAGGTAACCGGCACTTGAAGGAGTGGGAGGGTATGGACATAGGGCATAGATTTCCAGGCAAATATATAAATATAAATATATATCATATACATAAAATATAAAAAATATAAAATATAAAAGAGGGGTAAAAGAAATATAATAGATCAGTGGTGGAGAAGGGGCCCTACCATGGGTTAATATCTTTTCTCACATTTGTGATAATTTACATTGTTTTGAGAATGAGGCATAATAGAAAATGGGGAATATATGCCTAGAAGGCATTGGCAGAAAGATCCTAAAAAGAATAGCTTAGAATGTATACCTAGTACCTGTACTATAATAATTTTTGAAATGAATATAGAGAAGCATGGAAGGATATTTATTATCTAATGTAGAGTGAAGTAAACAGAAACAAGAAAATGATATATGCAATAACAACAATGTAAATGGAAAGAATGATACACCAAAAAGTCAAAAGTAAATTATACATAACTTGTATACAAAGCAAAAAAATTATAAAGGTTAAGGAGGAGAAGATCTAACCTTTTGTGGAGGTAGGAGGTCATATTACATGACATACTTTCCCCAAATTTTTCAATATGTTGATCAGTTGGGGTGACTTTTTTTCCTTTCTGAAAATACTATTTATCATATGATATGGCTATCAGAGAGAAGGAATAAGGAAAATGACCCATCTGTACAGAAATATCTATAGCAGCTTTTTTGTGATAGCAAAGAATTAGAAATGGAGTGGATAGTCTTCAATTGGGGAATTATTGAACAAGTTATATATATGAATGTGGTGGAATATTGTTGTGCTATGAGAAATGAGGAAGGAGACGGCTTCATAAAAACCTGACAAGCTTTAATTAAACTGATACAAAGTGAAGTGAACAGAACCAGGAGAATAATTTACACGATAACAATACTATTGTAAAAATATTCAACTCTGATAGATTATGAAATTGGTAAAAGCAGTGAACAACTGCAATTCCAAAGGATTCATGATGAAAGATATCATGTAGCTCTAGGTAGATAGTTGATCGACTTATAGTCCAGAATGAAGCATTCCATTCTTTCCCCATTTTTTTGGATATCGATTTTGCTTTTCTTGTCTTCCCAATGGGTAGGGACAGAGGAGGGGAGATGGAGAGAGAAAATTTAGAACTGAAAATAAAATAAAATTTAACTAAAAAAATCATGTCCTGGATGTGAAAGATTTAGTTCCACTGCCCTATGCCATGGCCAAAACCAATAACCTGTATTATGCCAGGTCTGGGAACCATATTTGAAAAGTGGCACTAAAAAGAAAGGGCATATCCAAAGGAGGACAACCAAGATTGGTAGTGATCTTTAAGTCATGTCATTTGAAGATCATTTGAAGGAAGCTAGGATGTTTTACTTGATAAAGAAAAAGTGAAAGTGTGCTAGCTGGCTTCAAATGTTTGAGAAATGTCACATTGAAGAGAAATTAGGCTTAATTTACATGGCAATGGAGAGAACTAGTGTCAACTATGGAATTAAGAGGGAGTTAGATGTTTGTCTAATGGGGTAGTAGGAGGGAATTTTTGAGGATTAGAATAATTCATAAGTGGAATTGTGCTTTTTCAAGAACTTGTGGGTTGGGGATGGCATCTATGTGGCTCAATAGATTGAGAGCCAGGCCTAGAGATGGGAGGTCCTGGGTTCAAATCTGACCTCAGATACTTTCTAGTTGTGTGACCCTGGGCAAGTTAGTTAATACTATATGCGTAGCCCTTACTCTTCTGTTTTAGAGTTGTTAATAAGGCAGAAAGTAAAGGCTTGGAATAAAAAAGTAGTGAATTTCCCTTCTTTGGAAGTTTTCAAAGAAAAGGTAGATGAATACTTGTTTGGGATGCTGCAAAAAACAAATTTGTTCATATATGTGCTATAGTAAAATGGCCTTTGAAGTTTATTTCAACTCTGAAATCATATGACTATGTGGTTTAGGAAAGAAGCTGAATAGATTTTTTCCCCCTCTCAGTAGTGGTTAGTATCTAGGATTTGGTTACACTGTGGGGCGTCTCTGGATACTTCTTCCTAGATCCCTTCCATGAATGATGACTTATGAACATTTCCCCCAACTTCAACTTTTTGGTATCTTGTATAATATAGGGATCTGTTTCTGCCTCACTTGTGGAGGGTAATCTTAATGAGAATTAACATTTATATAACACTTAAGATTTGAAAAGCCTATTAAATGCTTTAGTTCCTTGGAGTTTCATAACAAATATTTCAGGATCGTACTATAAGTTTCACAGACAAGAATGCTAAGATTGAAAGATGATATATCTAGAACTAGAAAGGATCTCAGAGTCCTCTGAATCCAATTCTTTCTTTATAAGGAAAAATGAGGTTCAAAGATATTGAATAAAAAGTGATACAGGTTATAAATTGTAGAGCCTGGATTCAAACTTGAGTTTCATGGATTCACGTTTCTCTCTCTCTCTCTCTCTCTCTCTCTCTCTTTCTCTCTCTCTCTCTCTCTCTTTATGGTACTCATGACTTGTCCATGCTTTTGTGTTTATCAGCCAAGATTTTTGTATTTCTAGCATCTAGTATAGAGTATACAATAGGCATTTAATAAATGCTGGTTGATTGTTTTGTACTTTGGATTTTAATTAAACTTTATCTCTCCTCTGACTTTGTCATCATTATTTCTGATAAGGATTCAATGTTCGGATGATGATCACTTATTTAAAATTCACTAAGCTTAATTATTATTTTTTGAACTCAACTGACCACCAAAAGAAACTACAAATTTTGTAGACTTGACAAACAAATTGGCTAGGTTAATTATTATTTTCTGAACTTGACTGACCATCAAAAGGTACAATACATTTTTTCTTTTCAGCAGTGAATCAATAAAGAACTTTGAGACTTCAGTGATCCAAGATTTGAGAGGTTATAAAACTTCCAAGCTAAATCCTCATTTAAATTAGCTCTCTTTTTAATAGATATAGTGCGTTTTCTACTACTCTGACTTCATAGAATACTAAATTGCATCTATAAAGAAGAAAATTTAGTAGAGGTATATGTAAAATCTTATACTTGGTTTGAAAAAATGACCTTTGCAGCAGAAGATGGGATTAGACTGGCCAAATACTAGTTTTAAAAAAATTTTCAATGGGTATGAAAAATATGGCACTGAAATAAAAAATTCCAAATGTAGTCTTAGTCTCCATGAAAAGAAGTATTATGTCCTGAATGAGGGAGATGATAGCCTCGCTGTCATATGCCCTAGTCAGATCAAATATTTAATATTAGATGCCACATCTGAGAGCATACCTAAAGTAGGATGTTAAGATTGGTAGGGACCTTTATTCCATGCCATCTGAGGATGGATTGAAGAACTAGAATGTTTTGTTTGGGCAAGAGATAAAATAAGAGAGTGTGTTAACTGTGTTCAACTATTTGAAAAATTATCAGATGAAAGGGGGATTAGATTTGATTTACATGGTATCTGAGAACAGAACTAGGACCAACCATGGAAGTTACAGGGAAATAGATGTTGGCTTGATGGAAGTGGAAAATTTCCTAGAATTAGCATCATCTAGAAATGGAATTGTGATTTCTTAGGACAGAGTGGGTTCTGCTATTGGGGAGTCATCTTTAAACAAAGGCTGGTGTGCTGTAGACAAGGTATTTTTTCTTGTATATCATGCAACAAAATGGCTGTTAAAGTCCCTTTCAACTAAGAAATCATATGATTATGTGATTTAAGAAAGAGGAGAAAAAATTCTTTTAGTCAGTAATTGGAATGTAGAAGCAGCTGAAGCTTCTCAGTTTGTCTTGGGAGGATAGCTCTCACCCTTGTCAGCATCTGATTTGGTGGATACATTTGGTGGATACATTCCCCTCCTCTCAATATTTCAATATCTTGCATGTTATAGCCATGCCTTATTGTGCTTCATTTTCAAAAGGCAGTTTTTAATAATAGCTATTATTGATGCATTATTTAAAGTTATCAAGTAACTTTGTATACATTGATTGCTTTGGGTTTCACATCAAACCAATAGAAAAAGGTGCTATAAGTGTTGTTTTCCCCTTTTCTCAGATAAAAATGCTAAGGCTGAAAAATGTTAGATTTAGGAGCTAGATGGAACATTTAAACTTTCTCATTTTATTGATGAGGAATGTGAGGCCCTGAGATATAAAGCAAATTTTCCATGATCATAGAAGCCATAGGTGGCAGATTCTCAAGAATACAAATTCACTTTTTTCATTGTTCATGCCTTGATCATGCACATGCAGTACAATTGTAACAGGCTGGGTTTTTGTCTTTGTATTCCAAGAATATAGAATGCCTGGCACATAGTAGGTACTTAATAAATTGTTGTTGATAATAAATTGTTTGATGAGTTAGTGCTAGTAGTGCAATATCCACAAGCTGATGAGACCCTGATGAAAGTTCTGTATGGGTAGAAAAACTGATGCAGACTCAATTGGAGATATCATACTCACCCTCTCCCCTCCTACTTCAGACTTTGCTGCTTTTATTTTTGAAAGGCTTCTGATGGCTGCAAGGTCTATCCTTTAATTATTCCCCGTATAACACATATATAATGTTATAATTTGTATTACATTATATATTCATATTATAATATATAAGATATTATGCTATATACTTAATATATAGCATGCATATAACATTACACATAAATATACTATTATTTTATATATCACAATAATATAATTATATATAACATATGTATAAAACAAATATATGCATATATATTTTTCTTATGGGTGTTTATCCCTGGTATGTTGGTTAGTTTACCACAAAATGAGACAATGGGCCTTAAGAAGTAATATCATTGGCAATGCCAAGGTATCAAAAGTCCTTTCTGCAACATAGTACTAGAAACACTAGCAGTTGCAATTAGAGAAGAAAAAGAAATTGAAGGTATCAGAATAGGCAAGGAGGAGACTAAGCTATCACTCTTTGCAGATGATATGATGGTCTACTTAAAAAATCCTAGAGAATCAACTAAGAAGCTTGTAGAAATAATCAACAACTTTAGCAAAGTTGCAGGATACAAAATAAATGCGCATAAATCATCAGCATTTCTATACATTTCCAACACACTAGAGCAGCAAGAAGTAGAAAGAGAAACACCATTTAAAATCACCCTAGACAATATAAAATACTTAGGAATCTATCTACCAAAACAAACACACCTAGCAGATTGGCTAAAATGAAAGAAGGGGAGAGTAATGAATGATGGAGGGGATGTGGCAAAATTGGGACATTAATGCATTGCTGGTGGAGCTGTGAACTGATCCAGCCATTCTGGCTGGCAATTTGGAATCATGCTCAAAGGGCTATAAAAGAATGCCTGCCCTTTGATCCAGCCATACCATTGTTGGGTTTGTACCCCAAAGAGATCATAGATAAACAGACTTGTATGAAAATATTTATAGCTGCGCTTTTTGTGGTGGCAACAAACTGGAAAAGGAGGGTATGTCCTTCAATTGGGGAATGGCTGAACAAACTGTGGTATATGCGGGTGATGGAATACTATTGTGCTCAAAGGAATAATAAACTGGAGGAGTTCCAGGCGAACTGGAGAGACCTCCAGGAACTGATGCAGAGCGAAAGGAGCAGAGCCAGAAGAACATTGTACACAGAGACTGATACACTGTGGTAAAATCGAATGTAATGGACTTCTGTACCAGCAGCAATACAGTGACCCAGGACAATTCTGAGGGATTTATGGTAAAGACGCTACCTACATTCAGAGGAAGAACTGCAGGAGAGGAAACATAAGAAAAGCAACTGCTTGAACGCATGGGTCGGGGTGGACATGATTGGGGATGTGGACTCGAAACTACCACACCAATGCAACCACCAACAATTTGGAAATAGGTCTTGATCACAAGGACACATGACAAAACCAGTGGAAATGTGCATGGGCCATGGGTGGGGGGAGTGCGGGGGGTGAAGGGGAAAGTAGGAGCATGAATCATGTAACCATGTTAAAAATGATTATTAATAAATGTTTAAATTTAAAATAAAATAAAATAAAATAAAAAAAAGTCCTTTCTGATCAAGAGAGCAGTGACCAAACTTCTTCCCAGATTTCACCTGCTTAGAAACACCAAAAACTTCCAAATCTGCAGAAAACAGTAATGTGAAAACGTCTGAATCTTCACACACACACACACACACACACACACACACACACACACACACACACCCCAGAATCCAACATTAATGTAAAGTTCCAAGTTAAGAAATAGGGTGGAAAAATGAGCAAACAATAACAAAAAGAAACTAACTATAAAAAGGTATTATGGTGACAGGGAAAGTGAAGACACAAACTCAAAAGAAGGCAATGAAAACAAAATAGTTATGAGTGGAGCCTCCAATAATTGTGAATTAGCTACAGATCCAATGAAAATTCCTGGAAGGGCTAAAAAGATTACTTTTGAAATCAAATAAGAATGGCAAAGGAAAAATTAGGTAAAGAAATGATAAAGAAGTTAAGGATATGACTAGAACCTATGAAAAGTTAGATAGAATTGACCACTTGTGTAAAGTGAATGGACATAGAAAAGAGAGTACCTTTTTCTCAGTTATACATGGCATATTTCCCCAAACTGGCTGTGTATTAAGGTATAAAACCCTCACAACTGAATGTAGAAAAGCAAAATATTAAATGAATCCTTTTCAGACCTAATGCATTCTATTTAACAAAGGGTCTTGGAGTCATATATTAAAGGCTAATTGGAACAAAGAACAAATCAAAGAAATAATCAATAATTTCATTAAAAAGAATGATAACAATGAGACAACATTCCAAAATTTGTGGTATGAGGCCAAAGCAGTACTTAAGGGAAAATTAATATCTTTTAATTGGGCATGCAACTAAAAAATTAGAAAGAGAACAAATCAAAGCTCCTTTATTAAACACCACAAAATGGAAATCCTAAAAATCAAAGGAGAGATTATTAAAATTGAATATTTAAAAATTGAACTAATAAATAAAACTAGGAGTTCATTTTATGAATTAGATGCAATAAAAAGTTAAGGAAGGTAGTCTAGCAATTTCAGATTTCAAACTATATTACAAAGCTATAATCACTAAAATAATCTGGTCCTTAAAGAAATAAGAGTGGTGGATCAGTGGAATAGATAAGGTATATAATACATGCTAAGCTTCATGGTTAGGTATTATACATACTTCTGAGTTTGATTATATATGTTAGGTATGTATAATACCTAACCATGGAGCATAATAGCTAGCCATGTAGCAAAAGAAAACACAAACAAAATAAAACAATTAAAATGAAGGAAGCAAAAAATATGTATACTTCAATTGGTATCCAGAATTCATTGGTTCTTTTTGGGAGGGAGGGAGAGAATTTGAAACTTAAAATGTTCTAAAATGATTGTTAAAATTTTTTACATGTAATTTGGAAATATGTAATGAAATTAATATTAGAAAGTAATACAAAACCAAAATGAGACAATGATCACCACTAAATGACAGTGGAAATTTATAAAAAAAATTTGTACAAATTATTTGATTTGTACTTTAGACTTCAATTAAACTTTAACTCCACTCTGGCTTTGTCACCACTATTCCTGATAAGAACATGATATCTTTGCATCATATATTTAAAGCTGATCAAGGTTAATTATTGTTTTGTGAACTTGACTGACCATCAAGAAGATACCATAATTTTTTTTTATCACAGTACAATAAAGTTAAACCCTGAAACTTTAGAGATTAGTAAAACTGTAAGGACTAGACAATTTGGGTTAAGTGAATTGCTCAGGATCATAGAACTAGGAAATGTCAGAGGCCAGATTTGAACCCAGGTCTTCCTAATTCCAGATCTAGTGCACCATCCACTATGCTACCTAGCTTCCTCTTGCCACCTTTATTTTTTCTAAAGACTTCTGATGACTGCAACAACTATTTTCTAATTACAATCCATAGGATATATGTGTTTTGCTCATGGATTTTTGTTTATTCTCTGTTGCATGGTTAGTTTTCCACAAAATGAGACAGTGGTCACTGCTAAAGGACAGTGAAATATGCACAGAGGAGCTTCATGAAGTTTACTTTTTCATTTCTTCCTGTAGTCTTTGAATTACACTAATTTATTTTGGAAGTAAAAATTCTCATTCAGATATTTTTTGTTTAACAGATTTTTCAGAATCTCCTATTAGTAAATAGTGGGGACTTAGAGCTAATTCTCCACATGGATGTGTAAATTAACCAGGTTGTAGGAAAAGAAACTATTATTTAACAGGGAGATAGTGTAATCATAATCCTGCAATCCAGATTTCATTTTTAATGGTATCAGGTAGCAGAAGAAAACCATAGAGCTGAGGAAATGCGGATATCTCATGCTATAAGATCCTTTTGCATTCATACCAAAATCACAGAAACACTAATGGCTCAAGAGGCACCTAGTAAATGAAAATGAAAATGAGCCCTGGAGAGAGAGAGAGCCTAAATCAGATCTCTTTTGTGATTTTCATTTACCTATTTGACCTTGGCCAAGGACTTAAATTTCTGAGCTTCAGTTTTCTCATATGTAGAATGAAGAGACTTAGAAGATGGACTCTGAAGACCCCTACAGTTGTAGAATTGTAATTTTGTCAACCTAAGTTCCCTACTGAAGTCAGAGCTGCCATTATGTGCTGCTTTAAGCCTCTTTTGGCTGAGGGTAATGATGTGTTACAGTGCTTATAGGACCATAAGATATGAGATCTCTGAAAGACCTTGGGGATTATCTGCTACAACTCCATCAATTTCTCCCTCATTTGACAGATGAAAAACTTGAAGATAAGAGAGGAGAAGCAGCCTGCCCAAGAATACATTGATATATGTCAGCATGATAGAATGTAATATATATAATATAATGTGATGTAATATAGTATATTTATGGAACCCATTATTTTGAGGCTACAATCAGCAAACAGAAATAGCTAAGGAAAAGAAGGGAAACTATGCTTGGAATGATGAAATAATATTAATATTATATATGTAGATAGTGAATGGCATATCAACCAGGTACTTAAAAAATCTTACCCCACACTCGAGCATATTGAAATAGAATCAGATGAAATAACATATAAAGAACAAGGGAAGAAAATAACATAGTTCCTATGAAAACTTGCTAGAAACTTTTTTTTTACATATTTGACCCAGTGTTCCTTCCTTCTATTTTTCTTTTTTATAAAGATGTAGTTACAGTGTAAGGAGTAATCATTCTGGTTTTGCTGATTTTGCTTTACCTTATCTCAGAAGTCTCTTTCCATATTTCCTTGTGTATATCAACTATTATTATTTTTTTGAGGAGGATTCCATTATATTTGACTATGATAACTTACTGTAATTAGTTTACTCAATTTTAAGATATTATATTTGTTCAACTTTCTGCTTTTGAAAATGAAATAGCAACAAATACATTTTTATGTGTTTAAGTAATTAAAAATTAATGTTTTAAAATGTATTTATTTAAGTGATACTGTCCTGGTAAAGGAATTGCTTGATTAAAAATTATATTCAGTTTTGTGATTCATATAGCCACATTGCTCTCCAAAATATTTTCTTGATTCCAAAGTCTCACCAACATTATATGGGGTCTCTGAGTCCTCTTAACCTAACCAAAAGAGGACATGACCATTGTGAATTTGATTACCAAGCTCTGGAATGTGTTCTGGTTTGGGGAAATAAATTCAAAGGCATCTATAAATGGAAACATATGAGATATCTCACCATCTACCATCTTGACTTGGACTCTGTGCTGAATATCCTCCCTATTAATGCCAAATACTTTCAGTAAATTTATCTCCTTATTCAGTGCAAAAATCTTTGAGGAATTAAAGCTGTGGCCCTCCCAAAGTATCTTCAGTAGGTACACAATAAACCTGTTTAGGATGTAGAATATGATGAAAGAATTAAAAAAGGAATTTAGTGAAGAAGGAATTTAGGAAGTAAGGGAAGAAGGAAAAGTTGAGAAGAAATATGGAAGCAAGCAAGAAAGAATGTATCAAGTGTTATGAATAAAAATTAATCTTGCAGGCCTCTTACTAAATTTATAAATATTTATTAGTAAAGAGAAAGAAAGAGAGAAATAAGGTTTCCAGACTTTCTAACCTAAAGTAAGATCTAGTCCCAGATTCCAGCCCAGCGAGATCTCCTCCAGTCTGATGCTTGTCAGAGATGACTATAAAGATGCTGATGCAGAATGATTGACAGAATGAAATTTATGAGATGATAACAAAGCTTTTCTTAGTGGATATTATATATCTTTATATTCTACCAAACATTTAAATAATAATTAATTACAACTCTAAATAAACTATTTGAAAAAATAGGTAAAGAAGGCATTTTACCAAATTCCTTCTATGAGAAAAATATGTTCTTGAGATCAAAACCATAGAGAGCAAAAACAGAGGGGAAAACTAGTGACCAATTTCCCTAATTAATATTGACTTTAAAAAAACTTTTTGAGTAAAATACTAGTGAGGATACTACACTAATATATCACAAAGACCACTATGACTAGATAGGTAAACCAGTATAATATAGGATTGATTCAATATTAAGAAAACTAGAAATATAATTGACCACAACAACAACAGAAATCATATATCAATAGATCCAGAAAAGACTTTTGATAAAATATATTTATTTACATTCATAATCTTAGAATGAATAGGAATAAAATCATAAGATAACTAATAATTTAATTGATTATAGCAATACCAAAAGTAACAAAAATCACATGATTATACCAATAGGTACAGAATAAGCTTTTGACAAAACAGTACCCATATTTTTATTAAAAACAATTGAAAATATAGGTATGAACAGACTTTTCCTTTAAATGATAAGAAGTACACACCTAAAACTATCAGGAGTCCTTATTTGTCATGAGGATGTTAGAACCCTTTTCTATAAGATCAGGAGGAAAATAAGGATGCCCATTATCAATGATTAATATTATATTAGAAATGTTAGCAATAGCAATAAGAGAGGGAAAAGCAATTGAAGGAATCAGAATGGGCAAATACATAATAAAACTATCTCTTTTCTTAAGTGATATGATAGTATATATGGAAATTTCCAGAGAGTCAACTGAAAAATTAATTGAAACCACCAATTTATTTGTTTGTTTGTTTGTTTGTTTGTTTGTTTGTTTAACCCTTAATTTCTGTGTATTGGCTCCTAGGTAGAAGAGTGGTAAGGGTGGGCAATGGGGGTCAAGTGACTTGCCCAGGGTCACACAACTGGGAAGTATCTGAGACCGGATTTGAGGAACTACCAATAATTTTAGCAAAATAGCAGGACATAAAATAAACCTATATAAACCATCAGCATTTACATATATACATATATGGGATTCCATATATATTATGAACATAGTCCCAGAAAAAGTGATCATAAGAGGAAAAAGGGGAAAGGACCTACTTGTACAAAAATATTTACAACTGCTCTTTTTGTGGTGATAAAGAGTTGGAAATTAAAGGACTATCTATCAATTGGGGAATGGCTGAACAAATTGTGGTATATGATAGTGATGGAATACTATTGTGCTGTAAGCAATGAAGAAGAGGATCATTTCAGAAAGAGCTGGGAAGACCTACATGAACTGATGCAGAATGAAAAAAAAAAAACAGAACCAGGATAGGAGAACATTATACACAGTAACAGCACCATTAGCTACTCTCAGTAATACAATGATCCAGGACAATTCTGAGGGACTTATGACAAAGGATGCTATCCACCACCAGAGAAAAAGCTTTTGGAACAGGAATGTAGATGAAAGCATACAATTTTTCACTTCTAGGTTTTGTTTTGGTGTTTTGGTTTTATATGATTATTCATTCACAAAAATGAAAATATAGAAGTATGTTTTGCATGATAATACATGTATAACCCAGGTCAAATTACTTGCCAGCCGTGGGATGGGGGAGGGAAAGGAGAAAAGGAGGCAATTTGAATCATACAACTATTGAAAACTCATGTGGAAATTTGTTATTACATGTAATTGGCAAAAAAAAATTCCCTCCGCAAAGACCTCTGGATTGTGGGAGGACAGAATCTTGAAGAAAGCAAGTGTAGCCATGAAATCATTATTTTATTGGATTTGGCACAATAAACTGATATATTCATTAAAAAGGAGTAAGAGATAACAAATTTAAGAGAACAGATAAAATAAAATACCTGGAAGTATATCTGCCACAACAAATTTAGGAACTACAAGAATATAATTATAAAATTCTTTTTATACAAATAGAACATTGTTTTCTTAGGACTACATGCAGCTTTGATTTCTTCATGCAAAAATTACTTAATTCATATATTTTGACAATTTTTCAATTGTGTAGTGACTCATAGCCTTAGTAAGTTGACAAAGTTCTTTCTATATTTGAGAGATAAGACCTTTAGCTGATTAACTGTCTATAAATTTCTCCAAGTTTTCACTTTCCTTCTAGTCTTGGCTACATTGGTTTTATTTGTACAAATCCTTTTTAATTTAATAGAATCAAAATTATCCATTTTATATCTCATAATACTCCTCTTTCTTTATTCATAAATACAAATTTTTATATAAATTCATAAATTCTTTTTCTATTCACAAATCTTATAGGTAGTATGATCCATGTTCTAATTTATGATATCTCCATTTAGGTTTAGATAATGCATTAATTTTGCCCTTATCTTGGTTAATGGTGTAACATATTGGTCCATATCTAGTTTCTGCCAGACTGTTTACCAGTTTTCCCAACACTTTTTTTCCCCAAATAGTGATAGAAATTTTCCCCCAAAAGCTTGTATCTTTATATTTATCAAACACAAGGTTACTATAATTATGTACTAGCGTGTGTTCCATGTCTTCTCTTTTTTACTGACCCACCTTTCTATTTCCTACTGTCAGAGAATTTTGACAATTACCAGTTTCTAATACAGTTTAACATCTGATAATGCTAGACTTCTTTATATTTTCAAATTAATCCCTTTGATATTCTTGACATTTTGTTATTCCAAACAAATTTATCATTTTTTCCATCTCAACAAAATAATTTCGTGATAATTTAATTGAGATGGTATTAAATAAGTAGATTACCTCAAATAAAATCATAAGTTTTATTATATTGGTTAGAGAAATTATTATCTTCAGTTATTTTATGCCTCCTTTAGTGAGCTGTTAATTTTTTCCATAATTTTCTTAGTTTACTCTCATTTCTTTTTTAAAATTTTTTCCTCTATTGCTTTTATTTGATTTGTAAAATATTTTTTTCCCTTTTTAAAAGTCTCTTCCTTTAGGTCTTCTGAGCATTGTTTTTGAGACGTATCCAATATTAATCTTGTTTTTAAGGCTTTCTTTGGTAGATATTTTTATGCCAATTTCTTCTAGGCGTGTTTCTTGAATTTCCCCGTCATCCTCATAGATTTTTATGGTCACTTTCTTTTGTTGTTACTTGCTCAATTATTCAGTCTTTTTCTTAACTTTAAACTTCATTGAAGTTGGGCTCTGCTCAGTTCAAGGATGATGAATATTTGATCCAAGCTTCAGGCCATTTTTGCCCTGCTGTTTTCAAAATTAGTTCAGGACTTAAGTTTTCAGTACCTCCAAGTTACTGTGATTTGGGGCAAGGTGTGGTGTCTGCTTTGCTAGTCTATCTTGTTACATTTAACTTAGTAGGACACTTGTAAGAACTTTTATCATGAGTCCTTATGAATTTTCTTGGATCACTTTGCATTGCCAATAAAAAAGCTAAGTTGTTCATCATATAATATTGATATTATTTATGCTAGACAATGTTCTCCTGGTTTACTCATTTCACTTTGCATTAGTTCATGTAGGTCTTTCCACATTTTTCCTAAACCATCCATTTAAAATATTATCATTTCTTATAGTACAGTGTATTTCCTGGAGGATTTCTAATCTTGGTTTACCTCCTTGGTCTTTGATATAGCCTGCAGGACAATGAGTCCAGTTGTGGAAAGGACTAGATGATTGCTCAGCTTTACAGAACCTGCAAAAATTAATAAGAATATTTTGAGTTCAACAAATAATCAGTACCAAGCACTGAAAAAAACCCCATTATTATAAATACTTATGGCATCTTATGGAAAACAAGAAATAAAGACAAATTAGAATGTCATGGAAAGGATTGTAAGAGTGATACACTTGTAAAAGAGACCCCATATAGATTTGACCTCAGAGATTATAGCAAAATGGACAATCAATAAATGTTTATTAACTATGTACCATTAATGTTTTACTAATTTTATTCTCTTCTAAGATAGAATCAAGAATTTTGCTGAAATTAAGAGATTTTTATTAACTTCCATTACCTTTAACAATGTATATTTCTTTTTCACGAAGAAAGGAATTAAAAGAGCTTGCTATATATTCATCTTCTAAAACCATTGTTTGTTGCTGTAAATTTTATATTATTATTATTATTATAGTTAAATCAAAATAATTATGTAGCCAACAACATTTTTTGTTATTTGTTTTGGGGCCTTCTTTGTATTTTCATGACAATGGTAAGTTGACTCTCAGCAGCTTGTTCACAACAAATAAGCATGTAATAGTAAGGAAATGTTGAATGATATTTGTCCATGTAGTATAAGGCATTTGTCTCAATTGAAAATAAAATTGTCTTGATAATTGTTGTAACTACTAGAAAGAAACTTAGAGTCTTTTTTCATGTGATTATATATAGCCTTGATTTCGTCATCAGAAAACTGTTTATTCATAACGTTTGACTATCAATAGAGGAATAATTTTCATCCTTATAAGTTTCACTCAGTTTTCTATATATTTGAGAAATAAGACATTTACCAGAGATGCTTGTTATAATTTTTTTCTCAACTTCCTACTTTTTTTTCTAATCTTGGTTGCTTTGTTTTGTTTGTGAAAAATTTTTAGTTTTTTATTTATATTAGACCATTGATTACATTAGCTTAATATAATCAGAATGATCCATTTTACATTCTGTAATGCTTTCTATCTCTTGTTTGGTCATAATTTCTTTCATTATCCATAGTTCTTAAGGGTAGACTCTTCTAGGTTCCTCTAATTTGTTAGTGGTTTCTAGAACTCCTTACATCTAAACCGTTTATTCATTTTGACCTTCTCTTAGTATAATCCGTGAGATGTTGCTTTTTTTGCAGTCTTTGTCTTTCCTTTTTCCAGTTTCCCCAGCAGTTTTTGCCAAATATTGATTTCTTGTCCTCAAATCTTGGTCTTTAGATTTATCAAACACTAAATAGCTATGGTCATTCCCTACTGTGAATTGCATAGTTAATCTATTCCACTGGCTTATTGCTGAATTTTTAGCAGTACCAGATTGTTTTGATGATTACTGCTTTGTAATATAATTTGAGATCTGGTAAATTGTAGGCAACCTTCTTTCACATTTTTTTTTCATCGATTCCCTTGATATTATTGACTTTTTGTTCTTCCAGATGAATTTTGTTATTATTTTTTCTAGTTCTATAAAATAATCTTGAGGCAGTTCAATTGTCATGGCAATGAATAAATAGATTAATCTATGTAGAATTGTCATTTTTATTATATTGGATTGACTAGCTCATGAGCAGTTAACATTTTCTCAATTACTTACATCTTACTTTATTTTTGTGAAAAGTGTTTTGTTTAAGTGTTTTGCTTGTATAATTCCTGGATTTGTCTTGGCAAATAGACATCCAAGTATTTTATGTTATTTATAATTAAATTAAATGGAATTTGTTTTTCTATCTCTTATTGATAGGCTTTGTTAGTGGCAGAACTCCTTATATCTAAACCTTCTCTTAGTATAGGCCGTGAGATGTTGCTCTTTTCACAGTCTTTGTCTGTGGAGGAATGCTAGATTTGAATAAAATTTTGATTTGTGGATTTGAAATGAGCTCTTTTTAAACTACAGAGGATGAGTAGGTATTGCAAATGATCTTTTAGAGATCTCCATGTCTGAGAACTATTTTATATATATATATAAAATATCAGTTGTGTCAAGTGTCACATACACTGATTTAGCTGATTATGTTCCAAAAGAAATAAATTCTATTAGGCTATTACCTTTTGATATTAATAGGTTGTAGTGATTCAATAAATGAGAATAGAGAAACCCATAAATTGAGTAGCTGTTCATTATTTCTTTTTTTTAATAAATAATAGCCCTTGACAATTGTGATTGTAGCGAACAAAATAATATCATGGGTGGGTGTTACATATTTCTTATTTTTAATATATTGCATTTGACAACTATGCTGTTACAAGCCACTAAAAACATTTCTAGAAAACTCTTGTTTAAATATACTTTTAAATCATATCAGTATCATAATTTATATGATCAATTTGTTGCTTTTGATTGTCCTAATTATTTCTGCCAGCTAACTGATCAAAATATTCATAAAGTCTAGTTTAACCATTTATATTTCTTTTTTTTTTTTCAAACCCTTGTACTTCAGTGTATTGTCTCATAGGTGGAAGATTGGTAAGGGTGGGCAATGGGGGTCAAGTGACTTGCCCAAGGTCACACAGCTGGGAAGTGGCTGAGGCCGGGTTTGAACCTAGGACCTCCTGTTTCTAGGCCTGACTCTCACTCCACTGAGCTACACAGCTGCCCCAACCATTTATATTTCTAAGTGGATTCATAGTTCAGTTAGTTCTCTTTCTTTTCCATTTCTTTCACAAAAATTTGAATATAAACTGTCAAGAACGCCTTAGGCTTACATGGATCTATTTCAGTCTTAGAAGTTCCTCACAAATCCCATTCTTGTTTTTGTCCCCACGGAGAGTTTCACTCAAGAGCATGAGCATTTGTCCCTTTCTTTTGTTCTCTATGCAAATGGTAAAAGAATCCTCAGTTGCCACCCAAATATTTATGCTAACAATTTGTCAAATACAGGATATACTTTCTTTCAGGTAACGAAAAACTGTAAAAGAAAAGCATTTATACCTAAACTTGTAAACTCAAACAACTATCCCTACATAGCTGGCTGACTGCCATTTCACCCAAAAATGCCCTCTGATAGAGGTATAGTCAAAACAGGAAAACATTTGAGGCTACTAAAAAGTCAACTCTTACCAAGGTTTGTACCTTTTGTCCTAGTCCTTTTGTTCAATCTCAAGTTCAATGGAATTTTGAATTAAATTTCCCCTTTAATTTAATTAAAATTAAAATTTTAAATTTATTTCCCTTTAATAAATGCTGTCTTTTGTCTATTTAGTAAGAGCACTTGAATGTTTGAAAGAAAAGTCAATGATTATAAAATGGTTCTGGTGGAAAGACTAGATGTTTTTCTAGTTGCAATATTTCTACAATTTTGATTCTTTTTTCACCATCTCCAATTAGTAATCCAAATTTCTTTTGTAATGTTTCTTGTATTTGTTTAGTCATAGACATTCTGTTCGACCACTCTAACGTAAACTTATATTACCTCATCCCTGTATTGCAGCATTACTGGAGAAGATTTTTAATTGATATCCTTCCATTTAATCTCTCTCTCCACGAGTCCATCTTCTTTTGATGTGTCCTTAACAGATTAATTTTCCTAAAATGCTTCTTTCAAAATAATATGCTCCTAGTTAAATTCTCCATTTTTTTCATTGTCTACATGGTTGAATGCAAACTCCTGGTATTCCAGGAACATGTTTATCATCCACAATTACCTTGAACACATTTTTCCAAGTGGATTTTAATGTAGTATAAAGATGAAATCAATTGTGTTAAGTATATAAGCCCAAATGCTTTGTGATTGTCAGTAATTCATTTAACCACTCTTGTCTCACTTTTATCATCTAAAAATGTTAATAGTATTTGTTTGCCCCAAGTCTTCAGTTATTTATGAAGAAGGAACATTCTAAGCTTTAAAGTCCTACATGAAAATATTATTATGAAGATGACAATAGAATGTTTTCCATGTTCAGGGAGAACTGAATAACAAAAGGCTGTTATAAAAACAATTCCTTGAAATCTGATTGCTTGTTTCAGCTTTGGCTACATACATACTGTTTTTCTAATTGGAAATGATCACCCATCATTTCTTTAAGTAGGTTTACCTTAAGTTCTTCCTTGCTGATTGATCCCATTGATTGTAGGCTTCATAAAGCACTCATGCAATCTTCTATTAACTTGATCTTCATTGCCTTTTGTTTTCAATTAATTTTTTACCTTCTATGTGTCTTATTTTCTTAATAAGAGTATAAACTCCACAAGAGAAAAGATCATGTACTATTATTTAATTAACCCCACAAAATGTTTAACTTAATTTTTGAAAGCTTTTAAAGAATATGATATTATCACTGATTGATAAATACAGATACACAACCAATGCTAGAAATGTACTATGTCCTGATAATGGTGGAACAATGGTTTTAACACTGTATAGGGAGGACAGAACACTATCTTTCTTTGGGTCTCATTTAATCAAAGTATCTCAGTATTGGTGAATATATTAAGCAGTCATTCACAGATGGGAATTCTACTTCATGGGAGATATGGAAGGCAAGAAACAGAGTGAAGTTGAAAAGGCAATATTTAGAAAACAATTAGTAATGAAAAAATAGCAATCAACAAAATAAAACTTATTAGACAAATTATACCAGAATTATACTGGTAATAAATATTATATAATATACATATTAATTAGAAATTTTGTACCTTTAGACTCCATCTCCCAGAATTCTTTCCCCATCCCCAAATTCCTTTTCCCCTTTTCATTTACAAGTGTCTTTATGCTATTGTTTATATAGTTCTGTAACCTCCGCCTCTTTTTCTCTTTCTTCCACATGTGTGGCTTGGATGAGCTCCCTCTTGACTCTAGTCTTTTAATTTCCCTTTTGCTTCAATTTAATTTTAATAAATCTTATTAAATATAATATGTGGAGTATTTTTGATATTAATTTTTGAAGTTCACAGTACCAAAAGATAAAGAAAAAACCCTTGGCTACATGCAAAACTAACTACCAAGACAGTCTAGACTTATATATGTAATGCAAGGTGGCTAACAGAAACCTTTTGCTTCTGTAATTTCTAACAGTCACAAAAAGTCAGTTAAACATCTTAGAATCTTCAGAAAGTCAGTTAGAACTTAAAGCTATAAATAGAGGTGAAGTTCCAACTGATCAGGCTTTTGCCTTCTGGCTTTCGCTGTGGCTGGAGGCTTTTGCTTTGGCCTTTCGGCTTGGCTTTGCTTTGGCCTTGGCCTGTGCTTATTTTTTCTTGGGGAAATTTGGACTTATCTCATTTCTCTGGACCTCTCCCTGATCTCCCATCTCCATCCTTCCCCTTCCCTAAATTTCCTTTGGGTCCTGGGTGGAAGGGAGGGCTTGGTGATTGAACATTGTAGGCTAGTAGAGTATCCTCAAATAAGTTACCCCTAGTTTTAATGATTTGATAAAGACTTTACTTAAAAGGCAGTCAAATCTTCCTGAATGGGAGAGCCAGACTCTCTCTGTCTAAACCTCTCCGCGACCCATCCCCCACCCTCACCCCTCTCCCTAGCAATAATTAGAAAACCCTGAACCCCTCCCCCCTTCTGACTGACCCTGGTATTAATAAATCCCCTTGTTACCTATTCAAACCATCTGGTGAATCATTGTGTCGAAAATTAAGACAAGGGCTCAAGGGGGAAGGAATCATTTTTCTTTTATTTCTTGAAAGTACTGGGGCATCCATCTTGGCAGGAAGTACCTACCTCAAGACTTCCTCCAGCCATCAGTTTGACTGGCAGGGAGGGGCCCTCTCGACTCCTCCCTCAAGAGAGTTTGAAACTAACAAGAGAAACCCTCCAGCCAAACCTAAACATTTCTTACTGGCCCTAGTTTCCTCCCTGGATCCTCTGTCTCAAGCCTCTGGGAATAAACCTGTTTGAGCTGCCTCTCCTACTTATCCCATTTCCTTTATCTCCTACATACCTTCCCTTATCTTCATTCCTCCTATAATCACCTAATATCCCCATTATCCTTCCTCACACCCAAATTGCATTCATAGACCCACCCAGATTACCCTACTTATTTCTTGATAACATATAAAATCATGGTGTTGTCTATGTGGAATAATACAAAGTAAAGTAAGCAAAGCCAGGAAAATAGCATACACAGTACTACAACAATACAATTGCAAGGAATAATGACATACAAAAAAGAAAACACCAAACAACAAAAGTAAATGCCCAAAATTCCAAAGATGAAATGGGACTTAAATACTCTTTCAAGCTTCACCTTCATAAGGGTGGGAGATACATTGCATGATTTTCAGACTTTTTCAGTGCTTTGATGAGTTGTTCAGATTCTTTTCCTCCATGAAAAATACTACTTGTTATATGAGAAGGCTTTTGGGTAGTAATAGGTGTAGAGTTATATGGGATCCTATAATGATGTAAGAATCAGAAAACATTAATAAAAATTTATGAAATATTAAGAAAACTAAACTCAATAGAAAATCTGAAAATCAAAGAAAAGATGAATAAACTTGAAAGTTAAAAAGTTGAACTAAGAAATAAAACTATGAATTGCTTAAAAATCAATTTTATAGATAATTCATTAGATTTTAAAAAGAAAAGAGAAAACCCAATTACCAGGATTCAAAATGAAAATGGTAGATTCACAAGCAATGAAGAAAAAATAACTCTTATTAGGAGCTATTTTAACCAAGTTTATGACAATAAAACTGACAGTGAAATAGAAGAATATTTATAAAAATATAATTTGCCTTGTAACAAAACAGAAAACTGAACAAGCCATAAATAAACTCCCTGGGGGGAAATATACAACAAATCTAGATGGGTTTCAAATGAATTTTACCAAACTTTTTGTTTTGAAAGAGTTTTTATTAATAGGATTTTGTGGGGGATGAAAAATAACAATAATAGCAACAAGAAAGAAGAGAGATGGCTGTCCTAGAAGCTCTATCCCACCCCTGTTCCTCCTTTTCTACCCCTTGACCCATCTTAGTGTATTCCCATGGCATTGTTATCTGTCTTCTTGCCACTCAAATGATACTGGGTCTGCTTGCTCTTCATTAGGCTGAGGGATAACAGAGGGAAAGGAGACAGAGAAGAGTGATCCAAGTCACTGCTTGACTGTCAGTCCTTGACTCTCACCTTCACTTTCATCCTTCTAACTCATTAATGTCAAGTTTCAGGGGGATCAATAATGATAAAGGAGAGAAAGAGTTAGACCTTTGTCCTCTCTGTCTTCTGTCCTCTCTTCTGTTCCTAGAGGTGGACTTGGGGAATAAGGATTAGAGGATAAAGGATATGGACCTGGGGATCTGCAGGAAATGTATGATACCTTCCATCCTTTCCTTTGGACCATATACATTCTCTACACCTTGCTATATGCTCAGGGTCCCAGTATGCCCTGGTTTTGCCAGGGTAATGTTTAAAGTGCTCTAGGTTATTAATAACTAAATTTAATGCAAATTAAAACAATTCTGAGGTGCCTTCTGGCATCCACTCTGCATCAGTTCATGGAAGTTTTTCCAGTTCATATAAAAATCAAGCAGTTCATCATTCCTTATAGCACAATAGTATTCCATCACCATCAAATACCACAATTTGTTCATCCATTCCCTAATCAATGGACACCTCTAATTTTCCAGTTTTTTGCCACCATGAAGTGTGGCTATGAATATTTTTGTACAACCCTTTTTTATTACCTTTTTTGAGTACAAACCTAGTAGTGATATTGCTGGATCAAAGGGCATGCATTCTTTTAAAGCCCTTTTGGCACAATTCCAAATTCCAAATTGCCTTCCAGTATGGTTGGACCAATTCACAACTCCACTAGCAGTGCATTAGTGCCCAATTTTGCCACATACCCTCCAACATTTATTACTTTCCTTTACTGCCATGTTGGCTAATCTGCTAGGCATGAGGTGGTACCTCAAAGTTGTTTTGATTTGCATTTCTCTAAATAGGAGGGATTTAGAGCACTTTTTCATGTACTTAATAATTTTGATTTCTTCATCTGAAAGCAGCCTATTCATGTCCCTTAGCCCTTTGTCAGTTGGGGAATGGCTTGGTTTCTTGTATATTTGACTTAGTTTCTTACAAATTCGAGAAATTAGACCTTTGTCAGAGGTTTTTGTTGTAGTTTTTTTCCCCCAGTTTGTTGCTTTGAAGGGTTGTCATATTGAAGAGGGATTAGAATTGATTTCCATGGCAGAAGAGAATAGAACTAGGATCAGCTGTGTGAGAGGAGCTGTTCTTTTGATATGGCATTATTTCTAATTTCTAGCTTTAAGTTGAAGTTCAAATCTGTCCTTCAAACTTCTTTACTCATTCCTTTCTTCTGAACAAATTCAAGGAATGCATTTTATATCTCATTTCCTACACTATATTCTATTTTAGTGCAGTTAAACAGCAAGATTGTGGATTTTATCTTGCATGGTAAATAAAAACCAGTGTAGGGCAGGGGTGTCTGTGGCTGGAAGGACAAAATACTTGAGTCCGGCATGGGTGTAAACAGACAATATCACTCAGATAAAATCTGATCATAGGAACAGTGAATGTGATTTTCCATCATCAATCAAGGAAATGGGGAGGAACTAAAAAATATTGAATCATCTTCTCATTAGCTATTTACCATTTGGAGATGTCTTCAGCTATTTAGATAGAGGTCTGAATAATTAGACTAATTACTATGACTACTACTACTACTGCTACTACTACTACTACTACTACTACGACGACGACGACTACTACTACTACTATGATGACTACTACGACTACTACGACTACTACTACGACTACTAAATTGTGTTTAGTGACTCAGGATGTTTTAGGCCTCTGCTTTTGTTCACTGAGAGATCACTGGTCAATTTATTGGTTTTTGCTAGCCTGATCAATAAATAGATTTTTGTACCTGGAATCCAAGCTTTTGGAGCTATTAATTGTTACACATGGAAGTTACAGGGAGATAAATGGCTTAATAGAAGGAGAATATTTCTGATGATTAGAACTAGTCAGAAATTAGGTTGCCTCAGGAAGTGGTAGGTTCCTCCTCTTTGGAGGTCTTCAGAGAAAGGCTGGAAGAGCACTTGCTTGGCTTGTGGCAGGTATTTGTTCTTGTATGTGTTATAGAATGATTACCTTTAAGGACCCTTTCAACTCTGAATTCATTTAATTATGTAATTTAGGGAAAAGGATGAACAAATTTTTTTTTTTCCTACTGGTAGTTGGAAGCTAGCAGTTAATCAGTACCTGAGGCTTTTCATTTACCTTGGGATGATGTCTCTGTCCCTGGTCAGCATCTGGGGTTTAGTTGCAATGTGGAACTTTGCTAGAGGTTTCCACTTTGGGGATGTTTTTCTGCAGATGATTAAGAACATGGAGCAGACATTTCTCTGTCTTTTTTAATGATTCAGGGTTTTGCACACTACTGTTTTGTTAGCAGAGGACAGTCTTAGTAATAACTAACATAATATTTAAAGTTCTTAAAGCACTTTGCATAGATTAATTCTTTTGAATTTCAGAAGAAACCCATCAGGAATGGATTTTGGTGTTCTTTTCTGCATTTCTCAGATAATTAAGGCTCAAAAATGATATAGGTAGAACTTGAAGGGCCTTTTGAGCTCTCCGAGTCTCTCATTTTATTGATGAGAAATGCAAAGTCCTGGAATGTAAAGCACATTGTCCACAATCATAAGAGTCCAATGGTGACAGACTCATTTCTCCTGAATCCAAAGTTCACCTTTTTTTTTCATGAGTCCAAAACTCATGAATTTTCTATACTCATACAGGTAGAATTTTTTATTTTTGTATCTTAAAATCTAAGTGTATTGTCTGGACAGATGGTCCCTTAGTAAATGCTTGTTGATTGCTTGATTTGTACTTTAGACTTCCATAAAATTTAGCTCCACCCTGGATTTGTCCCCATTATTTCTGATAAGGATTAAAGATATTTGTTTTGTTACGTATTTAAAATGTCTAAAGTTAATGATTGTTTTCTGAACTTAAATGACCACCACCAAATACCATGAAGTGATTCCCCATAATAAGTCAATAAAAGAAAACTCGGAGACCTTGGGGATGGAGATTTGTAAAATATTCGTAAAATTTCCTGTTGGATCATAATTTCATTGGCTATCCCTTTAACTCGACCTCTTTTTTTCAGCCTATATATATATTCCTTTTGAAATTGGTCAGGAAATTATACTAGGAGTTGAAGTTAGCTAATAAGAACTAAGACATAAGCAGTGAATTAGAAAAGAAAAAGAATTTGAAAAAGCTGACTGAAGAGCGTGACAATGAATATCATTCCTAGTTTGAGTGCTGGAACCTGGACACTCATTGTTCTCTTCTTGACTCTTCTGTATCTGTAAGTGAGAACTGTTATTATTTTCCTGTTTACAATTTGCCAGAGAATTGCATTGTGAGAAATGCATCTGCATTGTGACTGTCATATGATTTTTTCACAATGACTGGTTTTTAGTTGCTTCTTCTCTTTGCACAATGTACATAAAGATATATTTGTTATTTAAAAATTTCATAACTGAAAACCATGGCATTTAAAAAAGTATCAATGAATTGACATAAGTTGTGAGAAAAGATTCCAAAGGTATAAACTCTTTGATCAAAAAATTCAAAAAGTATATTGCTTGATAAAATTCTGCTGTTAGTGGTGAAGTAATTTAAAAGTCAACTCCTTGAGGAAACCTGTGTTCATATCAACTGACTGTTTTTCTTCTTGCCTTTCTACTTTTGCTCTTTATTATTTTATTTTTTAGAGTTTAAAAGATATTCTTATGTTCAAAAATTAAAGCTTATTCATACTCTTCTCAATCACAACACTATACCCTTTTCTATTGATGTGGTTGTAGGGATTCTGTATGATATGTTTCTAAACACTTTTTTTCCCCTGAGGCTTTGTAGTGGAGATGGGGGACTCCAAAAGGTGAGCATTCTTCTTATGTTCCATCAATCCCTTTTAACCAGTTCCTATCCTGGAATGGTAGAGAACTAGAAAACTGGTCAACTACAGTTCTACATCAGGGTAGAAGTTTTTCTAGACAAAAAACACAAGTTAATAAATTTTTTAGTGCTGCAAACCCCACAAGTTGATGAGACTCAAGGTCCTGTACTTCAAGGAGGACTGGTGGAGATCCAAGTGAAGGTATTGCCTCCCTTTTCCCCAAACCTCAACACTTGCTTTGTTGCCTGTATTTTTTAAGGCTTCTGATTGTTGTAAAGGCTATGCTGCATAACACATAAATTTTTGTTCATGAGTCTTTGTTTATTCTGTTTATTCTCTTCATTTGAATAGAATTTTATAAAGGTTCCTGTTCATTTTTTTTCCCTGATGTATCCAAGTCATACTAATTTATCCAGATAGTAGAAGCAGATATTTACATCCTCCTTGCATATCAGGAATTTTCAAAATCCCCTGTAAGTGATTAGAGAGAATTTGGATCTAATTCTCCAATTGTATACAAAAATTGATAAGCTTGGAACAAATAGGGTTGTTATTGAACAAGGAGATACTTTAATGCTATAATTCCAATATCCAGGTTCTTTTCTTCAAGCAGTCAAGTGACACTAGAGATGATAGCACTGAGGAAATATCAGCATTCTATGTTATGGGATCCTTTTGCCTTCATGCCAAAATCGCAGCAACATTCATGGCTTAGGAGGCACCTGGAAATTAGAGTGACAATGGGCTTTTGAGTGAGAGGATAAAAATTCAGGCCTCTTTCATGATGCTCATTTACCCATTTGACCTTAAATTCCTGAGTCTCAGGTATATCATTCATAGAAGAAAGGGACTCTGAAAATGGACGTTGTATCCCCCTTAAGAGTCTAGCTTTAGAATTCCATCATCCTAAACCCATACTGGAAGTCAGAACTGCCATTGTGTGCTGTTTTGAGCCACTGCTGGCTGAGGGTAATGATGTACTACAGGGTTTAAAGGAGCATAGAATATGAGGACTAAGGACGACTTTGGGGATTATCTACCACAACTTTTTTATTTTTTCCCTTGTTTGATAGATGAGGAATTTGAGGTTAATAAAGGAGAAATACCCTGCCTAAAAATAAGCATGATAAAATTTATATTATGCTGTTATATGTTATACCAATTTTTATATAATATATATTTTATAAATTATACTTCATTATATTTATGAAGCTTACCACTTTGCAGTTATAATCAATAGATACACTTAAGCAAGAGAAACTAAAATGTAGATGATGAAATAATATCACTATTTAATAATATGCAGATGATGAATGGAATATCATACAAGTTCTTTTTAAAACCTTTATCTTCTATCAAAACTCTTTCTGTCTTAGAATCAATACTAAGTATTGGGTGCAAGGCAGAAGAGCAGTAAGGGCTAGGCAATTAGAGTTAAGTGACTTGCCCAGGATCACACAGCTAGGAAGTGTCTGAGGTCAAATTAGAATCCAGGTTTTTCAACTCTGTTGCTTTATGCATTGTGCTACCTGGCTATCCCTCAACTAGGTTTTAAAAAATTATTAGAAAACTGATTGTGAAATTAAAACTTAAAAGATGAGCCTTCAAAACATTTGACTCTATGTTTAAAAAAATTATTTGGTGTAGTTACAATGTCACATTCAACCATTCTAGTTTTGTTGATTTTGCCTTCACTTGTCTCATAAAGTTCTTTCCTTACTTTCTATAATTAATTGTTTTTCTTGGGTTCCATAATATTTGACTATAATAACATGCATTAATGAGCTATCCAGTTTTGAACATTTTATTTGGACCTGATTTTTTGCTTTTGAAGATGAAGTAGAAATGGATTTCTTTTTATGTGCATAAATAATTTTAAAAAGTGCATGTTTATTTCTGTTATAGTCATGGTAGAAGAATTGCTTGATTAAAAGTCATATTTAGTTTCCCGAGTCTTATAGTATGTTGCTCATTGCTCTCCAAAGTATTTTCTTGACTCTGAAGTCCCACCAACAGCATATTAGTGTGCTTAATTCCTCATAAATCCACCAAAAGTGGTTATGATCATTGTGGATCTAATTACAACATTCTGTATTAGATTCTGGTTTAGGGCAATGAATTCAAAGATATCTGTAAATGGAAGGGTAGGAGGTGATTCAGCATCTATCATTTTTATTTGGATTCTGCTGAACATTCATCAGTTTTAAACGTCTTCAGTAAGCCAGTTTCATTATTCAGTGTAAAAGTCTTTGAGGAAATAAAGGTGTGGGTCTCCCAAAGCATACAGGATGAACCTGAATAGGCTATAGCATATCATGAAGGACTGAAGAAAGGAAGTTAGTCAGGGAAGAATTTAGGAAGTAAAGAAAGAAGGAAAGTAGAGAGGAAATATGGAATTAGGAAAGAAAGGATTTATCAAACAGGTATATATGTCTTGTATTATAGTACATACTTTAACGATATAGTCATTTGATCCTCACAATAATTCTGAGAGGTAGATGCCATTATTAGTCCCATTTCACAACTGAGGAAACTGAGGCAAACAGAAGTTAAGTTACTTGCCCAGGATCACATATCTAGTTACTATGTGAAGCTTTATTTGAATTAAGGATTCCATGACTCTAGACCCAGTGTTCTCTTCGCAAGGCCACCTACTTCTGAAGAAGTAATGTAAGGATATCATGAAAAATGTCTTTTATCTCCCCTCATCTCAGCACAATCACCAATGTTTTATGCGTGGGTCAATAAATCCTGCATGAACTTTCCTGTGAACATGTTAGATGTAGGAAAGAGATAGAAGCCAAGAGGAAGGTGTGGCCAATAATAACAATTGGTATAGGCAGGTAAAGAAACTTGAGAATTGAGAAAAATCAATCAAATAAAAAAATGAATCAAATCAAATAAAAAAATTAGTCAAATTAGGCTAATCTTGAGTTATTCAGAGACTTTGTTAGCAGTTCAGGGCAGAGATTGGAGAGGGAGTCTGAAATCACCACTCCAAACTCTGAAGTAGGTGTGTAGCATATGGACACGTAGAGATGATCTTGAAAATGGATGAACTCGGGTTTAGTCCATGCTAATAACTAGAGGTGGGACAATCTGTGCACCAGGGACTCAGTGCCCCAAATCCCTAGATAAGCCTACTGTGGTCTTAGTACCCTACACAGGAAAGGAATATGGGAAACTCCAGAGGAGTTGTGACCACAAATTCAACTCTAAAAGTTTCTAAAATATGTCTGCAATGTCAGGTTACCTAGAAGAAATTAATAAACTAAAAAAAGATAAAAGTTATTAGGAGGTGAAAGATAACCAAGCCATAAACCAAGAATAAGAGAATAACTCAATATATATAAACAAAGACTCAAAGAAAACTGTAGCTTGATTGCAAAATCAATTAGAATCTCTAGAAGAGCTTAAAAACTAATTTAAAATTTATAAATAAATTGAGACCAAAAGGAAAGAATTAGAAAAGAAATATTCGTAGCAGAGATACTTGGAAAAAATTAACTGTTTATCATAAAGATCTTACCCAAGTAACTGCCTCCTTGAAAATTAGGGTGGAAAGAAAACAATGATTCTGAGACAAGAAGAAATATTAAAAACGAACCAAAAATTGAAGAAAATATCAAGTCTTTCATCTAAAAATTGACTTGTATAACAGATCAAGGAAAGATAATTTAAGAACCAAAGAACTATCTGAAAGGGATGGCCAGAAAAGAGACCATAGGCGTCATCTCAAGAAATCAAGAGACAAAACCTTCCAGATCTCATTCAGGTAGCAAAGTGGAAAATTTAAAGAATTTAGCAGACGGTTCTGGAAGGAGTGAAGATTACTAGGAATGTCAAAAGAAATACCCAAATATTCCATAGCAAAGCAATTATTACAAATAATAAAGAAGAAAGAATTAAATAATTAGTAGTCTCAGATAAGACTATGTAAGACTTAGCAGTTAATATTAAAAAGAAGCAGAGAGTTTAATATATAGTATTCTCTACAGGAAATGACATATATCTTTACAATTAAGAATAACTTGCTCAATAAAGTTTAAGTATATAATTAGACCGGGAGGAAATGGATCAGTAATGAAATAGAGAACTTCCAGGCACTTAAAAGAAAGTTTTATCTTATATCTTAGAATAAATACTATATGTTGGTTCCAAGACAGAAGAGTGTTAAGGGCTAGGTAATGGGGGTTAAGTGACTTGCCTAGGTCACATATTTAGCAAATATGAGGGCAGATTTGAACTCAGGCTCTTCTATATCCCCTGTCTTTCAATCCATTGAGCCATCTAGCTTCCACTTAGCTGCCATCTGATGCCTCTGAGCACTCTTGATAAAAAGACTAGACTGAAGTAGGAACTTTAAACTACAAACTGTAATTGTGGGGACATATTAACCCTAGATATCGAATTATATTGTAATTTGTCACTAGTGGTTGGTGGTTATAGGTAGGCTCTGGGATGGAGATGATCCTGTAGTTGACAGTTGAAAAGATGACTGAGCTTGGAAGTTGAGAAATCAACTAGAAACTGGATATATAAAAAAAAATCTTATTTATTTGTAATTATAAGGTTCAGGGAAAGAACAAGGAAAAAGAAAGGTGTTTTACAAATATTATTCCTATACTAAAACCTTCTAACAAATTCCCAAAAAACCCACTAAAACTTTTCAAGAAGTGCCTTCTGCCTTGGCAATTGAAGCCTACACTAATCTCCTTAAATCTATCTTAAATATAAATGTCTAACTACATAACTATAAGTATTTTTTTATATATCTTAAAATCAATTCAGCTTCTCAGTCTCCTTCTCCAGTCTCCAAGCTCAATTCACTGACAGGAATAAAGGTTCCCTCCAGGTCTCATTGTGATTGTTATTTTCTGCCTCCATTGGCCAAACCAGGGAAACACCCGAGTTTTCTCCTAATCAGTTGATTCTCTCCTTCAAATCTTTATCCACTCACCCAATGTTTTCAAACCAACTGTAACCAGAAATCCTCCACAAACACACAGAGGAAAATCCTTCATCTCTTTTTTCTTGAGAGGCCAAACCCAAGAGAGCAGTTAACTTCCAACATTCCTACCAAAGGATTATTGGAAATTCTCTTAAAGAACCTCCATGAAAATTCCAGTTTGGTTTTAAGGTAACCTCTTCCATACCTCTTTCTCTGAGCTGGAGAGTTTCTTATAATCAACCTTATTCTCTAATAAATCTAATTATCCTAATAAAACATAGGAGTAAGAAGAAATATTAAAAAGTGAATAACTGGAATAATCTTTATAGGGAAAAAGTATTTAAATTTCTATTGTTGAAGAGGTAGGATTCAATATCCTATAAGAACTGTAGTATCAGTTGGAATCATAAAAAAGTGTGAAATAAGATGGAGGCCTTGTGAATATTTCTTATAATGTTTTTTATAATCTGCAAGGAGAAAGGAAATAGATTAAAGGAAAATATAGAATGAGGAAGAAACAAAGAGGAATGGAGAGGACATACCAAATAATTGAATGCAAAAATAGAAATTTATACAAGTAAAGAAGAATGGATGTAAGGTATGACTTGAACCTCACTTGGAATTGAATATAGAGTGAAGTGAACAGGATAATTCATATAATATTTTTAAAAAAGACCAATTTTGAAAAAGTTAAGAACTCTAATTCTCACAATAACTTTCAATCTAGAGGATTAATGATTAGAATGCAGTCCATCTCCTGACAGAAGGAATGGACTAGTTATGCAGAGGAAGACATATATGTTTGGATATGAATAATGTGAGTATGCTTATTTGTTATAGAGGTTTTATTTTCCTTTTTCTTTTATCAGTGTTTGTGAGAGTGAGGATGGAAGGAGAGTAAACAAATTATTATTTTACAAAAGAAAATAAAGCCAACATATGAATAGTGGAGGACCCAGACTTTAAAGTAAAAACAAAGAATGGATATAAAAAACACATGGAAAGGAGTAAAATCATAAAATTTGGTTAAAGGAATTTCATAATCCTTGACCATAGAAGTGGGATACTTGGGGTGATAGTGAAATTAAGAATGTAATTTTCCAAGTAAGTGAGTGATGGAAAATAAAGGAATCATTAGAGTTGAGATTAAGGAAACGGGAGATCAGGATGTTTTGGGGAGTAACTAAATACTGATACCACCTGGCATGAGGACATTTTTATACTACACAGCAAAAGTGAGCCAGATTTCAAACTCCTTGAGAACAGTGAGAACTGGCTGATATCCGGTGCATAACTGCTTCTAGAATTGGACTGAGTAAGATGTATATGGATAGAGTGAAACTTAAAGGAGGATAAGTTGCTAAATACCGAGAGAGGAAGAGTCTTGGAGTAGAAATAAGGAGGAATGAAGGAGTATTTTAAATTCATTCACCTCTCTTATCTTTCTTATTTATTTTTTGGCTTGATTTTTCTAGATCTGATAGAGGAATATTTAGATCTCCCATTAGATAGTTTTACTATCTATTTCCTCCTTGAGCTCTGCCAGTTTCTTGAAGGAGTATTTTGTGTCCTCCATTAGGACTGGTATATTTAGGGGCATGAAAAACCAGTAGATGAAGGGGAACATATTGATCATAGAGTGCTTATCCAGAGGATGTGATGGAAAAGGTGTACATAGTTGAATTTCTACTTGAGAGGGCAGAACTACGCTGTATGGAGATAAGTGAATGGGAAATAGTGGCAAGAGAAGTGGGTGATTTTTTGCTGAGTCATCTGAGAACTCTCTGTTATGTGGAAAAATAGGTAGTAGGGATATGCTAGCCATAGCAAACAATCATTTCTCTCTGAAGTATGAAGGAGGGAGGGATGCTAGAAAGGATGCTAATAGTTCTTCCGGTATATGAGGTCCTAACAGTAAGTATATGAGGTCCTTTGGTCTTTGGCAGGGATCATTAAGTGGAATGAAAGATACTAGAAACCTTGATTTTGGTGTTTGGTGTTCTGGTTCTAAAGATTAGTGGTCTGTTTAATGCACCAGAGTTGGATTGGGTCCTGGGGAGGGTTTAAGGTCTGAAGCTCATATCCTGAGTTATCTTGATGATATATTAGGTGCATTGCTCTTGGAATGGATCTAGACTATCAAGAGAAAATTGATCCTAGTCACAGCACAATAGAGTGAAGGTTAGTAAAGATGGAGTGAATCTAGACAAACAGGGAATATATTCTACCAGCACTTCTGATAATTCCTTGTAGCTTGTCAAAAATGACTGCACTTAATGTGTCATCTCAGTCCTTATTGACTCTAAGGTGATACATCAAAGAGTCTCAGGTAGGCCTTGTAATATCTCAGGATGTTTGTGTGAGCCATGAAGTATCTCTGGAAGTGTCCCTTTGGCATCTGGATCTGAGTAAACCAAGCCTTCCCTCAAGGTACTTACTTTATACTTCAACCCATTCTGATTAATGATAAGTGGACCACGCCATTTATATGTCTGGTCTTTGACTTGACTCTAATTGTATTTTTACTTCACTCTTTAGATATGGGACCTGGACACACAAGTTATTTAAGAACTTAGGAATTCCAGGACCAACACCAATTCCTTTCTTTGGCACTGTTCTTTCCTATCGCAAAGTGAGTATCAATGAGTTCTCCTTCACTATCTTTGTATGGTGGAAAGAGCATTTGCTCTACCTTTAGGAGATGGGTATAAATACTACTTTTGGTACTTAATAAGTATGGACTTTGGGCAAATCAATTATTTTTCCAGTTTCAGTTTCTTCATCTGTAAAATGAGAGATCTGGACTCTCAGCTCAAAAGTCTAGGAACTTCTGGCTCTTTTTAAAAGTAATTATATATTATATATTATATATGTATTTCATATTTTGTTTTTAACTTTATTATACACCACCATCAATAAATTATTTAACTAAACAAATGCATAAAAATTATATGCAAACTCACAAAATCCACATTGTTTACATTTTGTTTTAAAGTATATAAATTATATATGCATGATAATATAAACATTTTATATTTTTTACTTCCCTTTGGATTTGTTTACTTGGGTATTTTTTTCTCTTGATTTTGTGGCTGTTTTTAAAAAATGTAATCATGGTATGTATTTTTCTTTTTTCTTCTCTTTTCATCTCTTTATACATTTTTCTATTTTGATATTTCCAAAATTTGTTATTTCTAATATAATACAACACATTGCATTAAAATATCACAATCTGTTCAGTCATTTCTACCATTTATTGCATTTGTATTATTTCTAGTTATTTTGTTATAAGAAACTCAAGATTCTTTAAAAGACTTCAGATTTCCCTAAGATAAATTACTGCAGACTTGTCCTTCAGAGATGTAGGCTGGAAAGTATAATAGTATACAGGGTTTCTTTCATTGGACAAAGGGCTTCTTTTAAAATTAAATAAAAAGCTATTATTATTGATGAAAAATGAGTAAATATATTCTTTGCAAAACATGTCAATGTTATGGATATGATTACAAAATGGCACCCATGTACATGTTTCTTCTTTTGGATACTAAATATAAATCTCCTAGGAAGTGATACAGTGCATTATCACTACATTATAAGAACAATAAAAATATAATATCTAAATTTAGCAGCCCTTTTTCTGACCTTTACATCTGCAAAACCAGAATGGTACATTGAAACCTCAAAGAGATGCTACATCATAATTATATTAACAGTAACTCAATGAGCATTTATCCAGCTTCCACTGTGAATGATACACTATGCTAAGCACTAAATCAATGGTTCTTAACATGGGAAATACAAGCATTTTGAAAGGTGTTTTAATAAAATTGTTTCTTTAATAATGCTATGTATTGAATGAATTTAAAACATCATTTTGGGAAGGGTTCCATAGGTCTTTCAGACCACTAAAGAGATCCATAACACTTAAAAGGTTATGAAACTCTGCACTAGGGGAAAAACAAAGAAAAAATCCATGGCAATTGCCTCAAAGATTACAGTACAGATGATGACTTGTATTGAGTTAGTTGTAATATATATGAAAATATAATGAGGGCATTAGTGCAGAGACTGTATCAATCTACTGTTTATCAAATGTTTATTAAATGCATACTGTGGTCTATGCACTGGGTTATAAATAAAATGAATGAAACATTCCCTCCTTTAAACAGGCTATCATAGCATGGGAAAAAGGCATTAGAGTTACCATGAAGAGAGCAAGAATCCTAGAGAAATCACTTTCTGCTGGAGGGATCAGGAAAGTCTTCATAGAAGTAAACACATTTGTTCTGGGGCAGATGTCAACAAGTAGAAGTAAGGGTGGGCAACATACATGCCAGTCAAAATGAAGAGCATTACAAAAATAGTAAAAATACACTTATTTTATATTTAACTTCCTAATATAAGGTATTATTAATAGGATTGATTATTAAGAATTCATGAAAATATCTGATTTAAAAATACTTTTTGCAGGGTTTTGCAAATTTTGACTACAACTGTTTTAAAAAATATGGGAAAACCTGGGGGTAAGTATTCGAAGTAATCTCATTTCAATGGGTAGTCATCAAATACCTCCCTGGTACACAGCTCAAATTAATGTGTGAAGGTACATGTATTGGAAAGTTGTTTAAAGCCACAGAATCCTAGGTCAGTCCTGTAATAACATCTAATGTGATATTATACCAAGTCATGTATTCTATACATACTCCTTGTTTTAGTTCATTGCTGTGATAATGTGAATTTTGAAGAAAGAAGGAATTGTATTGTCTACCATGCAGTGCAGATAGAAAGACAGAATTTGGAGTCACTGCCCTGAAGGAGCTGCCAGTCTATTATACAATTCAACATGTAAAGAGAATAGTAATGAAAAAAGATGATTAAAAGGCTAATAAAGGGGCAGCTGGGTGGCTCAGTGGATTGAAAGACAGGCCTAGATATGGGAGGTCCTAGGTCCAAATCTGGCCTCAGATACTTCCTAACTGTATGACCCTGGACAAGTCACTTAACCCCTGTTGCCTAGACCTTACCATTCTTCTGCCTTGGAACCAATACACATTATTGATTCTAAGATGGAAGGTAAGGGTTTAAAAAAAAAGAATTATATCTGAACAACTACACCTTAGCAGGTATGTGGGCAGAACACATGTGAAAAGATAAATATATAGGGAGCACATGTGAACAAGACATATATGTAGGGGATCATCTTGTGCCAGGAATAAGTGCATAGCTGACAAAGGTTTTTGTTGAAGTCATTGTACTACTCTATTGGTCTTCTTTATTGCCAATCATATTCTACCATGCCTTTTCTCCTTGTGTCACATTTCAGTTGTTTTGGAATATCATGATTTGACATTTTAAATTCTATTTTTAACTCTCAGGAGGGTAATTTATTGATTCATTCCATGAAAACATTCCATTGTAACACACCTCTTATATTTTCTTCATAATCATTTTCATCATTCAGTCTCACCACTTTAGGTGCATACCTATAGTGCTTCATCCTGAATACTTCTCCTTATTCTGATCACCCCAATTATTTTCCAGGCTCCCTCTAACCCAAGTTTTCTATCTCCTATCACACTATTATCTACCAACTTCTCTTTCCAGCAGCTTGGTTTTTACTTCCTTGCTTTGATTGTCCAGTCTTGGAGCTTCTACCCTGAACTTTAGGCAAAAAGATGAGTACTTAGTACTTGGTACTATCAGCCACCTCAAAGTGTGAACTATATCTTTATCCCAAGTCCAGACTAGAATTCCCTGGGCTGGGGCTCCAGACTTCTCTACAGGTTTTAATTTTAATTTTAAATTTCAAGGAGTATGGGTTGGCTTGTACCACTATTCACCCAGGCAGGATCTTAGGGTCCGGATGTTGGCTTTCACATAGATTCCAAACCTCAGACAGCAGATGCGGGGCGTATAAGTTGTATGGGCTCTTCCCTCCTTGCTACAGGTTCTTGTTCCTCTGCTCTCCTCTCATCCCAGTGTCCCAGATGTTCTTTGCCTAACTTTTGTGTTTTTCTTTTCTTTGAAAGTTGTTTCACTCTGTTTCCATGTTGATTCTTTCACTCCTGTATTCATTTTGTGGTGATGTTTTAATATTGGTTGGAGAGGATTCTCATGGTGGCACAGAGTTGCTCTGGATTACTCCACCATCTTGGCTCCACCCCACCCAGATAGTAAATTTTCTGTCCATACTCTTTTCCTATCTTGAGTATAATACAAAATCTATTGCCTAATAGTCAAGCCTCATCCCTTTTTCCATCACACACCACATGATACTTTGCTTTATGCTTTGGTGACATTAACACTAATATCAGTGTCAATAGGAAAAGGCTATTTAAAAAGATTTCAAAGCACTTTTTATATGCTCTTTTTTTGATCTTCACAACAACCCTCTTAGTTTGGTTGTATTCTTGATAAACCTGGAGACCCTTGCTAGGCAACAGGTAGATGGTATTATTCTAATTTTTCAGGAACTGAGTTTGAGAGATGTTCATGACTTGCATGGGGTCAAGACTTAAGAAGTATCTGAGGTAGTATTCTAATTTAAGGATTTCATAAATATTCACTGATAATTTATATTTTGGATTCTTGGCTCAGCCCCACATCTTAAATGAAAGGAAAAAGTAAGCAATGAGTTCATGATAATCAATATGTAGTCTCAACTCTGTTTCAAACAGTCTAACTTGCTGACTGATATAATTTGTTCCTTTTTGGGGGTGTAGATTTTATGATGGCAGGCAACCTGTACTGGCCACCATGGACGTAGAGACTATCAAAACAGTCATGGTAAAAGAATGTTATTCAGTCTTCACCAATCGTCGGGTAAGTGATAGTAGAAGCATAATACTAGCAACAATGGGGAAAGCTCTCTAAGCATGTTAAGGGTCCCACAGTTTTTTGACCATCTACAAACATTAGTTTCACAGTTGATAGTCTAACAGAAGATGGTAGAACAAGATAGCCTCTCTGAGGACAATTCTTCTTGATGGAGAGACAGAAGGCAGCTTTTCCTGCATGATTTAAAGCCTCACTAACATCTCTTTGGCCCAGAAAACTTATTAGTGGTAACAACGCCACATCTACAACTAGACTTGCTTGTAATCTGGCCTCCAAGGGCCATTATTAAAGAGAAAGATCATTGTGGAGAATGGGCTTCCTTCCTCATCTCCATAGGAAATAATTGTAAACCAGCTCCCTCCAACAGAGAGATGGGCATGAGAGACTTGTCTTGGACGTCTTGGAAATACTTCCAAACTTCCTTTCTTCCTTTTGGCCAGGCCATCCCTGTCATGATCTAGTATTAAAAAATCCTGTGGAAGAGGTGCTATCCAAACAATTACCTCACATACGACAGGCAATGCAGAATAGCTGAAGCAAGAAGCTACATGAAAAAGATACAGGAGGCAATGGGTGCCACGCAGGTCAAATTATGACTACTACCACTAGTACTATCACCTCCTTCACCACCACCTCTTCGCTGCCACATCACCTGTGAGAGATAGCCTGGGACATAGCATCCAAGATTCCTAAGAATAGCATTGCTTCTAGCCTAGTACCCTTAACCTTATCCTGGGAAACAATATATGAAGCAATGCAGTCTGGAAACTGCTCCTATAGATACAACAGACCCAGTTTTTAAAGACACAGTAAAGAGGATTCATGCCACCAAAGTCCATGAGCTATAAAGAATCAATTAAATAGAGATTTTTATAAATAGTTACTCCAGGAACATCTAGGTAGGCAAGTGGATAGAGAGCAAAACTTAGAGATGAGAGATGCTGGGTACAAATCTGGCCACAGATACTTCCTAATTGTATGATACTGAGCAACTTACTTAGCCCCAGTTACTTAGTCCTTATCGTTCTTCTGCCTTGAAACTGATACTTGGCATCAATTCCAAGACACAATGCAATGGTTTAAAAAATGAATTAGTTCAATATCCTTGAAAGCTTGATGGACTTCTTGTCTTGGTTCTACTTAAATATGAGTGGCATTGTCTTTTACTTTTTCCTTCTAGAGTTTTGGCCCAGTAGGGTCTTTGGAGAGTGCCATCTCAGTTGCTAAAGATGAGCAATGGAAGAGGATTCGAACAGTGTTGTCTCCAACATTTACAAGTGGAAAACTCAAGGAGGTAAAGTAATGGACATCGATCACATTCTAAAACACTGATTCTAGGGGAAAGTAAAAAACAAACAAACCATCAAATGATTTTTCTCCAGTTAACATCTAATTAATAGGTCGACAAATATGAGGCTCATATAAGGGAATTTTTTTTTTGGTGATACAGTGGAGAGCACATCATCTCTGGAGTTAAAGAACCTGATTTTCAATCTCAACTCTGACACCTATTACTTGATTGACCAATGTTAAGTCACTTAACCACCCTGACCTACAAGTTTCTCATCTTTAAAATGAAGTAGTTTGACTATAGGACCTTTAAAGCCTGTTGCTTCTTTAGATCTAAGATTCTTTACATTCTAAAAGAGAAAAGGAAATTTAAGAACTATCATCATGCTTCTTCTGGCTTGAGAAATGTAATTATTGTGATTTGGCATTTAGATGTTTCCCATTATAAACCGATATGGAGATGTCTTAGTGAAGAACATGAAGAAGGAGGCTGAGAAAAGCAAGCCTGTAACTCTGAAAGAGTAAGTATGGGGATAAAAACCAGGAATCTGAGGAGCATAAGACCTTGCTTGGTTAAACCCCTCTCCTGTTACCCTTTTCCAAAACTAAAAGACCCATTTTAGGGTTATTGTTTTGACATTATGAAAGCAAATATAAAAGACCAGATAATTTGATTTTCCTCTCTCTGGGTAAACCTCTTGAGAAAGATATTGAAACATGATGACTATCTTTTCTTCTTTTTCTTTGTTCAGTTTTTCCTATTCTGAGACTTTTGTAGTTTGGCTTTCAAATTTTTCATTTAACTAAACCTTTAAAAATAAAAATGCTTCCAAATTATTAATGATCCCTTTACATTTATAAAACATTTCAAACTCTTGCTTTATCTCTTCCAGAATTATAGTTGATTTTTTTCAAACTGTATTTTTCTTTGAGGTCTGGCTTGTAAACTTTTTGGCATTACTGCCTTCTTCTATGTTTTGAGCACCTCTGTCATCATAATATTAATTTATTATGGGATTCATTTTTTGTTCATTAATTCATTGTTTTCAAATTCCTGACTTCAGACTTTATGGTAGATGGGGGTTTCACACACTTCTGGAGGAAATGTCTGGTTTGTTTTTATTGTAGCTTTCTTGGGGACATTGGGTGTTTTTTTTATTCCAGGCTCCCAAGGCTGTCTCAGTCTAGACCTTTATAAGACTTTGATGCTCTAAGTCAGTGGTTCCCACACTTTTTGGCCTACCACCCCCTTTCCAGAAAAAAATATTACTTAGCCCCCTGGAAATTAATTTAAAAAATTTTAATAGCAATTAATAGGAAAGATAAATGCACCTGTGGCCATCACCACCTCCTTGGATCACTGCAGCACCCACCAGGGGGCGGTAGCGCCCACTTTGGGAACCAATGCTCTAAGTGATCTCATCCAGGGTAATATCTGATTGGTTTCTCTCCCCTCCCCCTCTCTGGATGAGGTCTGAGTTCTCCAGGTTACTGACCTGTATTTGGATCTGAGCAGTAATAGAGAATTGCCAGACTGAGGAACTATCATCCATTTGGAAAATTCAACTCGTTCAGAGTGCTAGAATTTTAGGAGATTACTTTCATGATTCCTCCGTAAGCTTCAGATTGGTCCAAAAGGTCAACCTCTTCTCCAAGGGTCCGAGGCACATTGTTGCTGCTTGCTTATGAACTTCGCCCTTGCTTGATAGGTCCTGCAATTGATCCTCACATCTGAGTACTTGTCTCTTGTATATTGCACACTGGATGGGAAAGGTGTAGGAAGCAACCACCTCGCAGTTGTCCTCTATCCCTGTACCCTGCATGAATTCATAGTAGTCTTAATATTGGTTTAGGACCTTTTATTCCACATGGAAAAAGTCTCTGGTTGCTGAAATTCCATAGGACTAATTTCTGTGTCCAGTACCAACAGATTTTTATTTGTTTTCCTATGCCAAACTGGGCTGGAGAAATGACTCAGTGTTTTTTCTCCTCTTGAATTTCCTAATTGTTAGTCAGTCTGCTGCATTTTTTAAACCAGTTTGGTGTTGGAAGGGGCTTTCTGCTTGTTTCTCTGCTATCTTATCTCTATTACTAGTCTCTTAATTGTTCAATCTAATGACCTCTTGTAATCCTTTTTTATCTCCATTGTAGCATGTGACTTTGCTGACTATCTTTTCATTCTGTATACTTTCTCCTCTTTGTATTTTGTGATTCTACTTTGTTTTGGTTCTTCTCCCATCTGTCTGACCATTCTGATTCAACCTCCTTTACTAGATGTTCATCCATACAGTATCTATTAACTGTGGCTTAGTCAGTTATCAATAATTTATTAGGTGACTTAATATATTAAGAACACCATTAAAATAAGATTGGGAATGATTGTGGAGATAATCTGAAGAACACAAGAGAACTTGGAGTCAAAGGTACAGCTGTTTGTACCTTCTCCAATGAAGATACTTTCCATTTCTGTTTTGATCTTCTAGGTATTTATGTATGTATGTATATATGCATCTATGTATGTATATACACATGCATTCATGCATATATTTAATTACCTATTCAAATATCAGCTTCTTGAGGTTAGGAAAGGGTTTTACATTTAACATTCCAGGACCTGAAATTGGGCCTGGCATGTAGTAAGAATTTAGTAAATGATAGCTTATTAATTTAAAGTATATAAAATTTACACTGTGGGGAGGAAAATGTACCCTAGGTAACATGAGGGAAATGCTACCTTTTCTAATAGCTTAGGAACAAGAAATGTTAATAGTGATTGGCACTGCTCTGCATTTGTACTTAGATTGCTCAAGGTGTCATTTATTCATTTACTCACGTGTTTGCTTATTCACTCAAAGTGTTTTTGGACTTTTATGTAATTTCTTAGAGGGAATCATCACTTTTCTGAAAAATCTCACCTAGTACATGCTACTGACCATCTTCACATTTGTCCTCAACTGCTCTTGGGCATTAATCGCATTAAAATGTAATTGAGAAATATGTAATAAAATTAAAAAGTCAATATTGAATGATTAATATTAGTGTTTTTTCTAATTCAATATATGGCCCATAATTATCTTTTTATGTTCAGTGACATCAATTTCTGTTGTTTGGCCCGGCTACTTTAGAGCCTCTCTTCATGTCTTTGCTTGAAGATGAAAGATAAAAGTGCTCATTCTAAGTCTTTTTTTTTTTTCTTTTGACCTCAGCATCTTTGGGGCATATAGCATGGATGTAATCACCAGTACTTCCTTTGGAATACATGTTGATTCCTTGAATAACCCAAATGATCCTTTCGTTAGAGAAATCAAGAAATTAATTAGGTTCAATTTTCTGGATCCTCTCATACTGTCAGTAGGTAAGTTGGTTCTTCTTAGAAATTAATAAGTAAAGTGACTCTGACACTCCTGAAGATGGCTCAATAAATCTGATCATAGCTTTAGAGATGGAGTGAAATATAGCCATCAAATCTTTTCCCTCCATTTAGCAGAGTAAGAAGCTGATGCATAGAGAGATTAGAACCTAATTTCAGAAATTCTGGGAGTTGACTTCTTTGATTCCTATCTGTTAGAGAGGGAAAGCTTTCAGAAGGCAACTAACCTAAATCCTTAGGTTAATTACTTGCTGATGAGTCAATCATAGGTAGCTAGGTAGTTAAACCTGAAGATTAGAGATGGGAACAATACACCTGATTTTGGAGAGAGATTCCCTACTACTACTTACTGTTGGACTTTCTATTGGCCCCTGCCACAGACAATTCACAGACAATTGATGTCCATTAAAAAGGAAATTAAGCCACATTGCAATTTGTATCTCTGATGTGATCTCCTCATCTACACTCCAAAAAAAGATTGCACCTCTCATAAAATTCTACAGCTACCTAAGGATATTAATTTTGTTTTTATTTTTTTCTTCAGCAATCTTTCCATTCCTTACTCCTTTGTTTAATAAGTTGGATGTAACTGTATTTCCAAAAGATGCTATTGATTTCTTATCAAAATCAGTTAAAAAAATAAAAGAAGAACGAAAGAAGAATACAGAGAAGGTAAGTCTCTCCAGTATTTAGAATAAGAATATGTGTACAATTAAAATGGTTGTATTTCTTAATCTCATAGTAGAACAAGCTAAACTTGTATTCAACTTCACTTGACATTCATCCTTGCTCACTATACTTTTTGTTCAATTTGTATTCTCACATATTTTTAGAAGACTTTCTGTAACATGAAGAAGTGTCACTTGATGGCCTCTAAGCTCCCTTCCAGTTCTTACTCTATGATCACGTACTCTTAATGTTGTATTCCAAATTCTGCATCTGGGATCTGAACAGAAAATATTGGACATTTTTCATTTTCCCACAGATTTCCTACATGGATTTTTTTTTTCTTGTGGAGTAGTTTTGATCCTTAATTCTTGAAGGCCGTGCCATAAAAGTTCAACCTATTGTCAACCCTTGCTAGCTAGAAAATCTTCAAGCATGGATATGTTGATTTATTATATATTTGCTGAGCTAAAAAATCATCCCTGAAGTTATTCTAAGATTGTGACCAGTGGTATCCATTTTAATCATATCATACACCATTGAAGAATTTTCTTTTGTAATAATGATAAATTTTGAAGACGTGTTGAGATGGTAAGGGGATGACAGACCTGAATAGTTGTGTCTGTCAGAAGCCCTCTCTCCTATCATTATTACTGGGGGAAAAGGGGAATTTCTCTGTTAAAGATGGATCACCAGAGAATGGGCAAGCGATGGTAGCTTGAGAGGAGTCTTTCCCCAGTCTTGGCAAGCCAAGATCCCTTTTAAGTAAAAACCTCTCACTGGGTTAAATCAGCACAGCACAGGGTCTTGATTATATGGAGTCAAGGCTTGAGCTGCTAACCTCTCAGACTGCTTGTTCCCTCTATCCACCTGAATAAAATCTCCTTCAATATGACTGCTAACAGTTTATTGTTGTAACAAATAAAGTTGCAGAAGATGGGGAGAGGATAAAGGTATTTGAGGGATCCCTAAACACTAAGCCCCCAAAAGTCCTTCTCCCTGGTTTGACAGATGGCCAAAACCAGAAATTCTCCGTCCCTTCCCCTATATCTTATCTTAACCTAAATCTATACTATTATTAATATAACAGGGTCTTTGAGGTAAGGCAGGCAAAGGTTGAGAGTCTTTGGGGTTCAGCTCAGTGGTCAGCTGAGTCCTCTGACCCCTCAGGTCCTGTGAGACCTGAAATCTCCTCTTAGTTGGTGTTTGAGGCTTTCAGGCAACTGCACAAAGTTTTTGGGATATAGATGTCCAAAGAAACCCTTTCGGCTGGCCCTTGATCAATCCCAGGTGGACAAACTTTCATCCTCTCTCTCTGAGATCTCCAATCAAAAGTCCCCTCCTTTGGGTTCTCCTTCCCACAATCTTTTTCTCTGGCTCAACTGTTGGTCTGTGTCACTCAAGCCAGCTTTTCATCTTTCCAAGCTTCGCTCACTCTAGCCTGCTCTTATATTTTCTATCCTTTCCATAAGTTTTAAGATAATTCATTTCCTGAAATAATTAATATTTTATTTTAAAATCTTCAGGGACTACTTCTCTTTTTACAACCCTGTCTTAATGTTTAGGACAGAATCATTCAAAATTTAGGAATCTGATCATAAGCCCTCCTTTAATTCACTTAAAACCCAGGCTTTTTGGCCATTGGAGGTTTTTGGTAGAAATGCCTTTGGGAAGAATTTTAATTCTGCCACAGAGCTGAAACCACAATATACCTTCTGATCATTAGATCATCAGTTATCTATTCTTCAATATAGATATTAATTTTTTGTGTTGCTAGCTAATATTGATGTTCTCAACTGTTTTTTCAGCATTAGTATTTTGCGTTATTTGTTTTCAGCATCGAGCAGATTTGCTTCAGCTTATGATGGATTCCCAGACTTCTAAAAATTCAGAGCCACATTCTCACAAAGGTAACTTGGGAATAAGGGTACTCAAATTGGAATCTTCAAATCACTATCTGTGATAATAGAGATTTTCCAGTTTGCTTTGATGATATTCCAAATGGCAAAAACAATGATGATCATGCTGACAACAACAATGATAATGTTACAGGGGGGGCTTTAAAATAGCTGAGCACTTTACATATATTACTTCATTTGAATCTCATAAAAATTTTGTGAACTTTGTGTCATAATTATTTCTGTTTTAGAGATGAGGAAACTAAGGCTGAGAGCGTTTAAGCAACTTCCCAATGATCACAGCTAGTAAATCTTTGAGGTAGAATTTGAACTCAGATCTAATTCTGATATTTTATTTGTCATATCACTTAGCCATCTCAGAAAGGGCTTGATATTGGATGATCCAGATGGATACAATTTCCAAAAAAAATGATCATTTGTGATGGTCAACCTAGTCTAAAGCCTGGATGATGATACTAAAATCTCTTTTTCCTCTCATACATAGAACAGGAATTAGGTATATCAAAGTGGGAAAAACACATTTTTTTTCCTACAGAGAAAATCTGTACTCTTATCCTAACTATGCTCCAAAGTACTTGTGTGTCCTTGGTTATATAACCTTACTTGTCTGGACTTTCTTGTCATATGTAAGAAAGAAGGGTAATGGGCCAAGTGATGGCTAAAATTCTTTCTTGCTCTAAATTCTATAATTTTACTCCATCTTATGGTCTATAATATGTTTTTTTTGTGCTTGTCTAGAAAAGAAAAAAAAAAGAACTTGATCTGAGATATGTTTCTCTTGCAATATAAAACATGTGGGGAAACTTCTCAAATTGTGTTTAATTAGGACTATATCATTCTGACCATGGATAGGATATAGTCTCTCTTATCCTGTACCTAAGCATTCCCACAGGAACTCAGCCTTAGGAAGGCAGTATATTTTAGCGGAAGGGGGACTGGAATTGTGAGTCATGGGACTATGTTCTAGTTGCAGCTTTAGCTACTTATTAGCTCAGTGAATTTGGAGCTTTCCCCTTACTTCTTTGAGCCTCAACTGACTTATCTAAAAAATGGAGAGAAGTCTTCTTGTGCTAGCACTCTCATAGGCTTATTAGGATGATCAAGTGAAAGAATATAGGTTAAACATAAACCCTAGGTACTATGTGAATGTAATCCATGATACAGTTTCTTGTTGGATCTCTACCCTTCATGGAACCCATCAGAGAAAAGACATAGAAGGGTACAATGGGAAGAATATGGTTTCTTAGGTCTGAAGACTTGAGTTTGATTGCTAGCTCTGACACCTGTGAACCTTTGGGAAAGTCACTTAACCACTTTGTGACTCTGATTAATGAACTGAAAAATCAAGTTGTTGGACAGCATGGCTCCCTGAATTCCCTTTATGCTCTAGTTCTGTGGTCTGTCCTCCACATCTGCTTCTGTCCATCATCAACCACCCTATCACAGTCACTTATCCCCTCTCCCCTGAACTATTCTTTAAGACCTTTTGTCTTGGAATCAAAACTGTATTGGACCCAAGGCAGAAGATTGGTAAAAGCTAGGCAACATATGTTATGTAACTTGCCCAGGGTCAAATTTGAACCCAGGATCTCCTATTTCTAGACCTGGCTCTCTAACCACTGAGCAATCTCACTATCCTCCCTTCCCTGAAATAGAGCCTTCTAATGTGTATCTTTTGACATCATATGTTAGAAAGAAGAAACAATGTCCTGAAATAAACTGTCACTTTTATTACACCCAGAAATAAGACCTGAGAATGAAGCATGTGTATGGAAAGAACAGATACTGGAGATATGAAAGAACAGATATAGGGGAAGTGAGGTCTATCAACCCCAATTAGACAACTTTTTTTCCTGCTTTGTGGTGATAAATTTTGGTGGAAAATTCCCATTGTATCAATGTGTTTTAGATCTTTTCTAAATATTTTAGAGTTGGGTAGATGCCTTTCTAAATTCTTGTGGTTTGACTGAATGATATAACAAAGGAATGATGGCTTGGTCTGAATATCTCCCTTGCCTCTATTTCAGATCTGAGTGATCAAGAAATTTTGGCCCAATCCATAATCTTTCTTTTTGCTGGCTATGAAACCACCAGTTCTGTCCTTTCCTTCCTTTTTTATCACCTGGCTACCAACCCTGAAATCCAGGAGAAACTTCAGAAGGAGATAGATGCAGTTTTGCCCAACAAGGTGAGAGAATCAGGGGAACAGAACTATTCTCACATACCTCCCAGCTTACTTCCTATTCACCCACTTGCCTCATCTCCTACTAGAAACTTTGTCAAAATCACCTGTACTATCTGTGGATTTGCTCATTTTTGGAATATGAACATGGTTTGAAAAGGCAAAAGAATGTGGAGACACCATTGGTTTACTTGAAGTTCTACTTGCCGAGAATGAAATGTCTCAGAAACTATCACCAACTTTGGCAAAATTCTGAAAAAACCTAATTGTCTTTTGTTCATGCAGCCACTTCAGACCCCCTTTACCACTTAAAATCACTCATTTCTCATCTTTTCTGATGCTAAATATCTTTATGGCTTTGGGTCTACTTTCTATTAGTCAGTCACCTATTCTAATTTTCCTTTCCTCCTTTCATATTATTTTTTTCTTGTCTCTTGCTTGCTTTCCACTCCCCTACCCACTTCTACTGTCCTCATCTCAGAAGCTCATTCAATATCTGATGTGGCTTATAGCAGGTTTTTGTTAGAAGATAAAATGTTTTATGTATGGAAAATGGGGTTTGTCCATATCTAGAAATTTTTTTTTTTGGCACACAAGGATCACCTTGGACCAAAAAGGAAAATCTAAATCATGGGAATACTCAGTTATTTCTTTATGAAGTAAGGGGATAGATAATCTTGAGAAGATATTGAAATAGTCCATTTAAACAGTGATAAGTGATCAAGCTACCGTGGTGGCAGTGTAATGGAAGGGAGATAAATTACTAAAAGTGGTCTGTGAGATCTCATTGATCGCCTGGCAAAGCCAAGCCTGAACTTTTATAAGTATGCTGAGAATAAGCTAGGGACACATTCTATCTCATATTGGTTTGGGTCCAGATCTTTTTTGTAAGATATTCTTCACTGTTTTTCAGATTGCCAGGATTTTTTTTTCTTGGAGATAAGTAATTATGGCTTCATATTGATTGCCCCATACTCTTTTCCAAACCACATAATATTATTCATGCTATACAGAAGTGTCAGAACAATAGGATGTGATCAGTAAATAGATAAATCCTAAGTAATATTTTGTAAGGGACACTGGGAAAGTCTCTCTGATCCTCATAACCAAATATCTCTTCTAAATTCTTCCTCTGCCAAAGCACCACTTTAAGTCATTTCTTAGAGGTATAAAATGTGAACCTGCTGTCAAATAATGCCAGCAAAACCAAACATTGATGGTGAGCTTAGAGCATTAGGATTTCTAGAGTTTGGAGACAAAGTTGTCATTTTTGGAAGGATAAGCAGAGGTGCTAATAAGTGGAAGCTGTGTAGCAATGAAGTTTCAGATAGAATCTTTTCAAGTTTCAACTTGATTGATCTAAATTTTGTCTACCATTCTACCCCAGATTTCATAGTTGGTCCGGTTTGATCCAAGAGGAGACCTGTAAGAATAAGAGAAAAAAATATGTCATAGAACTATTTCTTTTTACTGAGATTCAAATGTTTTGTCACACTCAAAAGAACTTATTTTATTGAAAACATTCATGTTGAAACAAATTTTATCTTGACAGAGCTCAGAATTTTTAAATCATTTCATTAACACATTAACAACTATAACGAGTCCCAACATTTTGTATATTCAACAGTAAAAATATCTGTAGAGTTTTCTTCTAAAAGGCAATACTATAATGTCTGGTGGGCAGGCATACAATGCAACTGGTTCAGACTCATTATAAAACCAAGCAAGTGAAGGCTAGATATGGAATGTCACCTTAATATACATAAATCTGTTTGCTCTCCTCCCAGGAAGCTGTCACCTATGATGCTCTGGTACAGATGGAATACCTAGACATGGTGATAAATGAAAATCTTAGGCTGTTCCCCATAGGTGGAAGGGTTGAAAGAGTTGCTAAGAAAACTGTTGAGCTCAATGGCCTGACCATTCCCAAGGGAACAGTGGTGATGGTTCCTCCCTATGTCCTTCATCGTGACCCAGAATACTGGCCAGAACCAGAAAAGTTTCGTCCTGAAAGGTACTCACTTTTTTTTTTTTAACAGTTGCTCAATATACTCCTTTGAAATGGTTTGGAGAGAGCACTGATCTTTGAATCTTGATTTTTTTTTTCTTGCTTAGCTTGATGACTCTAGACTTGTAACTTCAAATCTTACAACAACCATCTATAACACCTACAGTAGCTGTTTCAGGAGCTTAGCTATAGCAACTTTGGGCATTCTTTTCCCTATTTTATGGATGAAGGAACTGAACCATACAGAGATTAAATGCCTTAGAATTAGCCATAGAGTTAAGAATTATCAGAAGTGGATTTTGAACATTGGTCATTGTTAGAGTTTTAATTGAGAAATGAGTGGATATATCATCTGAAGTCCCTTTCAGCTTTAAATTCCATAACTTTTTGTATCATTTATTTCCCTATTCTATAGGATGTGATGAATGCAAACATAGGTAAATATTTTCATAAATCACTTCTTTGTAGATTTTTTAAAAAGCTTTTAATGGTGACTAAATTTTTTAGGGTATATCAAGGTTGAGGATATGATTTTAGACCTGAATTCAAAGCTCACTTCTGATACCTCTTAGTTATATGGCGAAGTGCACTCACTGTCCTACTTTACACAGAGACTCTGAAACATTTTCATCCCTTCTCAGACCTCTCATTGATTTATCCTCAATTTCTTTTCCTAAGTATCATTTAAGTATTTCATTTTCTGCCCTGTTCTCTTGTTATATAATATCTTGGCAATTTTCCTTTATAATTTTTATGAAATATGCTGTCAAGACTCTTATTATGGCTTTTCAGAAATTTAGAAATTCTTAAATGAGCTTTCCTTTGACTTATTCTATGGGTAAGTTGATTTTCTATTTTGACACTGTTTTCCAGTTTCATTCCTTTGAAGTTATTTTAGCTTTTCTTGATTTCTCATGGTTTTATTTGCGTTCAACTGACCAGTTCTAAATTTTTAGGATATATTTTCTTCAATAAAATTTTGTAACCCCCCCCTTCCCCAACTTGGCCAATTCTGCTTTTTAAGGACCTCAGTAATTTTTGTTCCTCCTTTATTAAACTGTTACTTTTTTCATAATTCCCTTGCATTGTTTTCATTTCTTTCCCCAATTTTCTCTCTACTACTTTTATTTAATATTTATTTTTTACTTAAGAAATTTCCTTTCTATAACTTCCTGGGAATTCTTCTGGGCCTTGTATCCAATATGCACTTTTCTTTGAAGCTTTACTTATAGAAGTTTCCACATAATTTTATTCTGAAAGTGGTCTTGAACTTCCCTTTCATTCCTGTAGATTTTTGTTAGTTTTTTTTAACATTTATTAATAATCATTTTTAACATGGTTACATGTTTCATGCTCCTATTTTCCCCTTCACCCCCCGCACTCCCCCCACCCATGGCCGACGCACTTTTCCACTGGTTTTGTCATGTGTCCTTGATCAAGACCAATTTCCCAATTGTTGGTGGTTGCATTGGTGTGGTAGTTTCGAGTCCACACCCTCAATCATGTCTGCCCCGACCCATGCGTTCAAGCAGTTGCTTTTCTTATATGTTTCCTCTCCTGCAGTCCTTCCTCTGAATGTGGGTAGCATTCTTTACCATAAATCCCTCAGAATTGTCCTGGGTCATTGCATTGCTGCTGGTACAGAAGCCCATTACATTCAATTTTACCACAGTATATCAGTCTCTGTGTACAATGTTCTTTTGGCTCTGCTCCTTTCGCTCTGCATCAGATCCCGGAGGTCTCTCCAGTTCGCCTGGAACTCCTCCAGTTTATTATTCCTTTTAGCACAATAGTATTCCATCACCCGCATATACCACAGTTTGTTCAGCCATTCCCCAATTGAAGGACATACCCTCCTTTTCCAGTTTTTTGCCACCACAAAAAGCGCAGCTATAAATATTTTTGTACA